>NC_048597.1:151802474-152102474 GCF_003668045.3 Cricetulus griseus | reverse complement strand
AATGGAAGATACCAGATACTCAGTGTCCTCCTCTGGTCTCCACATGGGTGCACATGTGTGCACTCACACCTACATACCCATTGCATATCCCACACTCCACACAAATTACACAGCAAAATAAAACAAAACAAAAACACTGCAAAATTGTTACTCTTTCAAAAAGGTTTCTCTCCTATCTGCACACCCATCCAAAAGTATCCCATTGCTAAAATGCATCCGGTGCTGAGGCAGGAGGATCATGAGCTCCAAGCCAGTCTGGACCATTCTGTCTCCCAAAACAAAACAAGCTGGGTATGGTGGTTCACATATGTAATCACAGTATTTAGTAAGCTGAGACAGGAGAATCACAGCAAGTTTAAGTCCAGACTGCCCCAGTCCTAAAGAAGTACATTTGGATGCAAAGCTCCTTGGATAACTTTGCTTCTTTCTAATGCCAGACGTCCTCAAAAGAAGCATCCCAAAGTGCAGATCGAATCTGTACATGTGGTAGCATCTCCTGTGCCACCCAGCCCATTTGTTTGGAATTCCTGAGGCTTGCTCAGTTCCCATGGATGATTCTGCGTCTTTTCAGTCAGCAGGTAGCTGAGCTGGGGCCTACTTGGTCTTGGGAAGAAGCTGTCCTTCAGGTATCGATGAAGTGAAGCTTTTATCTATGTGGGATGCACTCCCATCATTTACTCTTTGCCATGATTCTTTGTGGGTAAATAAATGTGATTCAGTTCTTAGGTACTCTCTGTATAGCATGTGTTCTTTTCTTTTTACAACTCCTTGGGGGTTAAAAATATTTTAATGGGATGGAGTGCAACAGTAAAGCCTTTGCGAAACACATAGAAAGCGTGGATTTATTTTGCGCACACACCCCCACCACATGCATAGATCCGTGTAGAGTGAGTTCTCACTCTAGCACATCCTCCAATATATCAGTAAGAACACGTTGAATCGTTGTCTATAGAGATATCCCCTCTCCATATGACTCCAGGGTGAAGGAAGAAGGACTGTGAAACTGCCTAGGGCAGACACAGAAGAAACACACCTTGGCCATTGAGGGGGATTGGCAACCTAAGGAGGTCTCTCCCAAGTCCCTGGGATGTAACTGTGAGAGATCAAGAAAGCCACATTCTCTGCAAGTGCACAAATGAGTAGAGTCTTTGTCCAGATGAGTGATTAAGAAGTGCTCAGTAAATTTGCAGACCAAGCCCCACCTGTAAGAAAGCTTGCCAATATATGTAATAATAGTTAAAAAAAAAAGCCACCGCTATCAATTGGAACTACAAAACTCAAATATGCGTTAAAAAGTTATTAAAATACAACATATAAAATGCCTTTGAACTACAGGATTTAAAATGACACACAAATGAAACTGCATGTGTATGAGTAGACAAAGGATTTTTTAGTGGCTTTCCTGTTAGTTGCTGCTTAATTGACTAACTTTTGTTGTGTTGGCAAAACAGTACCTTTGAGGCATGCTTTCAGTGCAGTCTACTGAAATAGTCACGCTACTTTCGGGCCCCATATGCATCATGGGAGATCAAGATCTTATGCACACATCCTTAGGCTTCATGTATAACCTATCTGCTATTACTGTACTCAGTCAAGGACTAAATTGGGTATCTTAATACTGAGTTTTGTTTGAGCTGTTGCACCAAGTTCTTGTAAGTACTAGAAATAAATAAAAGTAGCTTGGTTCTGGTTCAAAGAGACTTTCCCCTAGAGCTGACTTTACTGTAATACACAGCTTCCTATGAAATGTAGAATGCTGAATACCTTGAGTCTTCAAAGTGGATTAGGGTTGCTGTGCTACGGGCATCTCCAGGGCATTAGTTACAGTAGATTGCCCTAACTTTACCAGTTGCTTCTCCTGTAATGAAAGGCACAGAAAGATCACCCGCTTGACTAGAAGAGCAGAATGCCATCTTTTAACTCCCATTGAGTGTGATGGAGACGATGATTGAATGGCAAAAGCACTGCCATTGGAAGGGAGCACTGAAGCGTCCTCTGGTTCCTTTAGGAAAGGCAAGTGGGGGAATCTGAGAAGCTGACAAGCCCAAGAGCTCCATTCCAGCGACTGATGGTAATAATGGTAACAACGGTGATCAAATTTCTACCAGTTGTTGCCATTTGCCGCCTCCTCCTTTCTCCACTTTGCCTTGAGATAAATTAACCCATGTTTGAAGCTGTTGGCTTGACACAGTAGCCTTTCTCCATTTTCTGTATGTGACTTTGTGAGTGCAAAGCTCCCAACACTGAATCTTAGATAAGCAGCCTGTGTGACACTGTGGGGGAGGGAAAGGGGGATTCTAACAGGGCTCTATGATGTGGGTTTTATGTGTCTTTGTAAGTAGACATATCATGTTTCCTGTCAGTGAGGAAATAAGTGAATATTATGAGCTTACTATGATTGGGAAGTGCCTGTAAATGTTGGGAATATGCACCAGCATCTGCCAATCTCAGAAATGGGATACAGGTCTACACATGTCAAATTTACATTTGTCCCTAATGGGCCATGCTGATGAATACTAAAATTTTTCTGGTATGTTATATAGGTGTATATAATAGTTGTATGTATGGGAGCACAGGGGGAGTATCTACATGCCTTTAACTCCCACTAGATGAGATGAAGATGGTAACTGAATGAACAAAAGCACTCCCATTGTAAGGGAACAATAACCTGCCGCATCTTAAGACTGAGAGGTGACATAAAAGAACAAGATGACTCCTAGCTGGAGGAGGCAGCTGGGTATCAGTGAGCCAAAATTCTGGAGTCAAATTATCGGGACTAAACCCCAGCCCAGCTACTGAGTGGTCTTATGTCTTCAGATGACCATTCCAAGCCTCACATTTTGTCATTTGAAAATGGAGTCTCCAGGTGATGATGGAGCATGCCTTTAATCCCAGCACTTGAGAGGCAGAGGCAGGCAGATTTCCGAGTTCAAGGCCAGCCTGGTCTACAAAATAAGTTCCAGGAAGCCAAAGCTACAAAGAGAAACCCTGTCTCAAGAAAACCAACCAACCAACCAAACAAACAAACAAACAAACAAATAATCAACCAAACAAAACAACAACAAAAAAGGAAAGAAAACAGAAAGAACCACTAACAATGGCACCTGGACTGATTAGAGTATGATCTGAGATGATTCTCATTCATAGTAAGTGTACAGGAAATGCCAGCTAGTCTTGCTGTGACTATATTTTCTTTTCTTTTCTTGTGCTAGGATACAACATAATTGGTTTCAGGCCAGGTTTGGTGGTTCACACCTTCAGTTTCAATACTCCGAGGCAGGTAGATCTCTGTGAGTATGAGTTAAAGGCCAGAGGCCAGCCTTGCCTGCATAGTCCATTCTAAGACAGGGAGGACTACATAGTGAGACCCTACCTTTAAAAAAAAAAAAGCAATGGATTTCTTAGTTTGTCCTAATGATTTGTTTATTTTTTATTTTATTGCATTGATTGGCATTTTGACTACATGTGTGTCTGTGTGAGGGGGTTGAATCCCCTGGAACTGCATGAAGTTACAGAAAATTGTGAGCTGCCATGTGGTTTCTGGGAATTGAACCTGAGTCCTCTGGAAGAACAGTCAGTACTCTTAACTGTTGAACCATTTCTCCCTCAAGTTTTCTTTATTTTTTAAATCCCAATCTCTCTTCCCTGCTCTCTCCCTCCCTTTTTCTCCCCTCTTCCCTCTCCCCTCCCCCCACACTCAGAGGGAGAGTACATGTATGATATGTGTGTGCACATTTGTGTGTGAGAGTACAAGTGTGCATGCCATAGCATGTGTGAAGGTCAAAGGACAACTTTAGGTGTTGGTCCTGGCTATCGCACACATGGCAGCTGATCATGAGAGTTCACCGACTCTCCTGTGTCAGACTCCCATCTTGTTGCAGGAAGTACCAGGCTTTCCATGTGTTCTGGTGATTCAAACTCAGTTCTTCATACTTGCACAGGAAGTACCTTATTGACTGAGCCACCTCCCGCCAGCACAGAGCAATGGGTTTTATGGTGATGTTTTCATGCACATAATTCATTATAGTTTGTTTTTGTCTCCTTATCACTACCACTGTTTACCTCCCCCATTCCCAGACAGCCCCTCTTTCTGCTTCTGAGCAACTTGTGTTGTTACTGCTCTGTTTCCTCCCCACTCCCTTTTGGCCCCCTCTGTCCCTTATGGCAGTCTACCTTCTACTTTCACACTCTGCTTTTTACTAAATAAAATTGTCTTCTGCCCTCATTGGAGAACTGTGTACTTGTGGTTTTATCCTCAGAAAATGAGCAAATTATTTCTCAAATCTGCACCAAGCCACTCAAGGTACTTAGATTCAGTGGAATGGAAAGCCAGTTACTTTGACAATGGCTATAGTCCTGCTATAGGACACAGAGGAGTTTCTGTCAGTAAAACAGAAGCAGGAGGGGTGAAGAAGTTAACCTTTAAAAACACGCCACATGACTCCTGTGAATCTAAAGCTATATTAAAAATGAAGTTTGTTTATATTCCGGAAGGCATGTGTAACTGTGTTTCAGGGCACAGTTTGATCGTTACCAGATGAACCCCATCTTTGTATGAAGTAACAAAGGCATCCTTGGAGTCAGCACCCAGAGGCCTGCCTTATCTGTAAAATGTAGGGACTGGGCTCATTGAAGGCACTTTGCTATTTGGAGAGCAAGTGGAGCAAACAAACACTTAGGGAGACTCTAATGGTGGTTAATGTATGCCTCAGGGTCAGTGCTGGCTGGCCTCCTTTGCTTCAGGACCTGGGGAAAAGGATTCTGGTATCTGGGAGCCTGGCCAGCACCACATCTCCTTGGCTTCCCTGCGGGCATGTTGGGATAGTTGCTTATTTGAAGACTTAGAGATGAAATCCCATCTCTGGGGCCTTATTGATAAGAGAAGGCAACAGCAGAGCTTCAGTTCAGGAAGTTTCCTTAAGAGTTGAGAAACAGGCAGCTGCTTCCCAGCACATTCCATTCCTTCCTTTAATTACTCCCCATAGATCCGTAGTCCAAACACCCTTACCTGAGAAACTTGTGCTTTTAGTTAATCAGAAATGAATGTGCTGGGCAAAGACCATTATGGTCTGAGGTCTCTCCTCTTGAGACCTCCTACGTTGTGGAGGCTGACTGAGGCAATGCAATCCAAAAGAAACTGTGACCATAGTAAGAGCTGCTCCTGGAGAAACTGCAGGGCCCAGGCTGGCGGTGTATTCTGTTTTCATCTCTCCAAAAAGGCTTTGCAGTATAAGAACACCCCCCAGAGGGTTTGAAGCAGGGAAACAACAACTCTGGGCACTTCTTTAATTCTCCCAGCTTTGCTTGCCACCCCATCCCTTGCAGACTCCTCTGCCATTTCTTCATAATGCTAGGGATGAAGCAGTGATCTCATCCATCACAGAGTAAGAAACAAATGGGACGTAAATCCTGCTTGCATGCCAGGTGTAGTGGGAGGTGGGAAATGCACAGCAGAGCTCTGATACAGAGCTGAAGGTGGTGCAGCTTGCAGTGCAGTACTTTCTGTGGTGCAGGGCTGTGGGGTAGATGCAAGCACCATACAACAGTGATGGTCATGATGCAAGGCAGATAACGGCGGAGTGAGAAGTATCACCCAATTGCTTTGACAATGTTTTATACTGTGATGGTTGATTCCAATGGTTATGGAGGATGTTCTCAAAACAAAACAAAAAAAAAATGATGAGGCATTACAGGACAGCTGGAAGAACAGGGGCAGGTGTGGACTTGTGACAGAACCTCCTGACCTGTGGAATGCTGTAGAACCTTAGCTCTGAAAAGTGACCCAGAGGTCATCTGGCACAACCCTATAATGAGTCAGTTCCCAGCATGTTCCCTCTGCACTCCACCATCTCTGTGGGTGGGATCTTATCCCTTTTCACTTAAAACATCTGGTTCCTGAAAGAAGGAGGGGAATCTTTCCATTTAGGTGGTAGGCAGAGTGGAAGGAAGCAAGACTGGAGCATGCTAGTGAGTAGCGTGGTGAGCTTGGTGTCCATACAGGACAGGTGAGTGCTGACTAACTCTTCTTAGAGTCATACTGGGGAGATTTCATTATGGTGGTGATTGGAAACTAATGTCCAGGTTCCAGGGTCCAAGGTCCAATGTTCTGCCTGCAGAGAAGGCACACTTGCATGGAATGAGATCACGTGAGCAAGCTTTTAAGAAAGGAGACTTTGCTCTGACTATCAAGATTTAAACCTGCCTGCCTATATCCCGGAAAGAGGTTATCTACCTGTGGAGACCAAATCAGAGCTAAGACCATGGAGCAGCTCTGTTTAAAGGTCTTCTAGTGTTTGCTGAGCTATTTTAGCTGAAGATAGCAAGCGTCATTTAAAAGGAAGATTTCTCCTTTCCGAATCTAGAGTTCTTCCGTGGAGTGTCCAATTGGCAAGCTTTTTCATAGCAGAGCCCTTGAAGTTCAGGACTCACTGAGTCCTGCTGCCTTGCTGAGACCTATGGGTAGACTCTTCAACAGGTAAGAAAGAGGTGCTAGAGGACAATTAAGCCTAGATTTACATTATTAATGACAAACGAAGCTGTTTATGCTGTCTGAACATGGCCTAAAAATTACTTCTTGCGGCTAAGAAGTTCTGCTAGGAGTCTGGGCAAGAGAGTTCTGCTGGATATTTGGGGATGTATTTCTTTTAAAAAAAATATTTAGAATTCAATATGAATGCCTGAGGAGAGATTAGTATTTAGTTCATGGTCTGTTTTATTAAAGGAGCTAATAGAAGCCAACTAAATTAAATAAGAGAACAACACATATCCATTTGTGGGATTACAACTCTAAACACTAATTTGTTTACCAGGTTGGAAATCAAATAAAAATAAATGGCAGGGAGAACCAGTTGGTATAGCACCTAGGAATCCAGATTTTATAGCATTGAAATAGGTTGACGATAGGGTGAAGAAAACACTAGTTGGCTTGAGAGTACTTAGGTTTGAGTACTAAGGTTTGAATAATACCTTGATACCTGAAGTTTTTAATTTCCGTAGACCTCGGGTTTCCTTTTCTTGGAAATGATGTAGGAAAATGACTGTTAACTCATAGGTTTGTTATAATTTCCTAAATATTTTAGGACATTGAACTATTTCTAACCTATATCTGGTGGACTTTTAATTTGTTTTAAGACCTAAGTGCCCCACATTTACTTTAAACTCACAGAGTATAGCTTGTAAGTTGGTAATTGACTGGTGACTTTTATTAAGTAGTGCTGTTCCTAAAAAGCTGTGTAATGTTTAATATAAATAAATACAATGATAATATAATATCAACTAATATTTAGAAAGGATTAGCAAGGACAGAGAGATGGCTCAGTGAGTAAAGGCACTGACCTCCAAGCCTGAAGACTGATTTCAGAACTCACATGTGCTTGGAAGAGAGAATTGATCCTCTGACCTTTGACCTCCAAAAGCATGCTATGACATGTGCACAGCCCCTGCAAGTATAAAAAACCCAAACCAAACAAATAAAAAACATTAAAGACTTAAAGTGCATCAGGGGAATTTCCTGCATAAAGGCATTCTATTCGTGCAAAGAGAGCCTTCCTGAAAGCAGAGAAGCATCCTGCTGGAGTTTTCTGTGCAAAGCTAAATATTCATACACTGGGATTCGCTCTCCCAACAGTGCTAGTGTTCGGCTTACTCCTTGCTCTGCGAAGGCTTACGGGGGGAATTAGATGTATGTGGATAAAGACAACGTGACTGTTGGGGACTCTTGTGTACGATTTGCTTTAAAATTATTTTTGAAGTCAAAATGCTACCTCAGAAAACAGTACTGGAAGCTACTAAGGTAGGGTTTGATCCAGAGGTGTTTGATCAACACACAGGAGTTTTCAGCTTCAGCCTCTTGGTCACTGGTCAAGATTTACCCTGCTAGTGCCTCCATTTCTCATCATGAATCTGTGAGACAGGGTTGAAGGAGGGAAAGTATTGCAGTAAGTATCTAATGTTCCTTCTAGGCCTATAATTCTATCACCTAAGGAATATCTGAAAACATGTTCAACTGTGCAGGGTGCAGGGATTTTCAGCTTTAATCCCAGCACTCAGGTGGCTGGAGCAGGTAGATCTCTGTGAGTTCCAGACCAGCCTGGTCTACATCATGAGTTCTATCTAGGATATCCAGGGCTTCATAGAGAGACATGCCTTAAACACAAAATGGCGGGTGGCGGAGGAGGGAGGCTGGAGAGGGGGGCAGTCCAACTATTAGGCAGAATCAATGTCTCCCAAAGGTACCTGGCTTACTTATGTTGTTAATTTAAAATTTTACCTATTCAAATAAACAATTTAATAAATCATTTTTGTAAAATGTATTATTTGTTTTGTATTTAAAAGATAATTTTTAACATAACCTCTTTGTGGTAGTGGGAATTGAACCCAGGGCCCCCTTGTCCGTACCTGTCAAGCACTCTCCCCCTGAGTTTTCTCTCCAACGAGGATTATGTTTTTAAATCTACCTTGCTTGTTCTTTTCTTTTCATGTTTTTTTTTTTTTTTTTTCTGTTGCCCAGAATGGCCTCAAACTCCTACACTGAGGTAGTCCCGTGGGATTGCCCCTGGCTTAAATCTGTGTTTCATACACCACTATTGCTTAAAGCAATTCTTTCCAGTTTGGGGATTCTGAGATCTACAACAGAAATTTCAGCATTCACTTTCCCGAATCTCAGTTTCAGGCTGTGTAAAATCCTGCACAGTCGCTGGCACTGACGTGAAGTGTGAGCACCGTGGTTCAGTCGTAACTTCCAGGAAGGAGCAAGGGATAATTGCCTTTGGGACAGCTCTGGGGCAGAGGGTTGCCAAGGTGGATGCATGTGGAGTATCCCTGAAAAGTAGAAACAGCTGACAGGTAGAAGGCCACAGCCGATGCAGACATGCATGGAAATAAATTATTTACAGATACTCCCTCTAGCTGTGTGGCTTGCAGAAAGAGAAAAGACTCATTGTGCAGTGGGAATTGAGTCCAGGGCTGGGTTACGAAAGCCAATGGTGAAAATTATCTGTTGAGCCCAGTTCTCTTTAACATCTTCCTGTGTTGTAACAAAGTGACTTAAAGTTTTTGCTTGGCCTTAGTATGTAAAGACTACCATCCCTGGTGCTCAGCAAATGTAGCATCCTACCCTAGCAGAGCAAGTCAGACACTGGTCTCTAGACTTACTTACTTGTCTGATTTCAGTGTTGTATCTCAGGATAAAACATTATGAGAGTTCTGTTCAGCTGTACAAGTAGTTGGAGCATGGCGCTCAAGTAGTCATAGGTATTGGTAGGTATTGGCTTGCTTATCTGTGAAGAGTGGCTACTGTTTTCTGATTTAGGCAGTAGGGAACAGCCTGAGTGTCCATTAAAACTAAAACAAAAAACAAAACAAAACAAAACAAAAAGGTTGGTTGTTCAGATACTTAAAAGGAATCCTCCCTACAGCTTAAGAACCTTCTGGAAGGAGTTAACCTTGAAGCTCTGACTTCTAACTTCAAGGAGCATGCGGAACCCTCTATGTGTAAAGCTTAGTCTTGTCCATATGTTTCAGCAGAACAACCTCATCTCTCTGTGCGTTGGTTTTTCTACTGAACAAAATGAGCAAGGATGATGGAGTAGTGGTGGTTAAAGTAGATGGTTGAAACCTCCCCTCCATTGTCCTGGGATTCTGTGATCAGGGCAATGTTTTTTGTTTGTTTGTTTGTTTTTAAAGCCAGACTCACCTCTGAGCTTCTCAGCACTCCCCTGCAACCTTCACCAAGCTGCAAAATCATCACCCTCCATGGAAAGTGTTCTTTTAGTGGACCTAAATCATGCCTACTCTTTGGTCTGCCTCAGTGTCTTTGCTGGAAGCACATCCACCCCTCTATTTACCTGGAAATCTCTGCAAACCTGCAGCCCTGGACTACATAGTTGCCTTTATAAGATTCTTTGGATTGGTATCTTTCTGCTGTGTGTTCACTCTACATCTCTCCATTTGGCACATATTTCTGTCCAAGTGAATTTTCCTTTCAAATTGGACTTTTTGATTTGTTTTGTTTTGTTGAGACAGGGTTTCTCTGTGTAGCTTTGGAGCCTGTCCTGGCACTCACTCTGGAGACCAGGCTGGCCTCGAACTCACAGAGATCCGCCTACCTCTGCCTCCTGAGTGCTGGGATTAAAGGCGTGCGCCACCAACGCCGGGCTCAAATTGGACTTTTGAGACTGGCTTTTTGCTTTTTCCTTCTCCCCCTCCAGATTTGAAGCAGCCAAAGCCAGAGTCATCTGTGATGAGCTTTCAAAAGAAATATTTTTAGGAAGAAAAGAGTACTTCTATACAAACTTAAAAAAAAAAAAAAAACAAAAAAAACCCCTCTTTTTAGTATCTACTATTAGATGTGCTGAGAGTCTGGGAATATTAAATCCTTTTTTGATTGATTTGTTAGATTACCAGGTACACCACCAAGCTTCAATTTTCTTAGCAGGTATAAGCAGAACTCCATTTTAAATGGCATAATCATGCAGTCACAGTTTGTTCTTTTGAAACATAACATCTCTCAGCAATGAGGCACATACACAATTTAAAAGGGGAGTGGCAGCAAAACACAAACGGTTATTGCCCCTATCCCTGCATGCGCGCGCGCACGCGCGCGCGCACACACACACACACACACACACACACACACACACACACGACTTCTTACAATGTAACTCCAGGCACTAGAAGAGGTTAAAGCAGGTGGGTGTGAATTCAAGGCCAGTTACACAGCAAGATCTTTTCTCAAACAAACAAACACTGATTAAAAAGACTGATTTGAAAATGAATGAATGTCTGCTACCCATTACTGCACAAGAACAATCTAATTATACAGTCTAGCCACTTATCACCTTTATTTACTTTCTCTAACCCATAGCAATATCATTTCTTCTCTGGCCACTCCACTGAAATTGTTGCCTCAGAGGTCATGAGAAACCTCATTATCAAATGTAAAGGAATTGTCTCAGTCTTTTGGGAATAAAAAGCATGAGTTGATGAGAGACCCCAACTTAAATTTATTCCCATCTCCCACTTGCAAGTCATATGAACTTGACCAAATGACACTGTATAACCCTCTCAGTATTCTCATATGGGGTTTTTGAGAGCAATTTGCCAGGGTTGTTGGGAACATCACACAGGGCTTTGAGCCTGAAACACTCACTTCTCATGGTGTCTGGTCTGCTGTAGCCAGGCAAGCAATGTTGATTCCTTACTTTACTTGACTTCCAAGTCGTGGCTCATTCTTGCTTTTTTTTTCTTCTCCCATTCTGTGTCTCTGAACAAATTTCTACACAGGTCCTATTTTCTTCACTCAGCTCCTCTCATTCCAGCTATTTCCGTGCACTGTTTTAGATTTAACCCATATTTTTACCCCAACTGTTTGCTATTCAGAAATTCAATATCCCAAAACATTGATCAACTGACAGTCTCCTAATTGGTCCTTTCCTTTCCTAATATGTATTTCAAAGTGTTGTCAGAGTTAATATTCTCCCAAATACAGGTCTGTAGTAAGTCACTAATGTCATTCTATCCACCAAAAAAATTAAAGAAAAAATCATTAAAAGAAAAAAATCAAACAAAACCCATTTAACTTCTATCTTTTTGTTAAAGGAATAAATCTAACATCAACACTCACAATGAATCTGTGTTCCTTCACCTCCTAAGACACCTTTTCATCTGTTCCAAACTATCCCTTTTCTTTGCAAAACACCATTTTTACTCTTCCATGGCTTCATTACTCAGAGTCTCATTGTCTATTTTTCTCTACTTATTATTGACCTTTTTTTTTTCCAAGACAAAGTCTCACTCTGTAGCTCAAGTTGGCTTAGAACTCAGAACAATTCTTCCTTAGCCTTCTGAGTTCTGTGATCAATGCGGTTTGCCTCCATGCCCTACTCCCTGAATTTAAACACCATTTCTTTGATGGGACCTCTCTGGACTACCTATTTCCCTCTAGTTAAAAAATTCCCATCTTTCTACTCACATCTCATCTGCATATGATTCAACCCTGACTTGCTGAACAGTGTGCCCTGTGTACAAACTGCATCCGATTTCCCTTGCATAGTCTTCAGCACTCAGCAAGGACTTTATGCAGTGCTCTCATTTCAGTTACTTGTAAAAATTAAATGGAATGGAAGATCAACATAAATAGTCCTATTTTCTAACAACGGGATGATATATACAATCAGATACAATAGAGGCTGTGGTAATAGAATGCTTCCTAAGTGCCCAGATCTGTTCTGAGTGGTTGCTGTGGTTCTAGAGTACATGAGCATGCCAGGGAAAAGCTACAAGTCAGGACCTTGAGTTCACAGATGGAAAATGGCCACATCCAGTCTGATAGTGAGTGACAGAAAGAGACTGGAGGTTCCACTAGCATGAGTGTAATCAGTGCTCTAGAGGGAATGTTCTGTGTTGCTTCTGAGGAATGCAACTGTATTACCTAGAGATGGCATGACCAGCCAAGGGGAAGATGGGGGTGACCTTAGGAAGTTGTTGCCAGCCCTGGTTTGCACAAAGATTGTCCTTGCAAGACTTAAGAGACAAGAGGGATGGCATTTGCCTGTATTTTGATATTGCAGTGCTACAGAGAAGGGCAGCCAAATGTTATGCAAAATGTCCACTGAGGAGCTAGGAAACTGGAGGGTTTATCTGGTGGCTGTCCTTCTCCCAGGATGACCAGGTGACGTTAGAGATCACCCGAGATCCTGTGAAGGCTATGGAAGCAAGCCTCTGCCAAATTTGTTCATTGCCCAAGGCTGAGAGCACTCCCCAGGCTCTGTTCTCAGGAGGAGACTCTCCATCAAGGTTCCCCAGCACTTGGTGACTGCTCAGCTGTGGTTCAATTAGATTGTATTTAGCAAGAGCTGGCTTCATACTCTACCTTGCTTTCCCAGACACACAAATTTAGCAAACAGAAATTGTTTATTTATATGCACGTGCACACGAGTGCTTGTGTATTTGCTGTGTACATGGCTGTTGGAAGACAGGTTGCAAGAGGCAGTTCTTTCCTGTAGGTCCCAGGGCTGGAACCTGGTCAGGTTTGCTGGCATGCAACTACACGCTGAGCCTTCTCATTAGCTCTCTTCTTACCTCCATAAGTGGTTAGCTCCTCTAAAGGGTGAGGGTGCAAAAGGGAAATTCAGAAACTTGAAAATACATAGGAAAGGCAAAATTCAGTGACTCTCTCCATTTGTTCTCTTATCCCCTTATTCTCTATGTCTTGGTCCTGGCCTCACTGTTACCCTAGTCATTGGTCTCTATGTTTCTAGTTTTCTGTGCAAGGTAGTGAGGCAGGTTGTGGCCAGCAGGACAATCATCATCAGAGAGCCTGCAGCCAAGGATAGTCATTTCAGACCAGTTTTTGTTTGGGGCATAAGCCAAATAATTTCACTCAATTAATTCTTGAGATAGGATCTTTCTATTTAGCCTGGACTGGACCTGAATTTTGAATCCTCCTGCCTCAGTGTTGAGATTATAGGAATGAGCCAAGTGCCTGCCAAATTGTTTTTGTTTTAAAGTGGAAAATCTGAACTTTAGATCCTCACACTGGTAGAATGGATATGGGCCTTTAAAAGATAATCCGTTTTCTTCCACGGCCTCTAACTAGGCTCTAGTTACCTTTTAAAGGTCTAAGGAGAAAGCCACTCCTAACTGGGCTTGGCCAGGCATTCCAGTCGTTAACCAGCCTTAACCTTGGGTAAATGTTTGTCACTGAACATGAATCCTCCACACTACCCTTTGCATGAAGTATTCAATGATTTAAAAAAAGAGAGATTAGACGGAAATGGCTGCCCATTGCTGTTGCAGCATCTTCTACATTTCTGTCCACACCTTCAGCTTTCCTGCAAGCCACAACTCCATTCATATATTCCTGGTCTGCTCTAACCCATGCACTTGGGCTGATGTTGTGTGGAGCATAGTCTCTGTCCATTGGGTTGATGCATGACTGCATGTTTTCACAGCATGCTCATCTAAGTGTGTACTCAGGGAACACCTAGCCTCAAAGCTATTAGTTAAGTTTTCTGGATAATGGACTATGTTGTTGCAGCTCTCCAGAAGTAATAGACAGGTGCTGGGTGTCTTGTGTCGGCAGGAAAGGAGAGCCTGTACAGCTGAGAATAAACAACAGTCACTTGGTAATATGAGACCCATTCATTTCAAGTTGGAGGCCTAGATGTGGGGTTGGAGGTTGGGGGTTGGGACATTCTGGACACCACCTGTCTGCAACAATCCCGCCCCCCCCCCCAGCACACACACAGATGAGGTCAGTTTCTCTGAGAATTGAGGTGGTATTTAGAGACAATAGGAGAGACAGGAAATGTGGAGAGGGGAGGGTTCAAGTCTGAAAGGGAGTTGTGGGTACTTTGTGGTCATGATACCCTCCATCAGCTGCTTTGGGAAAGTGCCCTCCCCCAAGATTTGGGCTTCTTTTTGCCTACTTGTAAAACAGCTGTTGGAACTGAACAGTTATAGTCTGGAACTGGTTTCTTGAGTTGATGCCCATTATATGATTTTGCTGGCCTCTACATTGGTTTCTGAAGCCCTGGTTCTGTCCTTGCCATATTAATTACTGTCATTCATGGGAGTCCTTGGATAAGTTTCTGTAGCCCGCCCCACTTCTATTATTGCAAGAAGAGGGTAGTAACTTTTGTTATGTTAGTCCTAAGGTCACTGGAAGATGGAATGTGATGTATGAGAACCATTTTACAAAATCTAAAGGTCACATACAAATAAAAAGCATATTGGAAACATTCAACGGAAGAAATATCTGGCTCTTTCTGGGTGAGCTTTGAGGGGACAACTGCTGACAGTTGCAAATATCTGGGTTCCAAAGCAAACAGAGACAGTTGAAGTGGCTGGGAATGTGGGGTCTGGTTTTCTTTTTGTTAGTTTGTTTTATTGTAATAAGGTCCTTCTAGCTCAGGCTGGCCTAAAACTTGCTCTGTAAATGAGGATGGACTTGAATTCCTGATTTTGATTGGGGATTTGATGGGTGAAAAGGGTAAAGCTTTAAAGGAAAGAAGAGGCTGCAGATGGAAGTCGGTGGAGGACAAGGTCAGGGACAAGTGATGCTTTGGGTATCTGCTTCTTTGCAAGTGAGACCCTTTTAGATTTGGTCTGGCAAAGGTTTTCCCTCAGGTAAGGTAAAATGCAAACAGTTATTCTCAACCAATACTGTGCCCAGAGCTTAACTGTAACCTCAGAGGATTTTAGGTCCAGACTTGCCTGTGGGACAACTGGCTGAAGTGAAAGGGAGGAAGAAGTTGGTGGCTCTTTTTCTTCTTGAGAGCTATGCATTTACATTCAGAAGGCCTACAACAAGTGTGTGCTTGTGTGTGGGGGGGTGTACCCTTTCTTCAAGTTATCTGTGCAATTTTTTGGTCTCTAAATGAATGGTAGTGCCCTGCTTCCCTTAAGCATGGAGACTTTGCTCTCCGATATCAACAGCCCATCTACTGGGCAGGTTCTTTGAACTGGGAAGTTGTCAGATCCTCTACAAAATGATCCTCCATGGAGGAGATCCAAGACAACAAACAAACTGTGTAGATCCTTGGTTGATTCCTTAGAGTGGCAGCCCAGGCTCCTACTCTGAGCCCAGGAGCTTTCCTGCTCTTTGTCAGGCCTGACACCTGATGGGAAGGAAGGGGTTTCTTCTTCCTCTGTGGTGAGCAGGAGTTAAAATAGAGTGATACCAAAGCATGCCTGTGCAAGCCAGCAGCCGGATGTGCAGGGTCAGAAAAGGGACTGATACTCCGGAATCACCAACAGATGAACCCGGCCTTGGCTGTTCAGCCAGATGCACTTCCTTTTTTTTTTTTTTTTTTTTCCAGCCTCAAGGAGGTTTGTAATGTCAGGATGTCTCAAGCTCCCCCCCCCCCATGTGTCATTGCAGGACATGACAGTCAGACATGTGGGCAGCTGTTACCTAAGATGTCTGACTGACCTGTAGGGATATATTCTATTTTGCAGTGAATTCTTATGAACTTTAGGGATGTGATTTTTATTCCCCCAAAAGGAAACTGGACTAACAAATGGCAGCTAAGAGAATGGGTCAAATTGTAGACCTTGTAGTGGGGTCTTTATTGTTTCATATGGTCTGCCACTGAAGAGGCAAATCCCTTGCTTCGGGGCGGTGGGGTCATTAAGTGTTAAGCCCCAGCATGTTTAGGTTCTGTCCAACAAAGAATGTCTTCCCAGAGCAGATCACTTCTACATCCCCCATCTTAGGACACACTAGGGAAAGGGGTGTAGCACACTGATATACTAGAGGAATTATTCCATATTTCTCAGATCAGAGGCCTAGGGCCACAGTAGATTTTGTAACCTAGCCCATGCCCCAGCAGGCTGAAGCAGCATTAGAACGTCTCAGAATGTCCAGGGATGCACTTGACTTTGGGGTCTGAGGGTACACTGTCTTGCTTCACTCGCCCCGCCCCCTTTCCCGTCTCTCTTTGTTTAGAATGGGCTTATGGTGTTGGCAGGGTCACACACCATGTACAGGGACAGACTTTTCCTTACTGGTCCCGTGTGTCCTGTGTCTTCCCATCTAGTCGTCTGTCTCTCCTTTGTGTCATGTCTAGTGCCCTCAGATTGCCATTTTGGAAGCAGCCTCCAGGAACCTTTCTTTCTCCTTCTGACTATGCCCTGTCTTCCAGGCCAGCACTCCAAAAGACTCAAAGAATACACGTCTCTTTGGAGAAGAGAGAGAGAGATTCGGCTGAAAAGTCCCTTAGTTTTCCCTCAACCCCGTATCTTGGGTGGTCTGAGAGCCTGGGCTGAATCCATTGATTCCCCTCCCCCGAGGAAAAAACAGTGAGTTCGCTAACCAGAGCTGCTTGGCCAATCGTTGCCCTGAGAAAGTTTGGTTTGTGCTCCTATTTCTTTAGGCTGATTGGAGCAGCCTTGACTCGGAGGTAGAGTCCCTCCCCAAGGGATTCCGAGTACAATTACACGGCTGTCGCTGCCTGTGCGTGTCCTTTCAGGATAGCAACCCACTCTCGCCTCAACCCCCAGCTCCACCTCCTCCACCTTTTTTGCTTTTATCTAGTGTTTCCCTTGCTCTCTCTCTCTCTCTCCCTCTCTCTTTTTCCTCCCCCTCCTACCACTGCTTCTTCTTCCAGCCCTCCACTCTCCTGCAGCACCAAGCCGGCTTCCCAACGCAGTTGCTGAACGCAAACCACTGAGAGTTTGCAGCGCAAGTCCCTTGGGGCCCGGGGCTGCCGAGTCCCGCTAAGGCAGAGACACCAGCAGAGCGAGCGAGCGCAGCGGAAGACAAACACGCGGGCGCGCGAGGGGAGCCCCAGGAGGGCAGTCGGGTGGCGAGGCTTGGCAGGCGACTGTCACTACGTCCGGGGTCGCTTCTCCAGCGGCGGACTGAGCGAGGAAGCGCTCTTCGAAAAGTTCTAGACCGCAGGAGGCGGCGTCCCCACCAGTCCCCTCCTCGCGGCGCTCCAGGAAAAGGAACTTGATCTTACTGGCAGGCTCGAGCTCTTTGCTGAACGTGAGAGTGGATAGTGCCACCCGCCCCGGAGTGGAGAGCCGCGAGGGGGAGCCGCGAGCCAGGCTGCAGGTGGAGGGCACCGGGCAGCGGCCAGGGACCCCAATGCCGGCGGCCAACATGATGGAGAACCTGCAGCTGCCCGCCCTGCAGGTGCCCGAGCCGCAGGGCGCGCCCGAGGGCAGCGCGGTGTGGTCCAGCTCGTCCACCCCCACGCTCCGCCGCCGGCGCTTTAAAATGCGCCGGATGAAGAACGTGCAAGAACAGAGCCTGGAGGCCGGACTGGTAGCCCCGGACCTACCCGGCGTTCTGGCCCCGGGCAAGGAGTTCCTGCAGCTGCCGTCCATTGAGATTACGCCCTCCAGCGACGAGGATACCCCGTGGTCCAACTGCTCCACACCCAGCGCGTCCCCGCGCCGAAAGCGCTTCCTGCTCCGCAAGTGGCTGAGGGTGAGGGAGCGGAAGGAGTGCAGTGAGAGCAGGTAGGTCCCGGTTTCTCTCTAGCAGTCTTCCCCAGCACCTGCCGCCCCTCCCGAGAGCCGTCCAGGGCCCCAGGGCATTCTGGTGGAAACTTCCGGGACCAAAGCTGGAGCTTCTGGCGTCACCAAGGAGTCTTCAAGAGCTGCCAGGGCACCAGAACTAGAGGATTTGTCTCCACAGCCCAGGACTAGGGACTTTATATCACTTGATAGGTTGGCATAGATTCATGCTGCGTTTCATCTCTTGGTCCTCATAGCAAAAATGAACAAAAAAAATGGCATCAGTTAGCATTTGTTGAGAGCCCTTACTGTGTACAGTCTAGTGAGTGCTTCTTCCTGTCTCCAAATCCATCCTCAGGGAAACTCTAAGGTAGATAGTGCTATGATTCCATTGTACAGATGGAGATGGTGGAAGACTAGTGAGAGAAGTTTAAGTGGCGCCCCCACGTGGATTTTCCAAATTCCATTTCACGTTTTGTCGTTTTTCCTACACTAAGATGTCCACACAAGGTCCACATGCCTAGGCAGAGGTCAAGTATTCACCACATATCCTATCCTACCATGTCAGAGGCTCATCTCTTTATCACCATGCCAGCTCCAGTTTTGCTAGGTAGGTGTTTGCTGTCCACTTCCAAGAACTGGTGGGAGGCTCGCAGGGTCATTAATTACATAAGCCTTGGTGGGGTACTCCTTCAAGAAGTAGTCCATGGTGGCCTAGAGTCTCCACTACTCATGGGTACCATGCCCCACTCCCCATTTGCGTTTGGGCTCAGGGGCTATGATTGTGCTGTTGGGTGGGGGGGGGGCATTGTTGTTGTGGTTGGTGGTGGTAGTAACTAAATTATGAATCACAATGTGGATCATTCACCCTATTGGTTCACTTTCACTCATTTTCACTTAGGAAGCATTTATTGAGTGGTTCTCAGGAGCTCAAGTGTGGCAACAGTTAGTGGTGGTGATGTGGAGAAGGGTTTCCAGGGTGTGAAGGATTGTGGAATCTAAAGCATGGTAGGACAGTAATACAAAAAAAAAAAAAAAATCTGCCTAACACACAGGCACCTTCAGCACCTCCTAAATAAATAAATAAATCTGTGTGGCACCTGCTTGTAATCCCAGAACTAGAGAAACGGAAGCAGCAGGATTCTTGGAGTTTGAAATATGCATGGGTTCTATAGATGGAAAGGAAGGCATCTCAAAAAAATCCAAATGAAACAAAACAAAAACAAATGCACCATACAACAAAAAGAAGTTGAGACATGCAAGTTAAAGAGAGGGAGCCACTGGAAGATTTACACTACAGCACCTGTTGTGGTTGTACAAGAAAAGAGAAGTCTGGAGACATAGGAGAAAGCCTGGGAGGGAGAGGCTCAAACCATAACCAGTGCAGATAGGAAAAAGAAAAGAGTGAGACACTCATGAAATCAGGTGCATAAGATGGACTAAGAGATCAATATGGTAAGATGAAAAGAGACAAGAGTGTGTGATGTCTTCGTGGTGCTGAGGGCTAGGGTTGGGTTTTGAAGGAGATGACCCTTCTGAGTGCTCGTGGCTTCTTCCATTGATTCACTATGAACTGTCTGTTCTGTTTGCAAGGACTGTACAAGTTCTCCCACTTTTGGGCCTTGGGGACAACAGGTCTTTCTTTTCCGGCATTCCATCCTGTTGCCTTTTCCACAGAACAGAGGGAAATGATGATTGATGGGGGCCAATCTCAAACTAAACCACTTTTTCCTCAAATGTGAGAGACCTGAAAAGAGGCATTGACATTCTGCCACATCTATTGAAGACAAAATATAGAGGAGAGAGTCATTCACTGCTGGCTAACAGAGGCAGGTGGAGCTGAGTAAATGTAAGGAAAATGTTTCTGATTTTGAGTTATTTAGGGGTATGGTACAATATTATTTTTTAAATTGAAGTAGGGAGGTTAGCCTTAAAAATAGGAGTGTTATTTTACATACTAGGTATAACTTAAGACAGTTTATTTTTTTAATGTTCTGGCTTATTGAGTTGGAAGAGAATGTGTGTCTTCTCATCCTTTGGTATCCATGGAGGTTGGCTACAGATATTTTTGTAGTCACCAAGTTCCTTATATAAAGTGGCATAGTATTTGCATATAACCCTACATATTTCCCATAGATGTAATTTTTCACTCTGTGTGTGATATGCATTCACATACATGTGGAGGTCAGAGGCCAACCTTAAAAAATTGGTTCTATCCTGATACTGTGAGGATCCAGGAATTGAACTCAGGTCTTCAGGCTTAGTAGCGAGTGTCTTTGCCCGCAGATCCATTTTAATGGCCTTTTTTTTTTTGTACACTTAAATCATCTCTAGGTAACTATCACATTGTAGAGAGCAAGGATAGGAAATGAAGCCTGTTTTGTATGTACATGGAGGTGCATGTCTGTAATCCAAGCATTAAGGAGGCTAGAGCAGGATGATTGGTACTTCAAGGCCAACCAGGACTATATAGTGAGATGTACTCTAAAAAAAAAGTCTATACATGTTCATTATAGATAATGTTTTTCTATCTCTAATTGGTTGGATCTGGAGATACAGAACTCAGAGATATGGAAGGCCAATTGTATATGTAGAAAAAGGCAGACTGAGCTAGGGATGTAGGTCATCCTTGGCTATATAGTGGATTTGAGACCAACCCAGGCTAAATGATGCAAGCAAACAAACAAACAAACAAAGCAGCACAAAATCAGAGCCAAATTGAAACAAATCAGCAGAGCATGGAATACTTGTCCATTCTGTGTTTTCACTGCTTGTACCTGCCCCCTTGTGGTGACCCATAGATGCTCACTGATGATAAATCAATAATGAGTAAATCTCTTTCTTCTTTCTTGAAGTGAAAGTCTACTTATTCACAAGTCTCAGGGGGGGATAAGTCCAGAGCTGAGATTTTTTAAAAAAAAAAACATATTTATTGAACTATGATTTAGAACAGTTGGGTGTGGTGGTGCACACCTTTAATCCCAGCACTGGGGAGGCAAAGGCAGGCGGATATCTGTGAGTTCGAGACCAGCCTGGTCTCCAAGAGCTAGTTCCAGGACAGCCTCCAAAGCCACAGAGACACCCTGTCTTGAAAAACCAAAAAATAAATAAATAAATAAATAAAAAGATAAAAATAAATTAAACTAAGAACAACAACAACAAAGTGAGTTCCAGGACAGCTTCACAGAGATATTCTGTTTCGAAAAATCAAAAAAAGAAAGAAAAGAAGAAAGAAAGAAATATGATTTAGATACCACACACAAACAATTAATCTTCAAATCCTATTGGATTTGAAGCTGAGAGTCTAGCTCAATGGTAGAGTATTTGTAGAACATGCACAGGACCCTGTGGGAAAAAGTATTTAATGACAGGCTGGAAAAAGTATTTAATCTAATTTTTTATATTGATAGATGTGTGCAAACACCCCCACAGTTAATTTTAAAACACTCATTGTCAACACACACACACACACACACACACACACACACACGCACACGCACACGTACATAGCCATACCCTTTAGCTAGCACCCTCAAGCCCCCAACCTCCCACCTGGATCACCAGCATTAGATACCCACTAGTCTGCTTTTTATAGAGGGCTGAGTTTTAAAAAACAAACGTCTATTGAAGATGGCAGTGGATGAGTACCACACTGTCTTCTGTTACCATAACAAAATCCTTGAGACTAGATAATTTTAATTTATTTATTCATCCACTTATTTATTTATTGAGACAGGGGTCTCAAGTATCCAAGCTTGACCTTGATACGGATCAAGTAATCCTCCTGCTTCTACCTCCAAATGCTGAGATTACAAGTGTGTGTCATGCCCGGCTTTAGTTTCTTCATATACCAAATGTAACCAACTCAGTGGGAGTTAATGCAGGTTCTGAACAATGAATAACTCTTTGGGGGCAAGCTTTTAGAATTAGTACTGTCCCAAACTGACAAGAAGAATAAAATATAAAGAAAAGAACTGATGCCTGCATGTGTTCCCAAATCTCCTGGTCAAAAATGGTTGTTGTTAATTGTTTAAAACTCAAACTGAGCATCAGCATTGCCTATGGCCTCCTGAATTCTGAGAGAAAGTCAGAAGTCAGGCAAAACTGTGTCTCCCAGGATGCATCTTACGAGAGAAGGAAAACTGACAAGGGACCGGTGAATTGGGCAGGGGCCAACTGCAGCCTGTCTTTCTGGGGGACACAAAAGAATCTCTTTGCTTTCTCCTTTGGGTACCTCTTAGCTGTCGCCTTTTATGCCATGCCTCACCCAGCCATTCTGCACTCCTTGCTATAGGATATCCCTACCCCCATAACATTTGCTCACAGTCTACCAGGCTAGCTGCTAGAGAGAAATCTTTTTTGTTTGACTCCATCTGACCGTTGGTTATGGATACCCACTAATTCTGCCCAGTCTGGTGTGTTAGGCTATGTTTGGGGTGTCAGGATAGCTAGTTGGTTGTTTGCAGGTTGATGTCATTGATATGTTTGTCTTGACTCCCCGTTGCTTCCTCTGATAGTTGGAGAGAGATTTGCTTTAAACTTCAGGCAGCTGGCAGGGAGCAGGGTGAATTTGTACATCCAGACACTCTACTCAGCCATGCACTGCCTGGTTATTATTTCTGTAGTCAGCTATTTAGTTTGTGCCCTGCTCTGGGTGGTAGAGAAAAAAAAAAAAAAAATCTCACATCCTGCTTAACACAAAGCAACAAATCCATGTAAAGGAGGCTGTGAACGGCCAGTATACAGAGTAAGCAGGAAAGGGTTAAGAAGCAAAGACTTCAACCAGTTCCATAATTCCTTGAGACAGGGAGTAAGTCTTACTTTGTGCCAAGTGTCCTGTTAAGTGTCTTAAATTCATGATCACTGTTAATCCTCACAACAAGCCCCCTGAGGTAAACTTCTGGCCGGTGGGGGAAAGACCTGCAGTAGAAGAGATTAACTTGTTCCTGGTCTACCAGGAGCAAGGCTAGGATGTGAACGGTGTACTCATTCCAATGCCGGGTTTTGTAGTTTTGTGCTGCTGACCTTGCGTGCTTGAGAAAGTGTAGGTGTGGAGGAGTTGCGTATGAAGCAAGATGGGAATTCTGGAGGCAGGGGAAGCTGCTGAGCGAGTTTGGGTGGGGGATGTGTGGGAAGCACAGCTGTGTGTGGGTGACGATGATGGTTTAGGCGGACTACCCCAGGAGAGGCAGCCTGCCTTTGCCTGTAGATGTGGTTTCTAGATTAAAATAGTTTGTGGAAACTGAGACGTGGAGATGAAGCCCTGTGGGCTGATTCACGCTGGCCAGGTTCCTTTGTGGGAGCTGGTATTTCGAGAGTTTCCATGTGGTTGAGTGCTCAGCCAATTACAGGAGACCAGGAAGAGCGTGGGGCAGATTAACAGGCGATAATCCCACCCCTCTTGGTTAGTTCCTCCCAGACACTGTATATCCCCTAGTTGCTATGCTAGTGGATGATGATTGCTTCTGGCGCCTGAATGGCTAAGCTGCCAGTGGGGAATTTTCTTCCTGACCCTAGTGAGTAAACTGCCAACACTGGAGCAGGTGTTTAGATGCTGGACATGGTTGCCGGGATGCCGTGTGTACATTAGCTTTAGGGAGACTGAGAGTTTTCCTGGTCCCTTCGCCTTCTTGGGATTTTTTCCCCCTTGTACAGCCCAAAGCTGTGTGTGACATACCAAGGGGCTATGCACTTGGTGTGAAGGAGAACATGCTTAATTACGTTGGGGCCCAACATTAGAGATGGAGGAGGTTTTCTTCTCTCAGGGGAGAGGGTTAAAACCTCTCTCAGGCAGGTGACCCATGCCTTTAATGCCAGCATGCAGGAGGCAGAGGCAGGCAGATCTGAGTTCAAGGCCAGCCTGGTCTACAGAGTGAGTTCCCAGAAAGCTAAGGCTACACAGAGAAACCCTGTCTTGAAACAATCAAACAAAAGCAAAACAAAACACTACCATCACCAACAAAAAAATCCTCTCTCAGGAATACATAATGGGAATGAAACCTGGGCTTTCAAGGGGGAGAAAGAAGGCAAGATGTAGATTCTTTGACCTGATGAAAAGAGATACCAGACAATGGTCTGCCACCCTCATACTCCCAGTGGCAGACACATGTCACCTCTAGAGACAGTACTGAGCTGGTGGTATAGCCAAGTGATAGAGGGTCTGCCTAGCAGGCATGAGGCCTGGGTTCAATTCCTCATACCTCAAAAAATAATAAAAATAAACAACAATAATAAATAGGGAGGTAGTACTGATTTGACATATTCCTGTTTTCTGTTGTGTTTCTGATTTTTGAGTTGTTACATAGTTTAAAATATATATATATATATATATATATATATATATATATATAGTATTTCCCTGGGGACCTCAAAAGAGTTTTTGATCTTAGTTAGATGGTGTGAAGTTTTCTCTGCTTCCTGTGCATTCTCTGGTCCAAGATTCTTGTGGTCCTAACCTGATCTGAAGATGAGATAAAGGAATGAGGTGACCAGGCAAGCCATGGTGGCTTGCTAGCTGAGGCTCAGACCTGTGGCCTGCAGTCTTGGTCAGTCCCTAACTGGCTCTGACATCTCTCAAGCACCAGGCTCTTTTTAAGGCCTCTCCCTGATGATAGCACATCACTGGAATCAAGCCTGTCTCTGGCCTGGAGCCTCTGCCTGGAGGTCTGACTGTAGCGGTTTGCTGTCTGGTTGGGAGATTAGCCATGAGATGATGGGGCTGAGGGAAGGGGATTGGATTCCATCACTAACACAGAGCCCCCATGACTGAATCTTGGTGGCTTTATCAGAAGGAGAGACACAAAACAGGGACATATTCTTGGTCTTTGCTACCTTTAGATTCTGCTGGACGTGAGCCTTTGAATCTGAAGAAATGTGAGCTAAATAGACTTTCAAAAAATAATGTTAGTAGCAACACTATTTGTAATAGCCAGATCTTGGAAATAGCCTAGATGTCCCTCAACTGAAGAATGGATAAAAAAAAAATGTGGTATATTTACACAATGAAGTACTACTCAGCAGTAAGAAATAATGACACCCTAAAATTCACAGGCAAATGGACAGAACAAGAAAAAAATTATCCTAAATGAGGTAACCAAAAAGCAGAAAGACAAATATAGTATGTACTATTGTTTCAAGACAGGGTTTCTCTGTGTAGCCTTAGCTTTCTGGGAACTCACTTATGATATCTAGTATCATAAGTGGATACTAGACATGAAGCAAAAGATGCCCAGTCTACAATCCATAACCCCAGAGAAGCTTGAACCCTCCTTTAGAAGCAGATGGAAGCTGATGCAGAAATCCACAACTAACCAATGGGCCAAGATCCTGGAGTACAATCTAAGTGAGGGAAGAGCAAAAATATGGACAAAGGAGTCAAGACCATGATGGGGAAACCCACAGAATCAGCTGGCCCAAGCTAGTGAGAGATCACTGACTCAGGTCTGATGAACCTGCATGAGAATGAACTAGACTCCCTTAATATAGGTGACAATGGTGTGACTGGGACAATATATGAAAGCACTGCCAGTGGGTCCAAGATCTAACACTATTGTGCAATCTGACTTAGTGGAGCCCATTCTATATTGTGAGATACTTTGCCCAGCCTAGACACAGGGGTGTGGGGGTGGAGAGGTGCCTTGGTCCTGCCTCATCAAGAGGATGGGACAGACTTAGTAGACTTCCTGGGGGAGGCTCCTCCCTCTCCATGGAGCAGATGGGAGGAGGGGAGAGTGGAGGGTTTGGGAGGAAAGGAGGGAGGGGGAACTGGGATTGTCATGTAAAAAATTAATTAAAAATTGAACAAAAAAATAATGCTAGCCTGCCACAAGTAGTTTGTTACAGCAATGAAAAAGTGAGTAAAATAGTGACCATACTATTATTTGTCCCAATTTCGAGGAAAATGTAGAAAGACAATAAATGGTTAGTCTAGTGACAATTTTTGTTTGTTTCAGACAGGATCTCTTATAGCCTCGGCTAGCCTTGGAAATGCTATGGAGCTGAGGATGACTGTAGACTTCTGATAAATCTACATTCACCTCCCAGGTGCTGGAATTACAGGGTGTGCCATCATACCTAGCCAGCTCTTTATTAATTTATACACACACACACACACACACACACACACTCACACACACACACACACACACACACACACAGAGAGAGAGAGAGAGAGAGAGAGAGAGGGTGGGTGTCTTGCTTTTTTGTTTCGTTTTGTTTTTTTTTTTTTTTTTTTTGTAACCAACAATGACTTAGACTGTGCAATTCTGACTGTTCTCACTCTCACAGCCCTCCTGCCTCAGCCTAGAAAGTGCTATACTACAGGTGTTTATCACTACACCCAGCTTAGTGGCACATTTTTTTTCAAAGTTCCCGAGGGGTCTTCCATACTGTTGTTTTAAAAGAAGTCACTTTTAATACTACTTAAAGTCAACAAATATAACCAGTCTAATAGAATAACTAGCTAATTGTAAAACTTAGGTTAGCAGGAAAGAGGAAACTAATTTATAATCTTGACCCTGGATGTTGTATTTGCCATATTATTTTCTAGTATTCTTTTCTTGTTCAGTTTTTCCTTCCAATTGAGGGACATTTGGAGTTATAAATCCCTCACTAAAATAAACTCAGGAGTATCAAAGGGGCATGTGTAAAAGACACTCCTTTCCCTGACAATTCTGTGGGTTTTAGGAACTCCTTGACTGGAACCTGGAGCAAAAGTCACTCATACTTTGTACTATACCACAGGCCATCCCTTGAGTTTGCATCATGGGTCTCTTGTAATGGTTTTGTAACATTTCAGAGCCAATAGCACTTTCTCAGAATGCCGTTCTATCACTAGTACCTAGCCTAGTTAGTTCATCATTGTTGTGTGCAAACATCTCCCAATGGAGGCCACTCAAATTTGCAATTTTCCATTTGAGCTGGACGGGCTCCAAGGGCAGGAGTGGCCTCAGCAAGGTAAGCCTTTGCCATTTCAGTGTTTGACATGAGTGAACTGAGTACAGGTTCCACATCTTCACTGGAGCCTCTGTTAGGTTGCTGGTGCAGTATTGAATCTAATATCGCCATATAGCTCCATCGTTCATTTTTATACTCTGGCCATGTCCCTTCTTCTCAATATGTGTTCAGGTATTCACTTTTAGAAGAGCATTGGACTCAGTCACCACACCTCTATTTGTACCAAGTAGGGTGACTAGGGGACAATCTTGAACAATAGGCAATACAGCTACATTTATTGTTGTTTGAGCCTGAGTCTGGGGTGTCCCAAGCTGGCTTGGAATTCATTATGTCACTGAGAATAACCTTGAACTTCTGATCCTCTTGTCTTAGTCTCCCTACTATGTCCTATTATTTTTTCATGGTTTGAGATTAGAACCCAGGGCTGCTTGGATTGGAGACCCACTGAGCTATATCCTCAGCCTGGCTGAATTAACACCACCTGAACCCTGTGTGTGTATGTGTGAGAGAGAGAGAGTGCTCATGCATAAGTATGTATGAACACCTGTGTTCAGATGCCTGCAGAAGCCAGAAAAGGGCATCCATTGCATATCCTGGAACTGGAGTTGCAGGTGGTTATGAGCTATATATGATATGGGTGCTGGGGACCAAGTCTGGTCTTCTGCAGGAGCAGCAAGCTGTGTTAATCACTGAGTCATCTTTCTAGCCCCAGCTGCTTGAATCTTAACCTCAGTTGGGCTAGATAAGGAAGCACAAAGTGCCTCATGAGATCAGTAGGAATTCTGACAATGGTTCTAAAATATAGTTACAGTTACTTTGGCATTAGCTGTGCTTCCAGCACTTATAGTTGCAGTCCTGATCATATAACTACTACTATTTCTCCTCTTCCCCCTCCTCTTTCTTTATGCCAGGTTCTAGGCTGCCCTGGGACTCACTATGTAGATCATGTTGGCCTTGAACTCAACAAAGATCTACATGCCTCTGCCTTCCAAGTGCTGGGATAAAGGTGTGTGCCACCACACCCTGCTCCATGTGACTTCTATATCAGGTATGGAAAAGAAAGCTGAGACTGCATAAGAAAAGAAAAAGAAGACAGAGAAAAGGAAAACAAAAAAGTAGAGCTATGGGCAAGTAGTTCAGGCCTGTAGTGTGATTATTGGTCTTGGGTTTAACTCCTAACTCCAACGACGTCTGCTATGGTTTGACTGTAAACATCAAGAATGCATGTATTGAACTTGATCTTCAAATGTGTATGTGGATGTCATTGGGGGTTCCAACCCATAGAAGGCAATTAAGAAACAAAGATGTCACAAGGGCAGAGCCTCCATGGGTGCCATTAAGGGCTTCATAAGAAGAGGAGGAGACACCAGAGCTGGATGGCTTACCATCTCACTCCGTGGCGCCCCTCCCACCAGAAAGGATTCAGAAGGAAGGCGCTCAGCAGCTTGTGTTACCATGATGACTCTAGAGTCACACCCAAACCATCCTCTGTTCTTTATAATTACCCAAGCTTGTGTATTTTGTTCTGGCACTAGAAAGCAAATTATCAAACCAACATTTCCCCCCTGCTGTTCTTTTTGAGGTCTGCCATGAAAGAGCATAATCTACCTAGTGGGAACTCTCCCTTTGTCCCTGTTTTGCTGATTGCAAGCCCAGATTCATGATCCATTTCTCTATCAGTCTACTGTTCTGAAGAGAATCTCCCCTTCTAACTGTTGGGTACTAGGGGTTTTAGGTGTGTTCCCTGTTTTGAAGAAATGGTGGTTGGACTTCCAAATCAATACAGGGTGTTCTGTTTCAGTTTGTTCGTGGCACCCTGGGCATTGGCATCTTCCAGCAGTTATGTACTCCGTGTCAAAGTCAGTGCTTATTCCTGATGAGACCCATTAGGAGCCCCCTACGGCTGTCAGCATCAACCAGCCTTGCCAAATACATGCAGCATATTTTCCCAGAGGAGCCTGCGACATAACCATCTGCAGTCTCTGTCTTTGTTTTTCACATTATGGGCCTCAGAATATGTCTAGACTTAGCTCATCTCTGTATTGTTGCAACATCACCATGCCTACTTTTTTCATGGGTCCAGATGGGTGCCATAGATGAGCACACATATTACTTGTTGGTTCTAAGTGCCATCTGAACCTGGATGAGACTTCATCTGGTGGCACCAAAGTGTCCTGCTTTAATAAACCTTACAAATCCCCATAGTGACTGCCATAGGTTTGTGATCTGTATGGTCATCCTTATCTTTGTGAGGTCAGGTTCCATTGCCATTACGATTGGCCAGGGGCCAGGCCATTGGCCACTACTCTGGAGAGAGTAAAAACCCCAGCCCAGGAGATAAACCACTGTTGTATTCTTTGACTATTGCTAAACCAGTATATAATTCAGCCCGTGCTACAGATCTGCTTTTTCTTCTTCCATCAAGAGTGGCATCCTTCCAAACAGGATGTTTTCTGTTTTTCTTGGAACTGCCATGCACAGCGGCAGGCAGCAGGTCTTTGCTGATGGTGTGAGAGCCATTTATAGGGTACTGTCTGAGTGGTGACAGGTTGAGGAGTGCTTCCTGCAGCTCTAGAGTCTCTGGGTGAAAAGAGGCTCCCTGCTCATATCTTGTCCTGGAGTCCCTAGGCAGCCCAATCTTGAAAGCCATTTGAGTCCTGTAACCCCCTGTCCCAGGAGCTGTTGCTTCCTTCTCTCAGGCCTTTTTGTATATCCAGTCTAGGATCAGCACAGAGTTACCCTGAAGGGAATATGTCCCTACTAACACTCCCATGCTATGTGAGCTTGGGCAGTCTGGATCCAGTTCACATTGCTGGAGTCCCCTGCCTTACAATTTACAGTATGAGGTGTGAAAAGCATTACCTGGTCTTCATGAGGTCCATGCCTATCATATAATCAGGTAAAACAGGTCAACTACTTCACTTAAAGCCTATCTGGAGAGTACCAACTCCTCTACAGGTTTTCTGCCTAAGACCACCAATCCTTACCTATCAACTATAGCTGCCATTGGAATTTTAGCAACTGGTTTGGTTTTTACAGTGTTCAACAGGGCAAGTGTTTGCCAGCCAGATATTTCTATCTGCTTAAAACAGATAAAAGGGCCACACCATTTCTTTCCCTCTCTTTTCATGAAAACTTTTTATACAGTCCAGCCTTTAAAAAAATATTAACCCTTACAAGCTGATGTTCTCTCATTCTAAATACCCACATCAGAGTTTTGCCAGTGGGTTTGATGCCACAGTGCATGGTGCTCCTGGATCAGTCATCAGAACTACCTGCCTCCACTTCCTGGATGTTCAACTCTTTATTAAACAAAAACCTTGAGGTTTCCAGGAAGATTGGTTAAGGGACCCTGGTCATCTTTGCCTTCGTTAACATGTCTGACTGTTCTCCGGAGCCCCTTTTGAGATGGTAATGTAATGTCGGACCAACTTTATCATGTAACATTTGCTTTTTTTCTTTTGGTGGTCATCCTTCCTTCTCCATCTCTGTCCAGATTATGTTGTCATTAGAAGGGCTTTTAGCTCAACCCCTGTCCTGGTCTAGACTGCTCTCATATATTTCTTATACCTGATTATGGCCCAAGGCAATTTCAGATCAGAGTTCCACAGTTTAAAAATGGTCAGCTGACATGGGAGACCAGCATAGAAGAACTCTCTTTTGTTTACCCAACCTTTGATAGTTCTATATTCATATCTTTTCCTCAATCTCATTAACACCTATTTTATTCATTCCTTTTCTTAGCATCTAAATATTTATGTTCCATTGAAACAACTACCTGGGCCCTTCCCTTTCTTTTTCTTCTTTGTTTCAGTCTTACTTCTAGTCCCAATTCTAATTCCAAGTCAGGTCCCTTATTCTGACCCAACAGCTATAAACTGGGTTCCATTCCCCCACCTTGGGTTCAAAGAACTCAGAGAGATACCTGACTTATGTTGTTTATTGTGAATGATGTAGATAAAGAGGTATATATAGGAAGGTGTGGGGTGGAACCATATGAGATGAGGCATGGGTGGAGGGTCTCCCAAATTCTTTTTGGGTGTTACACCATTCTAGAATGTCCAGAAGTTCAGTAACCTGACCAGGAAGTTCAGTGAGTTGTGTCGTCTAAAGGTAAAGGTATTACAGAATTCCATCTTAAGCTTCCTCCCACCCTCCACTTCTTCTCAGAAAGTTAGTAGGTTGAAGTAAGATTCTACCTTTCTAGCCAGGTGGTGGTGGCTGTGGCAGTGAGGTCAGCAGCAGCATACGCCTCTACTGTCAGCACTTGGGAGGCAGAGGCAGGTGGATCTCTGTGAGCTTGAGGCTAGCTTGGTCTACAGAGCTAGTTACAGGACAACCAGAGCACACAAAGAAACCCTGCCTTGAAATAAAATACAATTCTACCTCTCTAAAATCTTTTTCTTTGAAGTCTCTTTCCACGCATTTTTTTAAAATTGAGACAAGTTCTAGTGTAGCCCAGGCTGGCCTCAAACTCATGGTTGAGGATGAGACTGAAGTTCTATTCTTTTTCCTCCAACTCCATAGTGCTAGAATTATGGAAACTGTGTCCAGTTTATGTGGTACTGGAGCTCAAACCCAGGCTTCTACATGCTAAACAGGCACTCTACTAGTCTGCATCTCTGTGACTTGTAATCACTCAGTTAATGAAAGACTGGGCCAATGCTGAGGCTATGCTGGTTGGCACTACCTCTAGTGTTCTCTAGGGGAGTCTCATTATCAATAACAAAAGCCCTATCTCTCAAGAGATCCAGGGGTTTTAAGGAGGGAAACACAAATAAAGACTGGATACCTTAATGATTATAGGACAGCCTGTGAAGAAAGGACTAAAATCCTGTGCAGCCAGTGTCTGGAGAAGCCAGGAGGATGAAAAGCTTTGCCAAAGTAGGCAGAAGAGCCCTGCCAAGTGTTTACAACATTCAGTGTCTGTTGTGGTTTCCGGCCCAAGCATGTCAGCTAGTGCCAGGCTGACCCTCAAGCAATCTGCTTGGTCTAGCCAACATTGTTCCAGGCTGGGTCATTGCAGTCTGAGGATCTTTTTGACCTTTTTGATGAGTCTCAGGCTTGGATAGAATGGCAGCAATAAAGGTTATTCTGAGCAGGTGGAACTTCTCCACAAAACAGCCCTTACTTAGCTCAAGTGCTGACGTGCTCTCGACACCTGGGTCCATGGTGACCCATGTCTCCCTGACATAGGAAAATCACACCAAAGAAACAAAAAAAGGGAAAAAAGGCTGTGCTACCTCTCTTGGTCTAGATGAAATCCCCCATGGTGTGTTTTCCCACTCTTCTCTTGTGCTCCCTCAGTGGGGAAGGAGGGATACTAGCTGCTCATCATCCTTGATAGTCCATTGGAGAGTTATTATTAGTAAGTAGGGCCATTTCTTCTAGATTATTAGGAAAGTCCTGGCTTTGTACTACCAGGTAATGAATTTGTTTTCTAGGGAGGTCTTTGGAACCTGGCAGACCTCTTGGAAGAATTTTCAACTAGACATGGGGAAGTGACTTGTCCATTCATAAAACTCATAAGAATACCGAGTCCTTTCTCTCAAGGTTCTTCTCCTTCCATCTCCAGTCACTTCCTACAGGCCATGGTTGATTGTCAGATCTTTTGTTTCACTGTCAGAGAGGTTTGTCCTAAAGTGTAGATTAGATAACTCAAGAGCGGTGACTCTTCCAGTTTAACAAGCACTCATTGGACTTTTTACTGGAAGTGATCTTGTGCTGTGTGTGTGGGACTGAGAGAGATACCAGCATGGAGGAGTTCACAGTCTATAAGTGATAATTCCAGGAATTACAGTATTCAGACTAATGCAAGAAGACAAACTAGCTCTTAAAGAAGGGACCTGACAGGCATGAGAAGAGAGGAGAGGAGGGTTGCAGTGCCATAGGTTTCCCCCACTTTGCCTTACTTCACTCACATTCTCCTGCCTCCTGTGAATGCCTGCTTCTTCCTCTCCAGGTTTGGGGCTGGAGATGTAGCTCAGTTGATAGAACGTTTGCCTAGCATACATGAAGACTGGGGTTGAATCACTAAGACCATATAAAGTCAAGTATTGTAACACATCTGTTATCCCAGTGTTCAGGAGGTGGAGGCAGGGGGCCCTTTATCTGTGGCTACATAGGGAGTTGGAAGCCAGCCTGGGCTACATGAAATTCTGTTTCAAAGAAGATAGACAGACAGACAGACAGACAGACAGACAGACAGACAGATTATGATATTTAGGCTTTATGGCAGGTAAATTGATGAGGTAGGTGTTCATTTCAATTGTGAAGGAACGAGGTCCAAAGTCACAAAGCTGCTCAGATTGAGATGGCTAAAATTCAGATCTCCTGCCACCCAAGTGTACTATGCTCTATTTCTTGGGGTCTCATCTGTATTAATTAACTTTTCTGTTGCTAGGATAAAATGTTGTTTGTAACCAAAAGCAATTTAAAGAAGAAAATTTAGAATTTAGCCTAATAATTTAGGCTTCTAGAGGGATAGAGTCCATCATGACAGGGAAGGTACAGCAACAGGCAGGAGCAGGAGGTGGCTGATTATAGTCATCTTCATGCACAGAAAGGAGTGAGTGAGAACAGGAAGTAAAGTGAAGGTATTAACTCATAGCAACTCCCTCCATGCACCCAGTGATATACTTCTTTAGCAAGCTCCCCAAAGAGCACCACAAGGTGGTGGCCAAGTGTTCAAATACATGAGACTGTGGGAGACCTTTCTTTTTCAAACCACTACACCCATTGCCAGGGTGGAATCCTATTGTCAGTCACACAGTCCATGATGTTCAGGCAGCCTCCTTTGCTTTCGGACAAAGGAAGATAATTTCTCCCGTGGAGACTCCTCAGCATCAGTCTTAGAGGCTAGGAGGGGCAATATAGAGGGGAGATTATAGTTCTATTGGTTGGTTCTCTGTGTGGTCCTGGACAGGTTTTTTAATGTCCTTGGGGTCTCAGTGAGATTGTGCAAAAGCGTTGCACAATCTGTTGAGATGGCTTAGCGGGAAGCCGTCACCATCTCCCCAGCATCCCAAGTCTGATGACCTGAGTTCTATACCCAGACTTCACATAAGGGGAGAAGAGAACTGACTCCACAGAGTTGTCCTTTGACCTCCATGTGATGAGGGAGCTTTCTGTCCTACCTAGTTCCACAGCCATTTAGTCCCAAATAAGTACAAAAAGACTATATTAATTATAAACTATTTGGGTGATGGCTCAGGCTTCTTATTGACTAGCTTTCTCTTAATTATTTTCCCATTTCTATGAAACTATGTATTGCTATGAGGCTGTGGCTTACTTGTAATACTGTGGCATGTTACTCATTCAGTGGCGACATGGTGTCTCCCTCTTGATTCTTTCTCTGCCTTTCTCTTCCCAACCTTCTCCTAGTCCAACTAGGCTGGCTAATGGCCAATCAGCATTTATTCATCAACCAATAAGAGAAACATATATTCACAGCATACAGAAGGACCTCCCCATCTTCTCCTCTTTTCTGTCTAAAAAAGGTCTTAACTTTAATATAGCAAAATTATATATAAAAAAGAGTTATCAAGCAAGAATTATAATTATAATATGTAGTCCAGTAACATTTGGCAAAATTTAAAGAAAATATTCTATCATCTATCCTCTTTTTGTGAGTCTAAAGTTTTATGTGTAACTTATCTTTTATCATAATTAAGGAAAACCATAACTATAACTGTCTTCAACTCCATCAAAGACCTCATAAAATAATATATAAACTCTAGAATTGACAGAGACATCTCACAGCCTCTGTAACTTTGGAGCATCCATCTTCAGTCTATAGGCCTAGAGTATTTAGAGGACTTCTCAGCAAAGCAGGAAATTTGAAACTGTCCCACCTGTATTGGCAGTTTGTCAGTCATTTTTCTATGTGTCCTGCAGAATGTCTGGAAGACTCTTCCATAAAGCAGGAACTCTGAAGGACTGTCCCATCTTGTTTTGGCAAGTTCAGCAGTCACTTTTCTGTGGGTCCTACATGTCTAGTTTATACAGCATACAGTCAAGCAGTACAGGCAAGAGCAGTTTCTGGTTCAATAGTCTAGTTTTGCCACATGGAAGGCAAACTACATAACAAGTTTCTTTGATACCCATCTTCTTCTCTGAGGTAATTGGTGTTGCCAGGAGCAGTTGTGTCTCATTGTCATGAAAAACCCTAACAAACCATTTTAAATGTCACATTCTGTAGGTCTTTGGAAGGTTTTGAAGAATACCTATCCATTTGAAATATATCTCTGTATATCTAGAAAACCTAACTAACATAACTATGTTTTGACTATTATAGGTTATTATCTATAATGTTTTTAATTACACATTACATTTTAAATGAGCTGTAAAAACATAATACTTAAACAACAGTAGAAATATACATATAACAAAATTGCCCTTAAATTTCTATCAATTTAAAGTATTTGCATACCAGTGCAAAGTATTTGTTTCTATATCATATTCCCTTTTTTCTTTAGAGATTGACTGTGATCATTGACCATTCCTAACCAACCCATTTAAATGAAAAAAAATTTATAAACAATATTTATATTCTCTCCAAACTGCTTCCTGTTGTTTGGGGGGGTGCTGTCAATCCCAAGGAGATCCTGAGAAAACCCAGAACCCTGGCCAAATCCTGGCTGTAGTAGTCTAGGCTGCCTTGTCTCAGCTGTTTTGGATGTTGGAGCACCTGAGCCACTGCTTCAGGACTTGATCAAACCATATTAGTGTGGAAGGAATCCACAGCTTTTCATCTTCTGTGGAAACAAAAGCAAATCCTCTTTTCCAAAGTAACATGTTCTTAGACTTAAATTTTGAAGTTAAGGCATTTTCAAAACATATAGGTTGGATTAATCTAGCAGCATTTATAATCAAATGTCATTTAGCAGCTGTTGCTCTTTCCTCAGCAATCAAATAATTCAAAGAAAACATAATAATATACAGTATCCAGACTCTCTGTGTATTTTCCATCTTTATGTGGCTTTTTTATTACTCTATTTCTTTTACTTTTATTTTTTGTTTTTTGAGACAGTGTTTCTCTGTGTAACTTTGGCTGTCCTGGAATTCACTCTGTAAACCAGGCTGGCCTTGAAATCAGAGATCCACCTGCCTCTGCCTCCAGAGTGCTGGGATTAAAGGTATGTGCCACCATACCTAGCTACTTTTCTTTTATAAGGACTTTATCCTTTTTCTTTCCTTTCCCAAGCCTACATATATTTTTAAACACGCTGTATACCATTTAGAAGTTTTGTTTCTCTGAGTATGTCTTTACTGTATATCTCTATCTTTTTCTGACCACATGAGCCTTTAATCTGCTAAATAGCATGGCTAAAATTAAAGCAGTGGCTGGTCCCACCCTATTCCTTGCCTTCCTTTGAAGCTTCATGGCATGATGGAGGTACTGGTGGGAGCCATGCTTATGGTCACAACTCTACCAAGTTTCTTGGTCCATGTCACCACTATGAAGCATGCCACCAGCTGCTCATACAGGGAGTCAAGCTTGGCCCTCTTGACTGAGTGAACTGGTGGCTTTCTCAGGGCCAGACTGGGACCCTTGTGGGGGCATCTGTCCCTGTCCTGCCATTAATGTTCTTGCTAAGTGGGTGCCAAAAATGTAAATGGAGTTCTTAATTGGTCTAGATAATAAAAATCCGGAGTCAGATATAGAGAAAAATGCTGAGAGATCAGAGAGAAGAAGCAGCAAGATAACGCTACACCTTACATCCTTAGCGTCTCAGCAGACAAGAGAGAAAGTTCATGTTTCTCCCTTATTATATCTTGTTTCTGCCCAGCTACTTCACTTCCTGTCTGTCTGTATAGACCACCAGACTTCTATGGTTAGCTAGTGGCAAGCTCCATTCTCTGACCTTCAGAGAGGCTTTATTTGTACAAGCAAGTTATCAATCACCACATCTGTGTGTTTACTAAAAGACACACACACACACTTACTAAATGCTAAATATTTAAAAAGAGATTGAAACAGAGAGTATGTGTATCTCTTTCATTTTTTAAAAGACAAAATTTATGAAGCAAAGGCATTTGTGGTATTCTGTGGGCCTCAGAATCTGCCACTCTGGTTAATGTAAGTTGAAACAGTAGTTTGCTATTGCTTTGACTATTTATGAGCTGCCAGTTTTTGATCTGCCAGTGAGATCTGAAAAACTTTTCATGTCAACCTCATTTTTAGAATCCAGTGACTGGGCTAGCCATCTGCCATTTCAACAATGGCCTGTGTAAAGTTCTGGCTTCTTACTTCTACTTCTCCTTTCCCCCTCTTCTATCTCACACTTCTTCTCAAGCATGTGCACTAATGGGTACAGTTTATCCACCCTTGGCTTTAGTGGCTTCTGTCTATGATGACAGTCTTAATTTATTGTCTAGGGCTTAACAGACTCTCTGGGGATAGGTAATTTATAAAGATAGAGGTTTGTTTGCCCAGAGTTCTGGAGGCTGAGAAGTTCAAGACCAAGCTTTCTGAGCTGTGTCCTCTGGAGGAAGAAATACTATGTCTGTACATGGTAGGAGAGCAAAGAGGGGGCCAACAATGCCATTATGATATGATGGCATTAATCTTACCCATAAGGGCAGAGCTTCATGGTCCTTCCTCTCTGTTTCTAAAGGCCCCACCTCCTAATACTGCCACCATTACACACACACACACACACACACACACACACACACACACAGAGAGAGAGAGAGAGAGAGAGAGAGAGAGAGAGAGAGAGAGAGAGAGAAAGAGAGAGAGAAAGAATTTTACACAAATTTTGAAGGGAACAAACATTCAAACTAGAGCCGTGAGTTTCTTCCCTTTATGTAAAACTCACTCTGTTTTACGTGCTTTTTGGCTTTATACTCCCACTAGCTAACTCATGTTTCCTGTGGGTTCTTCTCTTCTTGCCTGTCCATCTCTGAATCCATCGTCTTTCTCTCTCAATCAGTTCTTCCTTCCCCATGCTTAGCATGGGGATTGCCACCCTCCACTCTGAGGAGGTTCCCTACCTCGGCAGAGACAGTTCCTCAGATCTAAATTCTCACCTCCACATATGCCAGCTTCATGGATGTATCCTCTTTCATGCCTGGTCTCCATTTAAACCCCTCCCCTTTAACCTGCTCTCTGAAACAGACTGGGCTGAACTCCCCCTCTGTTTCCCTTTCTGTGTCACATGTTGCTGCTCCCTGACTTCTGTCTCCACCCAGGGTCATGTTCAGTTCCTTTAATATGGTAGTGGTTTACTTCCAAGTCTTTGGAGACATTGTTCCTTCTGAGGGGGTTGTTCTTTCATGTTGCTGTGCTGCTCTACCTGCTAAGGACCTCTCCTTTGGCATAGTTAGATCTTTCTCCAGGGCATATTTACTGACTCTGGTGTTCCCTATAGGGCTGCTGAAGGATATTGTGTGGAGTGGGGTTCCATGTTCTCACCATGTCCTTTCCCAGAGTCTGAGCTATACAAGCAGTTTACATTATTCACCGAAGAAGCTTTTTGTATGACACAGAGCAGAAGCTTGGTAAATATGTATTTCAGGAATGAAGGAATAATGAAATGATGAAACCAAATGGGAAATTCAATTTTCATGGAATTCGAATATAAATCATTCTTTAGACAAGGCAGCCTTTTAAATCAGAATAATTACCCCCATATGCCACTTATGTAAATGTGAACAATTATATTGGTTTGCTTGTCTGTTAGTTTCCTTTGTTTTCCCTTTATTCAGTTTGTGTCCTCTGGAGAGCATGGGCTACAGTTCTTTTAAAGGTAGGTTTTAGTCAGAGAAACCAGGTTTGGGGTAGTCAAGAGTTAAGTGATGATACTTACCTACGGTGGGGTTCTGGTAAGCGGGATGATAGTAGGGCCAATATTTTGCCTGCTGTTTAACCTGAGACCCCTGATACAATCTGCAAATGTCTGTTAGTACCCGCCTCTCACACATACACACAAGCTGGTGGGACCTTTGAAGGGTATTTATTTTTGGAGCTGTGGTTGTCATGGTAACACTTTTTATCGTCTTCTACTTCCAGGTCAGGACATCAGTTGCTTCTCTTGGTGAGGAGCAGGATTTTGGAATAGATGATTTCTTCCACTATCATCCCCTTTACAGTTAGTCCAGCCAGTGTTTATTAAACACATACTATGTGCCAGTTAGTGTTCTTGACAAAAGACACTTGAGAAAGCAATCTCCTTCATCCTTTGATAGAGTTGACACCCAGGGGATAGAGATGGTGCAAATTAAACAAAGAGTGCTCGTTTCTATTCTTTCATTTGTTTGTTTCCTAGACGTTTGAGGCAGGGACCTGCTCTGCTGCCCAGGCTGACCTCAAATGCCTTAACTCCCAGGCATTGGGATTACAGGAACAGGCCACCCCACCTGCTTCTGCCTCTTTGTTTAAAAGCAAATTATTTGGAAACATTGCCAGAAGAGGGTTAGTTTCTTTTCTAAAATTCAGCATTTTAAGAGTTTTAAGATTCCATCTACTACAAAAATGCTGTAGAGCAGGGGAGGAGCCAGCAACTGACTGTGGGAAGCGGACTTCTTTCCCATTGATAGTGGGACTTTACCTAATTAACTTAATTCGGAGTGGACATTCAGAATGCAGACACATTTGGTGCTTTGACTTTGTTCAAGACCTTGGGAGATGACAGGATTAAGCCAAATCTGTTACTGCAGCTGTCAGATGCCAGAGCACTTGTAGTGCTGGGGTTGGAGAGCCCTCCAAGAGGAGCCAAGAGCCAAAGTTGCCAATAAAAATTGCCCTTTATTACTTAGTGCAATACAGGGTTGGGGGATGGTGATGAATGGATTTATTGAGCCTCTGTGGAGTGAGAAACCTGGAACTGGGTGCAAGGGAGAAAAAAATAGGAAGGAGGAAACTCTACACCTGTTGTTGGGGGGCACTGTTCTGATTGGCAGAGAATGGCACCCACATGATGCAGGTGAAAGCAATGTGAACAGTAGCAATTTATTATAACCTCTTAATTTGAGCAGTACTTTGTCCTTTCAAAGCTCTTCACCAGGAAGGGCAGGGACAGACTACAGTAATACTTGGTGTCTGTCCTTGCATTTACCTCAGTGTCTGGTACCACAGGCCTCCTCATGACAAATGGATGACAGGACAGTCCATTACATCATTGCTCCTACATCCTGTGGGCCAGATATAATGAGTATGCCCACTCAATTCCTAAGGAATTGAAACTCTCAAAGAGATAGATCTACGTGCAACTAAGTGATGATGGGAAGCAGAGTCCAGAAAAGAGGTAGTGACATGTCTCATTTAAGTCTCTCTTCTTCAATTTATTTATTTACTTAATGTGTAGGAGTGTTTTGACTATGTATGTGTGTCTGCCGTGTGTGTGCCCGGTGCCTAAGGAGGTCAGACGGGAAAACTGGATTGCCTGGAACTGGAGTTATAAATTGTTGTGAGACACAGTGTGGGTGCTAGGAACTGAATCTGGGTCCTCTGCAAGAGTAATGAGTTTCCTTAATTTGCTAGATCATCTATCATCACATTCAATTCATTCGTATATTGTTCATGGCACATTACACACACACACACACACACACACACACAGAGAGAGAGAGAGAGAGAGAGAGAGAGAGAGAGAGAGAGAGAGAGTATATGTTCTGGCCTGCGTCTCCTCTTTCAAAGCTGAAGCTCTGGTGGAAAACTTTGGCTGGGTTCTGCCTGCCCCCACTTTTCATTTCCATTTGTAGAGACACATTAAATATCCGAGCAGCCAGACACTGGGGAGTACAGCTCTGTTTCCTGGATGCTTGTGTGTGCTCGCCATTGGGCATTGGCAAGCCTCTGCTCTTCAAGGATACAGTCTAGTTTGTTTATTGGTCATTTGTTCCTTTGTTGAATTGCAGATTGTCATTGATTATTTACTTGGCATTCAGTGAAAAATAAGTCTAAAAGTTTAAGACATACAGCCAGTCACTAATCCCTGTGACAGAATCTCCAATGTGAACGACACAAAAGAGGAGATGTTTGTTTTGGATCATGGTTTCATAGATTTCTATCCAGGCTTTCCAGTTCTAACCTTTAAGGTCCAAGGTGACCAATGGCAGAGTACACAGATGTGGCAAAATAGAACTGTTTGCCTCATGGCAATCAAGAAACAGAGAAGAGATGAAAAGAGACTGGTGTCCCCAAATATCCTTCACACATGTTCCCCAGAAGTGTACTTTCTCCATGTAGGCCCCAGTTCTTCATTTCCACTCCTTCCCCAATAATGCCATAAAACTATGAATCTTTCAATGGATTAATCCATTGATAAGTCAGAGCCCTCATGATTTGGGGAAATAAGTCACTTCCCCAAAGCCCTATCAGCTGGTCACCTTTAACAAAAGGAGCCTCCAGGGGATGCTTCCTTTGAGTTAAATCCCAACACAGCTAACACAGCCAAGAGCCTGTAGGGAGAAGACAGCTGTGTTGGGTAATCCATATGGCCTGATCTTGTGAAGGAAATCCTCCAGGACATGCTGTTCCTTTATGAGCTGTCTTGTATGGAAGTGTTGTGTGGGGAAAGCAGGAGCAGTTTGCTCTCACTGTCTTTCACTTCTTAGGATAGGTGAGGATGGAGGTGCCTTATTGACTGGGTCATCCTGGCCATCAATACAGAATAACCAGAGTCTTTGTTTCTTGTGTCCCTTCTGTGATCTTTGCATGACTATGAAACTTCCCTATGTTTTCTCCAGCAGTGGACAGGAAAGAGAGGTCAGAGTTCTCACAAGCACCATGAATATAAAGATTAAAAAAAATTTTTTTTGATTGTTTACCCATTTCTGAAATTGCCCCTCACAGTTATGGGACACCTTGAGCCTCAGAGCATCTTCACATAGATGGACCATGAACTCAAAACCCCTTTGAGAGTTAATAAGAAATTGTTGGTACTGTGTAAATAACAGCATACCCATCTGTCCAGGTTAGATCGTCTAGTGCAGATCTCACTCATATACCTGCCTAAACATTTGAAAATAAGTATGTGAACAGCCGGGGGTTGGTGGCGCATGCCTTTAATCCCAGCACTCAGGAGGCAGAGGCAGGCGGACCTCTGTGAGTTCAAGGCCAGCCTGGTCTCCAGAGCGAGTGCCAGGATAGGCTCCAAAAGCTATACAGAAAAACCCTGTCTCAAAAAACCAAAAAAGTATGTGTATTTAACATATATCTATGTAGATATGTGTATATAAGCTTATATGTGTGTGTGTGTATGTATCCTTTTCTTTTTAACAGTGATGAGGAAGAAACTCAGGCTCTCAAATGTATCAGACAAGCACTCTGCCAGATATATATATATATATATATATATATATATATATATATATATATATATATATATATATATATATTTCCCCCTCGACAAGGAGGCTGAGTGCTTTTTGGTCATGGAACAGTGACTCAAATTCTCCTCAGTTGGGGAAAATTGAATTTGCCTGTTGAATCTGATACCTGTCTTAATGTCAGCCTTTGGTTTCACATCCATCTACTTCTCATAGAGTTTTGAACTTTGCCATGTTATTATAGATGAAAACAAGACAACCCCTTCTAAGGCTACATCCCAGAGCATCTGGGGGTCACAGGACACTACTTACTGTGAAAGTGAGTGTGCCAGAGCACAGGGGAGAGATAGGATGTGCTCTCTTCTTAATAAGAGCTCCTGCCCACACTGTTCCTCACTAGTCCCTATTGGTGCTTCCCTGTAGCTGGATTTGACTTTTATTCTGGTAGCAATTTCTAGCCTGCTTCCCTAGAGTAAAATTCCACCCCAGGACCGATCTTCCCTCAGGCTGCTTTGCATCACTAGTTTCCTCCTCCTTAAGTAGGTGACTGTGATTATCCCCTCCCTTGTAGGCAGGCTGGAAGATGAAAAAGCAAAGGGAAGGTATTCTTCAAGGATCCTGGTCCCTGGTAGGTGTTCACATTCTAGCTACTTCCCTTCTCACCCTCGACTTTAAGTTTCAGGGAAGGATGGATTTTTCATGCTGGTGTCATTTAGTGCCAAGCTTGTCTGATCTGAAGGCCGGGCCCTGGAGTTTGTGGTCATTTGTCATTGCCAGGCTTCTGTGTTGAGACATTTGAGGTTGGCCAACCTGGAACAAACAGTGGTTTAGAGAGTGGGCAGTACTGCGTGTATGCTCAGCCAAAGCAGTCTATAATGTGGTGGCATTTCCTGGTGTACTTCTGGAACCTGATCTCCTTCCTAGCACAGGTGATGGCAAGTGATCAGCCATGGTGATGTCATACATATCTAGCCTGGCCTCTGATTTCCTGTAGTATGGCTTCGTGTTTGGTGTCAGCATAAGCAGTGTGGGCACCAGGTTTTGTGGAGAGCACTGGGTGAATGGAGGGCAGAGCTCTGGGTTTAAGTTGAGTGACATTTGTTGATATGTGGCATAATTAGGAGAGAAGATGTTCTTGATGCCTGGGAGAAGACAAAGTGAGAGAGCATTTAGGAAAACAAGAAGTTGTAATGAAGAGCCACGGTAAGGCTTAAAGACATTCTTTAAAACCACATGTAGACCATGTGTTTGTGAGGTTCGGTGGGTTTGTGGTTTTATGTTTCCCTGGAAATGCTTTTGCCACCTTCTATAAGATAGTATCTGTGAGACTATATACACGTAACTATTGGGTTTTGAGACATGCCCCCATTTGCCATATCTGACTAGGGTCTTGTGAGAGGTACTTAGTTAATTATGTGCTGTTTTATTTTCACTAACTTTAATAATAAATATTGTTAGACTATGCACTGTGTTTAGGTATACAGAGAGAAAATGTTTTTAAGTCCATTATTTCCCCAGTTGGCCTAGGGAGTAGCTCATTTGACAGAGTGCTTCCATAGCATGTGCAAAGCTTTGGGTCCCATCCTTAGCACTGTATAGATTCTGGAGTTAGAGACAGAAGATAACAAGTTCATCCTTAGCTATATAGGGAGTTCCAGGCTAGCCTAGGGGATATGAGCCCCTATCTCAAAATAACAGGAAAAAAAAATCCTTTGTTTTTTCTCCCAGTAGGAAAAAGAATGAAAGGAAAAAATGTTGATTAAATTATGCATTTCCATCATGACTAGTTAAAGACTCATTATGATGAACTAAAGTCAGGACAGATTTCACTGGAGTCTGTTTTTGATTTCTGTTCCAAATTAAAAATATGCCGGGACCCCTTCTGCCCATATGCATTCATATTAGATCAATCATTCCTTCTGTGTTTGCTGTGCAAACTGCTGGGCTTGTCACTCAACACAAGACGGCTGCCAGAGACACCAGCTCCAGAGTGATCTGCATGGATACAAGTCCAGGCTCTGGCCCCCATTGCCAGGCGATTTTAGTGTGCTTTCTTTTCTTTGTCAGCCCGGTGATGACTGGCTCCATCTCTGCCTTTTTGTAAGCCTACAAGAATCTGAGGCCCATAGATGAGGGCAAGAATCTAGTCAGATCCTGGATATTCCTAGGTTCAGAGTGGTCCAGATTGCAAACCCTCAGTCACAGTACAGGCCACATCCACTTTGTTAGTTAGCCAGGTTGTGAACATTCCAGGGTTAATAGGAAAGTTCAAGAGACTTTCTCTAATGCCTGGTCAGTTACTTCCCTGTACTCCTGGTTCAGTACAGGAAGAGTTCTGAGAATCTCAGACTGAAGTTTTTGTCGTTGGACTGTTGTCAAATATTTGTGTGGCTTTATACCCATCTGTTAAACTTTTCTGGTCATTGGTTTTATAGTGGTTTGGATGAAAATGGTTCCCAAAGGTTCACAGGGAGTGGCATTATTAGGAGGTGTGGCCTTTTTGGAGGAACTGTGTCATGGGGGGGGGGCAGGCTTTGAGGTTTCAAAGGTTCAAGCCAGGTTCAGTGCCCCCCACACCCCCACCCCCCACCCCGCCTGCTGGTCCAGAGATGTAGGACTCTCAGTTACCTCTCCAGCACCATGTCTGTCTGTATGCCACCATGTTTCCCACAATGGTGATAATGGACTAAACCTCTGAACTTTGAACCAGCCCCAGTTAAATGGTTTCCTTCACAAGAGTTGCCATGGTGTCTCTTCATAGCAATAAAGCCCTAACTAAGACAGGTTACCTGTTCCCAAATGAAAAGAATTAGAGGGGCCTGGCTCAGTGGTTAAGAGCACTTGCCGTTCTTCCAAAGGATCTGAGTTTGGTTCCCAGCACCCTCATTTCAGTCCGCAACAGTCTGTAACTGCAGCTGCAGCACAGGGTGCCCTTTTCTGACCTCTGAAGGCACTGTTTGCATGTGGTGCACATACATGAAGACATGCTCAGTTACACATAATTAAAACTAATGAAGCTAAATCTCTAAAAAAAGAAAAATCAAATTAACAAGACCAGTCATCCTTTCTGCTCCTTCCTACTGACAAGTGTGGTCCATGGTTGTATTAATTGAAGTGTAGACTGTTATAAAATGACAAGCTGGAAAGAGAATGACAGTTAAAGAAAACAGGAATCAGAGAGAGAACACAGAAAGTGAGCCAGAAAGCCGCAGGTCCGTCTGTGCGCCTGCGTGTTGCCTTGCTGGTCTCTGAACCACATTTATTCTCCAGCTGCCCTTCTCTTTTCATCACTGTCTGGCCTTTGCGCCCCCCCCTCCCGTTTCTTCATACATGTTGAGATGACTGCTACTCCTGTCTCTGTCTTGTGTGTGACTTACACTTGGATTTGAAAAACTTCCTTAAAGATTTCTTCACTTAGCCTGGTGGTAGTGGCACAAACCTTTAATCCCAGCACTCAGGGAGGCAGAGGCAGGTGGATCTCTGTGAGCTGAAGGCTATCTTGGTCTACAGAGTGAGTTTCAGGACAGCCAGAGCTACACAGAGAACCCCATCTCAGAAAAAACAAACAAACAAACAAACAAACAAAAGATCCCTTCACTTAGTTTCACTGCTCTTGTAGTAAGGTTAGATGGGCCTTACATTATCTACCACACTCTTCATTTTACAGATGGCTCATCTGAGGTTCAGAATAGGAGTGTACGGCTCTATGTTGTACAGACTGGATGACGGAGTCTGCGCTGGGCCCAGCTCTGAGCATGGCCCTGCTGCTGTTGCTCCCCTACGCTTTTCTGTTTTCATATATTTTGTTTTAGTCGATAAGTGTTACTATATGCAAGACTCGAGAGTTGTGCATGTGTTTGCCACATAGAGGCTGGTTAGAAATCCCTGGGATCTTTCCTTGACCCATTTTAGCGTCGTCTTGCTGTTATTCCAAGGTACAGTGCTCGCTGGGGACTTACTGGAAATGCACCTGTAATTGATGAAGACGGTGAGAATTAGCCGGTCCTTAGGTATTAATTGCTTGCCTGACTACATTTGGTTTGTATTGCGCTCAGGTGGAATGAGTAAAGAAGATAGCAGTGCCCCAGGAACTGGAAGCAGAGGAAACAGGGTAGCCTGGATTTCTTTCTTTAAATTGAATGTTGACAATTGTATACATATATGTATTATGTTTATATTCACCCCATTACCTATTCTTGTCTTCTTTCACTCCTGTTGCCTACCCTTTTCCAACTAGTCCCCCTTCTCACCTGTGTGTGTGTGTGCGTGTGTGTGTAGATCTTGTGCAGGTAGCTCCAGATGCACCATGTTTGTGGTTGCAATGTTCCTGCCGTAGCAAAAATTAGCACTCCTCCTTGTTCTGCAGCTCCTACAATCTTTGCCATCTTCTCCTTGCACCATTCCCTCCTCAGCTTATCTCCAGCCGTGTGGGGCTTGTAGGCCTTGACTGAGCCTGCACCTTCTTGGAGCTTCCACCTTGGCCAAGTGACAGTCCCTAATTTGGAAGATGGTTTGCCTAGTAAAGATGCAGTGGACTTTGAGATGTCAGTCAAATGCTTTCTCCTTTCTGAGCCCTGTCTTGTTTCCTCCATGGCCCTTAGGTATCTTGTCCCTCATGGGTGATGTGCTTCCCAACCCCACATTGCACACAGCAGTGTGGGCACTGTTTGTATCAGCAAATGGCTTTCTTCACCAGAGTGCAAACGATGTAAGGAAAGAATGTGTGCTTCATTCTTTTTGTACAGTGTGTGTGTGCGAGAGAGAGTGTGTGTGTGTGTGTGAGAGAGAGAGAGCGCATGTGTGTGTGTGTTTGTGTGTGTGTGAGAGAGAGAGAGAGAGCACATGTGTGTGTGTGTTTGTGTGTGTGTGTGAGAGAGAGAGAGAGCACATGTGTGTGCATGTGTTTGTGTGTGAGAGAGAGCTCGAGTGTGTGTGTGAGCATGTGTGTCATGAGTGTGTGTATTGGTATCAAACCAGTCTTATGCATTTTATGCATAATGCTTCTTATGAAGCATTCTGCTGCTCAGCTACATCCCTAGCTTTGAGTCTCTATTTAAATGTTTTCTTTTTCTTTTTGACTTTTTGAGACAAAAGTTTTACTCTGTAACCCAGCTAGCCTTGAACTCTCTCAGCAATCCACTGTCTCTGTCTCCTGAGTGCTGTGATTGAGGCATGAATTATTATGCCCAACTTCTATTTAAATCTTTAGGTTCTCTCCTATGGCACCTGGCACATAGTAGGACAACCAAAGGTGGTGATTAAATAAATGATGAGAATAATTGGGCACCATTGAAATTATACTTAGGATGAGATACTTGTTTTTGTTGTTATTTCTATGATGCTATAGAAGCATCAGAAAGAATTAGGATATGAGGCCATTAGGCAGTTTGCCTTTGATAAGATAACACTGAGAGTCAAGCAATAGGGGTGGTGGCTTGATTGCAGGGAAGGAAGAAGCAGAGAGGAAATAGATACAGCGGGTGGAATCACTAGTCATAGGAACAAGGTCATAAAGCAAAGATGGAAAAGGTGATGACTTCAACGTGTGAAGGATGGTGAGGTGGAAAAACAGTCTTGAGCCTGCTGCCTAAATATTCACACCCCAAAGCACCTGCTCACCACAGACACTAGCTTGTCTCATCCAAGTGAGAGTCTCCTTCAGCCAGGCAGGAACAGACAGTGCCTACTGCATCGCTGTTCATGACCTTCCAACTGCAGCCACCATGAGAAGAAAATACACAGGGCTGAGGGTATTTGTTGTTGTTGGTGGAGAATACTTCCCTAGATTGCCAGGCCTTGACTTCAGGTCCTGGCGCTGCCAAAAGTAATAATAAATACTCTGAAAAAAGGACAAAAGGCTGGTCGGTGGTAGCACACACCTTTAATCCTAGCACTTAGGAGGCAGAGGCAGGCCGATTCTGTGAGTTTGAGGCCAACCTGGTCTACAGAGAGTTCCAGAACAGGTTCCAAAGCTACACAGAAAAGCCCTGTCTCAGAGAGAGAGAGGGAGAGAGAGAGAGAGAGAGAGAGAGAGAGAGAGAGAGAGAGAGAGAGAGAGAACAAAAGAAGATTTGGAGAAGGAAGTAGTATGGGTGCCTGAGGTAGGAGAATGGAGAGTTCAGAGCCAGCCAAGAGCTACATAGCATAGCAAGATCCCATCTTTTTTTTTTTTTTCCTAAGATTTATTTATTTATTATAGATACAGTATCCTGCCTGCATATATGACTGCAGGCCAGAAGAGGGCACCAGATCTCATTATAGATTGTTGAGAGCCACCATGTGTTGGCTGGGAATTGAACTCAGGACCTCTGGAGGAACAGACCTTGATCTTAACCTCCGAGCCATCTCCCTGGCCCCCAGAGGGTCTCATCGTAAAGAAGGAGAATGAGTTGGAAGAAGATTACCCCCTTTTTAAAAAATCTTCAGGATGAACAATATCCTGATAAGCGATGAGAAATTCTGGGTTTTCTTGATGCTTGTTACCCTTCCCAGGCTGAGTAACCAGCAGCCAAGACAGAAGAGAGGGAGCATCTCAACCTTTTGATTGATAGGGATGTGCCCCTTCTTTGAGTTGTGGACATGTCTGCAGAGGCAGGTATTCTAGGCTGCACATAGGGACTTCTGGTTGGGAAATGGTGTCTGAGGAGCATATACTTGAGACTAGACCCTTATGCTTTTGGAACTTTCCTTTAACTGTGAGTCAGATCTCCTCAGTCAGTGAGCCGGGAAGGAGCACCTCAATGTTCTCATCATGACAAGCTTAACATGGAGTATTTAGACAGTACTGCAGGATGGGCTTGAGTACCCATCCATGGTGCTATGGCCTACCTTAGGTGTGGAAAGACCTGAGCAGGAGATGCTGGATGGGGAAGATGGGGAATTTACATTCATCAAAGATCATTTGCATTAAGGAAGACTGGAATATCTGGTTATAGGATTCCTGGTACAAAGAAATCAAGGAGAAGAGAATAGAAGTTGAATTTGAATAAGAGAATTACTTTTCTCAAATAATGACTTTAAGCCCGGTGTGGTGGCACAAGCCTAGAATTTCAACACTTGAGGGGTGTAGCCAGGAGGACCAGGCTAAACAACATGAAACTTCATCTCAAAAACCAAAACAACAACAAAAGCAACCTACCTCCCTAACCCCTGACTTTTCAATAAAATTCTATAGGAAAAATTATTATGGGAGGCACTCAGTATATGTTACTTTCTCCTTCCTGTGGGACATGAGCTTTTTGTTTTTTTCATAGTTATCTTCTAGATTTGAATTCTCTTTTTGAAGATCATGGTTATTTTTCGAGACAGCATCTCACTTTGTAGCCTGGGCTAGCCTAATTACACAACAGTCCTTTCCTCTTCTCCTTCTGTGCTGACACTGCAAGTTTGAGCCACCATAGCCAATCTTGAATGTTCAGATTTAGATTCTGGAGGCAGACTCTTCAGACTGTGTAGAGGGCAGGGAAAGAGCAGCAATCACCGAACTTGTGGGCAGAGGCAGGGCAGGATTTGAAACCTAGTTTACCAAGTGGGTCCCAGGTTAGCCTGGGCTACAGTGAGAACAGTCTCAGAAATGCAAAGGAGGAGAAAGGGTTGGTTGGATGTGTGGTAGGAGTGTGTTGTTCTATATGTGTATGTTTCACTAAATTATTCAAACCCTAAATAAAAGATTTGTGGGTGATTCAACCTGTGTTTGCTTTGTTCCATGTTCCAAATTACTCAATACCTGCCACCTCCATGTTAGTAACATGGGTGATATAAATGGCTTATCAGAAAGTTGTCACAGTGGGGCCTTCAAGATAGATGCAGCATGAGCACACACCCTACACACACACACACACACACACACACACACACACACACATTAAAAATGTAGGTTTATTGAGAGGGAGGGAGGAGGGAGGGAGGAAGAGAGAGAGAGGGAGAGAAAGAGAGAGAGAGAGAGAGAGAGAGAGAGAGAGAGAGAGAGAGAGAGAGAGAGAGAGGAGAGAGAGAGGAGAGGAGAGGAGAGGAGAGGAGAGGAGAGGAGAGGAGAAGAGAGGAGAGGAGAGGAGAGGAGAGGAGAGGAAAGAGTTTTCAAAGTGACCCAAGCATGGTGTTGCCTTTGAGAGGTGGAGGCAAGAGGATTAGGAACTCAGAGACAGTATGATCTACATAGTAAGTTTAAGTCCAGCTTGTGGTACATATGGAGACCCTTTTTCAAGACAAAACAAAAAAGTAAGTAAAAACACAATAAAACAAAAGTTTCAAAATGCTTGACTAGAGCAGGATATGGTAGGGCAAGACTGTAGCCCCACACTGAGACTCTTAGACATGGAGCTCATTAGTTCTAGACCAGCCAAGGCTGAAAATTGAGACACTGTCTCAAAAACTACCACAGTTACCACCACAAAACTCCCAAATGCTCCACAGGGCATATATGCTATCAAGTCTGGTGTGGAAAGTGGCAAAGGGGACATGTCAGTCATGACTCTGTTCCTTCTGCCTTCAGGTCCAGTCCAGGGTGCTATTTCCTTCCATGCCTTCGAGGGCCCCATGTCAGTTAGAATATGATCAGCATTCTTGGTTAGGACCATTTTTTATTTCTTCCAATTGAAAACCAAGGTAAATATTTTCCTTATAAGCCAGCTTTGTTCTGGTGCAGAGGACAAACGCAGTTGGGCTGAGTCGGGAGAAGTGGTTCAGAAAGGGAAGCAGACAACCGAGGGTGAATATAGAAAAGCTTGCAAGCCATTTGTCCTTGAGGCCAGTGGTCCCTGGAACAATTAGTCTGTGTGGTGTCACCCTTCCACTTTCTTGTCCCCTAGGTCCCAAGAACTGATCCTTCTTTGTGGATGCATCAGCTGAGCCCTCTTTTGGTTTCCTCTGTGCTTGACTTTCTATGGCAGGGTTCAGAGCTTTAAAATCTTTCAGACCTTGTGACCTTTCATGATTTACATACATTCAGCTTTGGTGTGTGTGTGTATTGCATGTGCATGTATGTCTTCTGGTGTGCAAATGCTGGTGCACATGTATGTGTGTGTAGAGGCCACAGGCTAATGCTAGATATCTTCCTTGATGACATTTCATCTTTTTCCCCCTTCAGATAGTCTGTCATTGAATCTGAAACTCATTGATTAGACTAGACTGAGTAGCCAACAAGCCCTAGGGATCCTCATGACTCTGCCTCTTTGGTGCAGGGATTCCCCGGCTTTTCTGTGGGTGCTGGGGACCTGAACTTGGGTCCTCATGCTTGCCCTGCAAGCACTTGACTGACTGAATCATCTCCCCAGCCCCATATTGTCAACCTTTTCTGAAGTTAAACAAGAGCGACACCTGCAGTGGGTAACACCGCTAATGCTGAGAAGTAATAGCAACAAAGGTGAAAACATGTATTGTTAATAGAGGGTGTTCTGTTGAGAGTGTGCTGAAGGCTCGGTTTCAGCTAAAATGTTCTTGCAGTAGTTTAGTGTTGTTCCGGGGGAATCAGCTGCCAATCTACTTCAGGCTGGCTCCTAAATTGCTGGTGGTGAATGAAGTTGGCACTCGGCTGGGACTGTTTCCTATGCTTGTTTTTGTGAAGAGGTCAGCCAGCAGGGCACAAGAATTCTGCAGCTGGCCTGGCTCTTGGGAGTCATGCCTTCATGCCTCACTGGAATGATACTGGCCTCTGTGGTCTCCAGACTTCTTTTGGGGCTGTAGGCCAACCCTTCACTGGCCTCCTAGAAGCCACTGAAGCTCTGGATCTAGAGCAAGGAACTCCTGTTCTGCTTCCTGGCTCATTGTTCTTCCTTATTTGGTTTGTCTGTAGACTGTGTCCATCTGTCTCCAGCTGGTTGTCAAGATACATCTGTTCTTAAGTGTAAGTTTTTTTTTTTTCACCTGTCATCTAGTGACCTTAGTGGTAATGTCACATAGCAAACTGTCTCACAATGGTCACAGAGGTTCTTGTTACTTCTGTGTCAAGGCTTCTGCTGTTTTGGACTCCTAGACATTCTTGCTTCTGCTGTCTCAGCCAACACAGTGGAATGAATGTCCAAGCCCTTTGGAGCTCCCTGTCCTTAACCAGAGATCAGATCTGTGCCCAGCTTAATCAGTGAGGTCATTTCTGAGGTCCACTTCTTGAGGTTCCATGTGAATACTGAGGCCCAAAAAGGACAGAGAATTAAGGGGCAGAAGCCTCGGATTGAAACCCTTATTTCTAGCTCATTCATCTTTTAATCTTAGACATATTCTGCATCCCCCAAAGTCTTTTCTTTCCTTAAGATGATGTCAGCATATATATTTCCTTCTTTTTTAAAAATTAACGTTGGGCCAAGCTTGATAGCACATAGTTGTAACCCCAGCACTTGGGAGGCAGAGGTAGTGGGATCAAAAGTCTAAGGATACCCTTGGCTACATAGAACCTTTAAGGTATTGTGTCTCAAGAAACAAGGTAGGGAGGGAGTCTGGAGAGATTGCTTAGTGGTTAAGCACAATTACTGTTCTTGCAGAGGACCTGAGTTTAGTTCCCAGAACTTTCATTAGGGGGCTCCAAACTGCCTAGAACTCCAGTTTCAGGGGAATGCAATGCCTCCAGCTTCCAAGGGCCCCTGAACTCACATAAGCAGCTCCCCACAGCATACATATAATTAAAACTAAAACAAATCTACCCTCCCCAAAGAAAGACAGAAAAGGAAAAACACTACATATTGTTTTTAAAATATAACAAGTTTATACATATAAATATTTCCACACATGCAAGCAGTATGCATTAATCACACACCCACCTTTGGGCTGCTGAGTTGGCCTAGACACTTGCTGCCATGCTTGATGACCTGAGTTCTGTCCCTGAGGCTCACTCCTGCAAGTCAGTCCTCTGACCTCCACTTGTCTGACACATAAAAGTATTGTGTGACATATACAAACTAAATAAAAATATAATTTAAAAGATGATATGAGCTTGGAAAGAGAAATGTCTAAAATTGTCTTATTGTTTGATTGTTTGGGGGTTTTCTTTTGTTTTTCTGAGACAAAGAAGGTCTCACTATGTAGCGCTGGCTGTCCTGAAACTCATTATGCACACCAGGCTGGCCTCAAGCTCAGAGTCAAGATCTGCTTGACTGCCTCCCAAGCGCTAGGATTAAAGGCATGCACCACTATGCCTGGCTTGTTTGTTTTTAAAAGCTGCTTTGGAAGGCTATGGGAAATAGTCTGGGTATATTCATATTTTGTGGTGGGCTAATGTCAGTTAGCAAGAGCTGATTATGTTCGTCATCTCTCAATGCTGATTTCAGTGACTTAAGAAACCAACCACGGTGAAAGTGTTTACACCACAGACATTAGCAGATGATTCAAATCAGCAAATCCTGTCTGGTTTGCAAACATTTATCAGTAGACTTAAAGAGTTAATGGTCCATTTCAACAGAATGAGACTCGGTCATTTGCAAACCCAAGATTTGCAAAACCTTTCCCTGCAAAAAATCAAAACCAAACAGCCCTAACCAAAACAGCATAAAACACCCCAATTCAGGCTAACTTGGGATCCCATGGGTCAGAATTCAGGATAAGCAAGGAGATAGGAACCCATTTCTAAAAGTCTTGAAGTGATGCAGCCAGTGTGGCTAGTCCTTGGGCTGGAGTGTTAGGGATAGAGAAGAGAGGATGGGTGTGAAGATAGATAAGACGTAGGAGCAATTTAAAAGTGACAGATTTTCTGAGTTTCCTCATTTGGACCACTGAGCAGAGAGAAGATGATGAGGGTAACTGGCCTCAAGCAGGCAGCTATGAGCTGCTTGGGAGAAGTGAAGGTGAAGGCCATTCTTTTGTACATGTTGTTGGAGGAGCCAAGGAAAGCAGGTTTTGGTGATAAAAAACATCTGGATACCGGGAACCAGAGTTTGGGAAACAGGTTAGGGAGTGAGCTGTTGTATGTTTGGGAGGAAGGGTTAGACTGGATGTGTGATGTGGGAGGAGGAAGAGAATGGGAAGAACTCAGCTATTCACAAAGAGATCAAGCCAATAGCAATTTGTATATTGATTACGAAGTTGTTGGTTTCTGGAGTGGGGGAGGAGGGCTTTCCAGTCATCTTTATATTTCCAGAGCCTAACAGCAACCACACAAATGTTCTTGTTTGAAGAGATGTGTTCATTACTTTGGGTATCACAGCAAAGAAACATCTGTCAAAACTCAAGGGACTACCCTGGGATGGCTCAGTAGGCGAAGGTGCTTACCACACAAGACTGGAGACTTGAATTCGATTGTTGGAGCCCATGTAAAGAACAGAGGAGAATCAACTTCACACTTTGTCATTTGATCTGAACAAGGATGTCATGCATGCATGCCCTCACATATGTTGTACTGGTGCCAAGCATACACATTAAAATAAAATCTTTACAAATTAAAGATTTATTTAAAACCATGGTTCCAGAGGATTCAGTGACAGTAAATTGACTCTATATTTCTGACCCAGAGTGAGACGGAACACTTTGGCAGCAGGAGCGCATGGCGTACACTGTCCACATTATGGTAGATCTGCCACAGAGAAGACAATAGAAAGTGATCAGGAACATACAGCCTCTGGGTACTGTCTCTAGTAACCTGCTTCCTCTACCTAAGTCTCTTGTCCTAAAGAATCCAAAGCACCCCCCCATAGTACTAATGGCCTAGACCAAGTGTTCAAAACATGAGGAATATCTCATATGTTAACTACACACGTGACCACCCATGTTAGGTTTCTGTTCCAGGCTTTTTCTTTTGGCCACCAACCAGCTCCCAAATCATGACATGGAGACTTATTATTAGTTTTGAATGTTCAGCCTAGCTTAGGCTTGTTTCTGGCTAGCTCTTTTAAATTAACCTGTTTCTCTTTATCTACCTTTGCCTCTGAGCTTATTACCTTTCTTACTTTTTTTTTTCTTGATCTGCTGCTGTGAGCATTTCTTTCTTTTTTTTTTTTAATTACAAACAAGATTGAATTACATGACAATCCCAGTTCCATTCCCCCTCCCTTCCTCCCCTACCACCCCCACAACTAAAACCCTACCAATCACATATCCTTTCTTCTAATCTACACCTGACTCAAACTTTCTGCTCCCTCATGACCTCTGCATCCTTCCTTTTCTTCCCTTCTCATTCTCATAGCTCCCTTCCCCCTCTTCCCATGCTCTCAATTTGCTCAGGGGATGGTGACCCTTTCCCCTTCTCCAGGGGACCATGTATGTCTCTCTTAGGGTCCTCCTTGTTTCCTAGCTTCTCTGGCAGTGTGGATTGTAGGCTGGTAATCCCTTACTCTATGTCTAAAATCCACAGATGAGTGATCTTGCTTTCACTGCTTCTCTATTCCTGCTGGCTTGTGGCTGTCTAGCTTCTGTCCCCAGGCATCTATCTTGATCTTTCCTTCTTCTCTCATTCTTCCCTCCACCCCCACCCCAGCACTAGATTTCTCCTCCTATTTATTCTCTCTACCCACCAGCCTCACCGATCTTTCTCCTCCTAGCTATTGACCATTCAGCTCTTTATTAAACCAATCAGGTGCATTAGGCAGGCAAGGTGAAACAATGCAACACATCTTTACATAGTTAAACACACATCCTTACATCATTGAACAAATGCAGCAGAAACAAAATGTAACACATCTTTACATAGCTAAAATAATATTCGAACAGGTTTCTCTTGAGTGTTCTTAACCTATTGTGAGAAGGCATATTATTAGATACTGCCTTGAGATTCTGAATGGTAGTTAGGTATCTCTGACTAGAAACACATATGTAAAGTAATTAGAACCAAATAATATTTAGTTATGCTTGTCTTCCAGAACATAGCAGCTGGGGTTACAGTTTAAGGATTTGGGGGGGGGTTCAAAACAGGGTTTCTCTGTAGCTTTGTAGGCTGTCCTAGAACTATCTCTTGTAGACCAGACTGACCTTGAACTCACAGAGATCTGCCTGCCTCTGCCTCCCGAGTGCTGGGATTAAAGGCATGCGTCACCACCGCCCGGCTCAGTTTAAGGATTTTTGATGGGGAGAATGAAGGGTATTGCAAGAAACAGACACACAGTGCTTTCCTGTTTCGTCCTACTCTGGTGACAGGGAATGAATAGAAAAGTGACTGGAACTCCTTTTTTAGATTAGGGAGCCAGGCAATCAACGTGTCTGTCTCAAATGGAGATGGGGGGGGGGTGGCTGTGCATACCCTGGCTCCTGCTTGCTTTGGTTTTGAGCCATGCCTGCAGCTTTTCTGCACCATCTTTCTCCCCTGACAGGTCTGTCCAGGCTTAGGGGAGCAAGGGCTTCTCTGCAGCCAGGAAGGGAGCACAGGATGTTAAGAACAGGAAGGAGAGAGACATTTGTGGGGGCAAGGTTTATGAGGCCTGCTGTCCAGAGTCTTGACCAATCCTCACAGACTTCAAGTTCTGAGAAGCTGACCGCATTACTTCCTGAGTGAAAGATTTACCTCTGAGTGACCTGGTTAATTTGCATTTACTCTTTGGAGAGTTCATAAGACTTGCTTTGAAGCTAAGTAGTGATTGAGGCCAAAGCGGCAGCTAGGATGGTGCAAACAAGGGGAAAAACCATGTGATGTGCTACTTCAGCTAACAGCGGCTGAAGGGAGTTGGAGCTGAGACTAACTCACTTGCTCCTTTCTCAGAGCCCATTCCAGGAATGTAATGGGGTAAGTATAATTCTTTTAATTGTGCCAGGCCAGAGGTCTAGAATTTTATTGTGGCCGAGGAGTTCTTTACTCTTCCTTAAAAAATAACATAGAACGAGGCATTGGATAGACTATTTATTGTTTCCCCAGCCATGGTGTACTTGTGACGACCTAAGACTGGCATGGATATGTGAAATCCATAACACTCAGTAAGAGAAGCTAACAATAGGAGTCCCAGGCTACTGCCAACATTTTTGCTCATAGTATGGACGTGAAGAGCCTCAATCTTTCTTGCCTACCTTTTGATGAAAACTCTGTTAAGTATGTGACACCACTCCTGACCTTTAATGATCATATCTTTGGGATGTGGGTAGGATAGAAGAAGATTGGCATTAGGAGGTAGCCAGTGGTTTGCTATGTTGGCCTCTTTATTGGGGGGGGGGGCAATACAGCTATCTCATTCTATCTGGCATCTCCAGATCTCAGCATTAGAGCTTCCATTCTTGAAACAAAGGTCATGGATGACCCCTTCCACATCCTGGGATGTTGACTAGGGTCCTTCTAGCACTGGCATTTGGAAACTGTTGAGGACCAAGAAGGCAAGTACACAAACTGTGCTGATTTGAGGGCACTCCAAAAGGAGTCTTTTTGGACTGGCTAGTGGCATAAGTGACCTATATAAGTCCAAGAGAGAAAATTCACTCATTCACTTATTTGACATAGTTGTACACCTACTGTGTGTGAGGCACGTAGGATGGAAAGAAATTACAATGAAAATGGGGCCTTTGCTTTAAAATAATTTATAGTTACAGTAGAAGTTATAGTGAAGTGAACTTATTATTATTATTATATATTTTTGAGACAAGATCTTGCTATCCTCAAACTAGAGCTCCTACTGCCTTCCAAGTATTGGGATTACAGATATGCGACACCATGCTGGGCTGTGAATCAAATTGTTCATTAGAATCCATCTAAGTAGGACAAATACGAAAAAAAGGTCATTTCAGGCTGATGCATACTAGAGTGTGGATGGTGGCTATCAGAAAGACTTCCTTCCTGAAGATACTAATTTTGAAGAATAGTGGAGACATAATACCTCCATACACAGCATGTCTACTCAGTGCCAGCCTTTCTCATGAGTTGTAACTCCTATAACACCCCAATAATGCAGATGTTATTTTGTAATGTAGATGTCTTATAAGGGTTGGAATTGAGTGCTCTGAGTGGAAGAGTTAAGATCTGAATACCGGTTGCAATGGTGGCACAATCCTTTAATCTCAGTACTCAGGAGGCAAGGCAGATGGATCTCTGTGAGTTCAAGGCCAGCCTGGTCTACAGAGTGAGTTCTAAGACAGCCAGGGCTATGTAGAGAAACCTTGTCTTGAACCACACACACACCTCAAAAATATAGGCAGTAAAACACTAGAGCCTGAGTCTAAATCCTTAGGCCATTATTGCCTAAGGGCAGGGATTACTGGGTTTACTGGGTAAAGGAGAGAACTAGAAAGGATATGACAGCCCAGAGAAAGAGTAAATTCAAAGGCAGACAAGAAGCATGACTGGGGTGGAACTAACTGTAGGAGATGAGGAAGCTGGGAAGTGAGACAGCATCAGGCTAGGAGGCCTTTATTGTTAAGATAAGAGTGTGAACTTTGCTCCAAAATTATGGGAAATCCCAAGGATGCTTGCGTGTACATGTGTGTGTTTGTGTGTGTGTGTGTGTGCAAACATGCATGTGTGTGCACTCCCCCTGGGGTTCTTGGAATCAAATCCAGAGTCCTGAGCACACTAGGCAAGCTGTCTAACCTCTGAGCTATACCCCTGGGCTAGCCCCATGATTTTAAGCCAGGGAGTGATCCAAGCAATGGAATCACACTGTCGGGGAGATCCCTGTGTCATCTTGGAGAGTGGACTGGAGAGGGGCCAGGACTCGAAACAGGAAAGGCAGTTGGGAGCCCATTGAAGTAATCTGGGTGTCGAGTGATGAGAGAGGGATCTAAGTAGCTAGAGGAGTGAGGAGTGACGAGTGGGCAAGGGGGATTTGGGAGACAGGAAGTGGCATCTGCCAGCCTTGGTGTAGAGCAGTGGGAGTACTTCCAGTTTTTGTGAATCTCACAGGGAAGCACAAAGAGGTGGGAAAAGACACTGAAGTCAGAAATGGACTGCTCGCCTCGAGAGGCCTGTTGGATGTTGTTGAGAGAGCTCAGTACGCTATGATAATAAATACAAGGTTTGTGGCCATGTGTTGGATGTTTATTTACTGATTGCCAATCCTCTTGTTAGATGTTTATGTTCATCAGGGCACTCAGTCTTTGTAAGGAGTCTATTAACTTACATCTGAACAGACAGGGCGATGGGAATGTAGAGAGAACTTAGATTTGCTTCTCTGAGTTGATCAGTACGCAAGTGGCAGAGATAGAATTCCAGTCCTGGGTTTGATCTGGAAACTTCGTATACAAATACTGTCTAGTGAGGCTCCCTGGGAGAAGGCAAATGTTCTGGACTGCCCACTACAGAAGCCACTAGTCATGTGGATATTGAGTACCTAAAGTGCAGCCAAGGACTGTGTTTTCTAAGTAATTAAAAAATCGCACATCATATGTGCTTAGCAGCCACTGTGTGGGCTCACCCAGCTCTCTGCTCTTTGGGAGTTGTTTGTGTATCTATCATAAGTAGAGCCTTGGGGTGATGGTCACTCACCCCTGGAGATGGATTGTAGTTCATTTTTAACATTCACATTATATTCATTCATTTATTTATTTGGGTTTTATTTGTTTGTTTTTGGACAGGGTCTCACTTTTCAAAAAAAAAAAAGGCTTTATTTATTTTTATGTGTATGGGTGTTTTGCCTGCGCATAGACCTCTGCACCACATGGGTACCTCAAGCCTGTGGAGACCAGAAGAGGGTTTCAGATCCCCTAAAACTGGAGTTACAAGATGGTTGTGAGCACCCTGTGGATACTGGGAATCGAACCTTGGTCCCCTGGAAGAGCATCCAGTGCTCTTTACAGTATCTCTCCAGCCTGCTCAAGGCCTCACTATTTAGTCCAGGCTGACCTGGAACACACAGCAATTCTCCTGCCTTAGCTTCCTGGGACCAGGGATTACAAGTCTAATGGGAGTGGGGGTTGGGGGGTAGGGGTGTGTGTTACAAGTGTAAGTACCACAGCAGGCTCATTACAGATATTTGAACTTCTTACTAGTCACGGGCTTATATGAGAATCTGATGAGCATTATAACCTCTCTGGGGAATGTACACTGCTGTTGCACAAGTTAGTTGTAATGATGTCAGAGGTCCCTGAGGGGTAGGTTCCCTGGTTGGAAGCATGAAGAAGCAACCTGATAGTATGTTACCTCCTTGAGAACAGGGGTGTTGTGTTTACCATTTACACCAGTGTCTGGATTCAAGAATGATGTTTAGTACGTAGTTTATCTGTGATAGTTTATTGAAGGAGTGACTGAAAGAGTCCTGGATAATACTTCAAGATCAACCAGAAGAACTTAAGAAACACAAAAGAGCAGAAGTACAGCGGAGGGAAGGCCTGGGAGTCATAGAAGCCAGGAAGGAAGCCCTTCCAAACTCTGGATCACCCTCCATGCCATACTTGCTGGGGCAGTCCAAGAGGATTGGCTTCTCGTTTGCTTGGTTTGCTTTTTGAGATACGGTCTTTATAGCCTGGGCTGTAACTTGGTATATAGTCCAGCTGGCCTTGAACTCTTATGTCCCTCAGCCTCTCCAAGTGCTGGAACCACAGCAGTATGTCACCACTTCCAGTTTTGAAAGCAGGATTAACCATTGTCCCAGGGAACAAAACGAGAGTGGTGGGTGTGGGATCCAGACTCACAAATCCAGGGGTGGGTCCTCCATCCTGCCCCTCACTGTCAATGGGAACCTTTAAACAATACTCATCAGCTCAGCAGTAGAGTGCTTGCCTGGCATATGTGAGCTCTGGTTTGGATGCCTCAAAATGACTGCCTAGATCAACAGCTTCCCTTTGGCTTTGATGGGCTGCCTGATAAAATACTGGTTTATTATGGGTTGACAAAGATTTACCAGTCACTGGCCAGTGTGTTACTTCAATGGCCATAAAGAAAAGGAAAAACAACAGAGTTGGAGGAGACCTTCCCCCCACCCTTTAGAAATCAAACACGGAAGCCGAGCACAGAGGTGTTTATAATCTCAAACTACTCAGGATGCTGAGACTGAATGAGCAGGGGTTTGAGGCCACCCTGGGCTACACAGTGAGAATCTGTTCAAACAAAACAAGACACAGCTGTGTGGTGGTCCCCACCTGTAATCCCAGCATTGGAGAGGTGGAGACAAGAGGACCCCTGCAACTTTGAGGCCACCCTGGGCTACATAGTTAAATTCCAGACAGCCTAGATTATGGAACAACGCTGGGTCTCAAACAGAGCAAATCAAACCAAAACCAAAGGAAGCACAGACACAGGCATGTTTTCAAGGTGAAACTAAGTCTTCAACAGAAAAGAGTTTGTGGGTTTGGATAGGTGAAGGAAACACTGAGCTGCATTCTGAACCCCCAAATCTTTGTCCAGCTACTGCTCTTGATGTAGGTTCTCATGGGAGTCGTTAAGCAGAAGTGAGCCTCCAAACCCTGTAGGCAGATTGGCAGTTTTCTCCAGCCTGTGATTTTCTAAGTACTCTCTGAGACTATTAGGTATGTTGTGTAAGAGGTTGGCAGTCATTCACAGTGTCCCAATCACATCTGTGTACTTATTTCTATTATTAGACCTTCCCATACTTGCTTGCCAGGTGACAAACAGAAACCGGTTTTCTTTATTCACCACTTCTCTGCTACCTCTCTTCTCTTTCTGAATATGCCTTTCCTACTTAAACTGAAATTGTAAACACTAGAGTCCTTTTATCTTATTTTACTTTATTTTATCTTACCTTTTGGTTTTTTGAGACAGGGCTTCTCTGTGTAGCCCTGGCTGTCCTGGAACTCACTCTGTAGACCAGTGTGGCCTCAGACTCACAGAGATCTGCCTGCCTCTGCCTTCCGAGTGCTTGGACTAAGGGTACGCACCACCACCACTCAGATTAAAGTTATTTTATATGTGGAAATAATTCAGCATGGTAATGCAGTTTTCTCTTCCAGTTGTGATGATGTATCTATTTTCTAAGCCAGTGGCTCTTAACGTTTTTTTCTCATTGACCATTTCTCTTGGGGCCGAGTCAATGACTCGATGAGTAAATAAAGGTGCCTTCCACCAACCCCGAGGACCCGAGTTCAATCCTTGGGACCCACATGGTGGAAGGACGGAAGTGATTGCTGTAAGTTGTTCTCCGACTTCCATACATATGCCGTGACATGTATATGCCCTCCTTCTCATAAGAAAATCAAAAAGAATTTCCTCTGTGTGGATATTACAGCTCCACAATAGAGTGCTTGCCTAGCTTGCTGAGGCTCTCAAAGACACTGGCACATCAAAAACAAGAACAACAAAAGCCTTCAGAATCTCTTCTGTTACTACCCTGTGGTTCCATGGCAGTTTCAAAGTATCTATCAGGCAAGCTCCTGTGGCTATTCTGTGCAATTGGTATTCACCACCTGCCACGATTCTCTACCATTTCTAAACCTCATCAAACTCTTCTAGGCCATGTGTTGTTATGCACATCTGACCTTTCAAAAAAGTAAATCTCATCTCCTCCGCTAAGTGGTAGAGTCAAGACTAGAACTGGTGTCTCCGTGATTGGGGCATGATGATTGGATTCCTTGCAATTCAATCCCCGGCTCTATAAATTGAGGATTAAGTAGTGACTAAACACAGTAAGTCTCCATTTCTTGAGGAATTAGGCTAAGAGAGGATTAAGTGTGCCGGTCCCGGGGTTATAAGGCCAATAAGAAAGAAGCAAAGCCAGGGAAAAGCCAGTTCATCTGTTCCTACCACATCCACAGCCCTGGAGAATTTATTTCTCCTTGTTTATTAATCAAAGACAGCTGTAACTGTCACTTGCAGTGTTTTGAAACTCCCAATTAGCATGAGATAATTGTTGCCAATGCAGCAGTCGGCAGATTATTGCCAAAGGCAGAGAAATGGGCACTTTAGTCTCCACAGCTTGGTGTGGGTGGCTTCCCTCAAGCTTGGGAATACTGGATTTCATCTTGCAAGCCTCATGGCAGCTTGGGTCCACCTAAGTCTCCAAACTCCCTCCAGGCTTAGGAGAGCAGTGTATGGTTGCCTGGGAGAGGAAGAGCTGATTCTGCTCAGAAAACACCCTTTCAGAAAGGGGACTGGGCAGGATGTGATGGTACCCGCCTGGACTCTGAGCTACTGGGGAAACTGAAGCAGAAGGCTTGAAAGATCAAGCCTGGACTGCAGAGTGAGTTCAAGGTCAACCTGGCAAACAGTGAGACTGCCTCAAAATAAAAGCACGTTGATGTCTCCATGGTAGAGCATTTTTTTAAACACATGAAAAGCCCTGGACTATATCCCTAGTCCTGCAAAAATAAAATAAGATGCTAAACTAAATAAAATATCCTAAAGATGCCAGGTCCCATCTCCCCAGTTGTCAAGCTTTGCCTTCAGAGGCACAAGTGTATCTGCTTGTGGTTTGTGAGGTTAGCCTGTACTTTCTTTGGGGTGGGGAGGAGGACAGTCGTTCAGTGGAGCCAAGGAAATTTGTCCAGCATGCATTGTAAAGCTTCCCAAGTCGAGCCAGCCTTCTGGAGTATGCTTTGTGAATTTGCAGGGATTTCCCCTGGCCCTTCCCAGTTTTGAGAATATCAATGGGACCATTTGGGGTAAACTTCTGCAGTAGCAGGCATGTGGGGAACAAAACCAGGAGTCTGCTGGCTCCCTTAGGTGTATTCATGAATTCTCTCTCTCTCTCTCTCTCTCTCTCTCTCTCTCTCTTCTCTCTCTCTCTGTGTGTGTGTGTGTGTGTGTGTGTGTGTGTGTGTGTGTGTGTGTGTGTGTGGGTGGGTGGGTGTGGGTGTGTGGGTGTGTGTATAAGCCAGATGTCAACCTCAGGAGTCATTCCTCAGGTGCTGACTACTTTGCTTTTTGAAACAGTGTCTCTCACTGGCCAAGTCCTCCAGGCAAGCTGGCCGGTGAGCAGGAGAGATCTGCCTGGGTCTGCTTTCCCAGTACTGAGATCATGAGCATGAACCACCACAACTGGCTTTTTAAATGTGGATTCTGGGTATGGGACTCAGCTAGCTTTTAACTGTCCTGCCTCTATCCTGAGTGCTGGGGTGACAGGTATGTCCTGCCCTGCTTGTTCCCATCCGATTTTAAGTTTCAATGCAGAAAGCTTGTTGTTGAGACACTCTTCTTTAACGGACCCCAGAAAGAAGTGGCATTTTGTTTTCTGTTCTCGAAGCATCTCAGGCTTTGTGAGAGTCATCATTTTTTTTCTCTTGAAAACAGAGTCCATGTCTGATTCACACCTTCTACATTTGTGTTGTCCTCTATAAAACCATGCTATTCCCATGGTGTGCCACGTAGCATTACAAGCAGTTAATGTGTGCCAAACACTGGCATCTGCTCTTAACATGTATTTGTTCTCAAACCTTACAATTGCCTTATGAGGTATGACCTATCTATCAGTAATGTCTCTCTGGTAAAGGAGCAAAATGTTGTGAAATAAATCACTCAGTCATACAAGTAGGGAGTGGAGAAGTGTGAATTCAATCCATATCAGAGTATTACCACACCATAGACATATCTCCTTCCCACTACAGGGTCTTGCTGTGTGTCCTAGGCTTTGTGGTCTAGACTCAGCCATTACCTCAATGATGCTTCCTGTTGGCATATGTGCATATACGTACTTGTTGAGTGCGTGCAGGTTGGTTTTTTTTCTCTTCTTTTTAAAAAATATTTGTGTGTGTGTGTGTGTGTGTGTGTGTGTGTGTGTGTGTGAGAGAGAGAGAGAGAGAGAGAGAGAGAGAGAGAGAGAGAACTTTTGGTAGGTGGTTCTTTCCTTCCACAGTATAACTTATAGGGCTAGAACTTGGGTTGCAGGTCTCAGGGCCTGGAAGTAAGGGTCTTTGTCTACCGAACCATCATGTTGGCCTTCAGTTGGTATTTATTAGTTACGTGGAACCAATACACATTTTGAAGGTGACCAGTTGTCCTGTAAACTGAACTTTCCAAACATTGGGAAGACCAGAAGGGGGCGTCTAAAAATCAACTCATTCTAGTGACTGTGGCGCTGGTTTGGTTGCGATTTGGGAAACAACAGTGCCATCTAGTGGAATCTCTTGCTAATATCAGGTCAAAATTACTTTTCCTGAAACTGGTATATTGATTATCATTTTGGCATGGGTCTCTTTTAGTTAGCTTAATTTTAAGTTTTGGTTGCCAGAAGAAGGGTAGAGTGAGTGGGAAGTACCAACCTGATATGGCCAAACTAGATCAAAGGCAGCCTGTTTCTCAGAGAGGCCGTGATGTTCATCATGGTCTTTTGGGTTAGTTGAGCCCCTTGAGTATTATAAATGGTATAAACCCTGAACTTCAGACACCCCTCTTCCGCTTTTCCCGCCAAATGCTTTCCATGGGGTACACCAGTACACCTAATTTGAGGCTTGCCTCTGGAACTGTGCAACTTGGAATTTCTTCTCCAAATCCCATCCTGTGTGGTGCTTGGTAAGAATATGAAAATTGCATGGGCCAGCAACACCATAGCAAAATTCTATTAAAATAAGGCTTTTTTTTCAAGACAGGGTTTCTCTGTGTAGCTTTGGAGACTGTCCTGCATCTCTCTCTGTAGACCAGTCTGACCTCAAACTCACAAAGGTCTGCCTGCCTCTGCTTCCCAAGTGCTGGGATTGAAGGCGTGGACCACCACTCCCAACTTCAGAACTCTGCTTTTGAATTGAGCTCTGAATTCATTCAGACCACAGAATAGGAAGATCAGATATTTTGCCTTTTTCTTCCCTTACTGTCAGCCTTCCCTGGGGGCAGGGCAGTGAACCTAGTGGGTGGTGCAGAATCCTTCAAGTCCCTGCCTTCTGGCAATCTTCCTCTCAAAAACCTTACAAGCCCCTCCCTCTCCTATCTGCACCAGCTCCTTGGGGGCTTGGGCAGGTTGAGAAGAATGGATCACTATCCCATTACAGGGCTCAAACAACCAAGTTGGAAGCATTAGTGCTTGCCTACAGAGGCATACATACCTAAGGGCCTGGGTAGGAGTAGGTTAGACTCTTCCTTCTCCAGCCTGGGCAGCCGCAGAGATGCTTTGGATGTCATGGACATGACTTTCAGCTGCTTATTGTCTTCCCAGCTCAGCACCCCTGCTTCCACAGGAGCATTCTGCTTTTGCTTGATGTTGTAACCTGTGTAGCTGAGGTCTGGATGACCTCCATCAGGGTTGAGAAAGCAGAAGTTTTAACGGTTCACATCCTGTGTCTTCCCCAGCAGCCAGCAGAGCAGCCAACAGAGCAGCCATGATGATGATTCCAGCAGGTTCCTGAGTCCTCGAGTGCGCCAAGAAAGGTAAGTTCGAAGAAACCGGAGTGGTGTCGGGGGAGCGGAGAAAAATGGCTGAGAATAAGGTGAAGTGCCTATTACTTCCTCTGTGTGTGTGTGAGACAGCTCTGGGAAGTAGAGGGGTCAGCTGGCCTTTGTCCTTGGAGAATGATTGGAAAGACAAGCTGTTGCCCCAGAAACCAGAGGGTTCAACACTATTGAGGCTGCTGAAGGCAGGGGACTGCCTCTCCAAGGGAGGAAGCCAACTGCAGACCAAAGTCTCTGGGTAAATTTGGAGTTTAGGATTTGAGTCATGCTTTTTGCTTTGTTTTGTTCTGTATTGTGACAGAATTTCTCTGTATAGCAGCCCTGGCTGTCCAGAAACTCATTTTGTAGACCAGGCTGGTGCCTGAACTCAGAAATCCTCTTGCATCTGCCTTCCAAGTGTTGGGATTAAAGCCATGCGTACGCCACTATGTTGAGTGTAGGATTTGAGTGGGTTTAGAATTTGAGTCAAACTTCAAAGGTAGAGTATAGCCAGGCTCCTGTAAGGAAAAGGAATTTTTTTCGTTTTTGTTTGGGGTAAGGTTTTTGTACCTGAGAAATTTGTGTGGCCTGGAAAGGGCACCTGTGGTTACTGAAGGCTCCAATCTTTGGAGTGGTGAGGGTTATCGGAGAAGAGGTTGATCGAGGGGCCGCCAGGGAAATGAATGTGGTGGCTTCTAAATTTGGGATCTATAGGATTTGAGAGTCAGTTCAGTTTCTTCAAATCCTAGTATTGAAGTATGCCACTGCACTTGACTCAAGATACGTATTTCAACTGAGGAAATCAACTGTATACTTGGAAAGATTCATTTACTTAAAAGTTCAAAAATATATTATATTTTTCTCTCTCTCAGTGTGTGTGTGTGTGTGTGTGTGTGTGTGTGTGTGTGTGTGTGTGTGTGTGTGTGTGTGGCCACATATGGAGACCAGAGGATCATTTTCATGAGTCCCTTCTGCCTTTCTGTTGTGTGGGTTCTGGGGATTGTACTTGGGTTCTCAGGTTTGACGGCAAGCCCCTTTACCTGCTGAGCCGTCTTGCCTACTCAACATACATTTCTTTTGTACTTGGTAGTTTATGCCTATTACCCAGCACTTGATCCCTGAAAGCACAAAGATAGCCTGGTCTACATAACTGCAGGTTTGACTGGGTTACATATGGATCCTCTGTTTCAAAAAGACAACAAAACCAAAACTATTTGTAAGTCTACTATTGACTAACTTGAATGGATTTCCTATGAAAAAGAACACGGTGATTCTACTTTTCAGCTACGTAAAGGCCAAAACATAACACTGTCACGTGACTTTCCCATCTCTTGAGACACGATCTCCTGTGGCTCAGCCTGATCTTGAACTTCTGACCCTTCTGCCCGAATCTCAAGTGCCAAGAATACAGGACTGCCCCACCATACCCTTCTTCAGACAGTCTTTGAAAGGGTGTGCATAATTGATATCTGTATGAATTTGAGCAGGTCTAGTGTATTATCACCAGTCTCTTTCAAAGAGACTTTAGAATCAAGAGAATGGTTTTGAGCAGAAGTTGGGAGTGGTAGTAGAGAAAGGCACATCTCTGTGTTCAAGGCCAGCGTGGTCTACATAGTGAGGTCCAGGATAGCCATGGCTATACAAAGTAACCCTGTCTCAAAAACAAAAGCAAACAGAAAATAAGAGCTGGTTGACAGGAAGGAGGGAAAAGGAGAAAAGAGAGTGTCTAGAGTAGTATAATAGCACTCAGTTTTGAGGCAATGTCTTACTATAGCTCTGGCTGGCATTTGTGCTTCTGGATTGCTGGGTAAAGTCACTGCTGCCATTCCCAGTTTGACAGAACTCTTTATATACAAAATCTCACAAAATGGAATTAAATAGAATTGGAGGAAAGTAAATTAATTATAAATGAAAAGGGTTCGTTCAGTCAGGTTAGGAAGAACTTAGTCCGTTTTTTGGTTTTTTGAAACAGGGTTTCTCTGTGTAGACCTGGCTGTCCTAGAACTTGCTTTGTAAAGCAGACTGGCCTCAAACTCCACCTGCCACTGCCTCCCGGTGTTGGGATTAAAGGTGTGCACCACCACCCCTCAGTTTAGGATGAATTTTTGTATGGCAAAACAGGTTTCACAAAGTAATAAACTTCCTCCCTCCCAAGAGAAGTTAAGTAGTGTGTTAAAAGAGAGCCTGTCCTGGGCCTGAGTGGCAGGGTCTCTCTAAATGTTATGTTTGCTTTTTTATGAAGTCTTTTGAATTCTGTCCCATGACTCAGTTTTATCCCCAACACTAGCCTAACTGAATGATTCAATTCAATCTAGATGGAATCAGTATGCCCCCCAAAAGACTAATTAGTCAAAGCACTAAATCAGTTTTAATCTGAGGGTAACTCTTTTGGTCCTCAGAGTAGCCTACACATCTCTCTATGGATGCCCAGATTTTTAGCATGTATACCCTTTTTTTCTTTTTGAGACAGGGTTTCCCTGTGGCTTTGGAGGCTGTCCTGGAACTAGCTCTTGTAGACCAGGCTGGTCTCGAACTCACAGAGATCCACCTGCCTCTGCCTCCCAAGTGCTGGGATTAAAGGCGTGCACCACCACCGCCCGGCCGCAGGTATACCCTTAAAATAAATGGCAAAGAGGTCCCTGAGTCAGCTGACTTCTGAACCTGTGCACTGAGTATCTCAGAATGAATACTGTCTGGTTTTCATCGTGGTTCCTCAGCTGTGCTTCACCTTTTGGATCCTATTGCCAGCTCCTCTCTTCCCTCCATGTTATCTCTGTTGCTAGGCCATTCCAGGGGGGAGAGAATTAAGTACTGAATTACATGTAACCCCGACAACACCCTCCCCAGGATACTCTGTCTCTTGGATGCTGCTACCTAAACATGCTTTTGGCCCGCTGCTTAGGAATGGACACTGATAAAAACTACATTCAGCCTCCTTGTCTGACCATGTGTACCTCCATAAAGGCTTCTCTTCCAGACTTGTAGCTTCTAGAAAAACAACAACAACAACAACAACAACAACAACAACAACAAAAACCCAAAAAACAAAAAAACCTAAATTTCTTTCCTATCTGGAACCTGCTGTGGTGGTTTGAAAGAAAATGGTCCCCAAAGGGAGAGGCACTATCAGGAGGCATAGCCTTATTGGAGGAAGTATGTCGTTGTGGGAATGGGCTTTGAGGTCTCTTTTGCTCAAGCTTCCCTCAGTGTGACTGCAGTTGACTTCCTGTTGCCTGCAAGAGGTAGACCTCTCAGCTCCAGCACCATGTCTGCCTGCACACAGCCCTGCTCCCCCTCAGGATGATAATGGACTGAGCCTCTGACACTGTAATCGAGCCACCCCAATTAAATGTTTTCTTTATAAGAGTTGTTATGGTCATGGTTTCTCTTCACAGCAATAGAAAACCCTAACTAAGACACCTGCTCAGTTTTCTAAGCTCTTCATGGTGGTTGTGGACATCATTTGCCTATGCTGGCTTGGCATCTGTGGTATGGCATATGTCAGAAGTGTGCTCTGGGTGGCTATCCTGTGTGTACCCCAATCTGAGATGCCCAGAGCCACCCTGTGTTTGCCATGGTCACTCTCAGTGAAGTCTTCCCTTCTTGGGTTCCTTCTACGGGTGAGAACGATTTTCCAGGGTCACATCCTGTATGTGATTCTTCCTTTAATACATTTTCATCTGTTTTAGAGTCTTCTGCTTTGGGAACACTTGGCTGTGATGGACTTAGATTTGAATGTAAAAGGTTTTCGGTAGTGGTTCAGATGTAGCCCGTGTGCCTTACTCTGAGCTGTGTGTGTGTGTGTGTGTGTGTGTGTGTGTGTGTGTGTGTGTGTGTGTGTGTCTGTGTCTGTGTCTGTGTGTGTCTGTGTAGAGTGTGAGGTGGTACTGGTAGAGGTCAGAGGTCAATTTCTATTTCTTCAGGTGCTGTCCTGTCTCTGTCCCTTCCTCCCTCCCTCCCTTCTTTCTTTTTTCTTCCTTGGAAGTGGAGGAGAGGCAAGGCCTCTCATTGGCTTGAAACTCATTAATTAAACTAGGATTGAGCCCCAGGGATCTATTTGTCTTTGCCTCCCCCATGCTGGCTGTGATTATAAGCTCAGGGCTTCTGGAGATGGAACTCCTGCTTATGTCAGCAAGCATTATACTGGCTGAGCTGTGCTCCCAGCGCTTCACTCTGGGCCTTTGGAAGACTGTACACTGTCTCATTAAAGGCCACGTTTCCTACACTGGCAGTCTCTCCTGTAATCCTGCCATTTACTCTGTGCCATTCCTCTGGGGCAGGGGTGGGGGGTTGGTGGTGGAGGTGGGAGTGGCAAAGGCAGCAGGGACTTCACATACTGAGTGAGAGTGGCCAAGAGTGAGTCATTCTATGACTGCTTCTAACAATCCAGATCATGAAAGCTTGCTTCACAGAACACTCGAAATAAACATTGATTTCTTTAAAATTCCTGAAGTTCTTTTAAATGACAGGTTTATTGTATAAGATGTGCTTTTGGCTGGTTTAATAAAACTTTGATTCTTTTCAGCTCTGCCTTAAGTTCAGGACGGACATAAGGAGGACAATAGGAGGGTCATCACCAAGTGATTGTCTCATTGTGTAGACGTCATGGGATACCTCACATAACTGAGATGGCTGTGAGCATCTCTAGGAATCTAATCTCACTGGACTACTTCCATTGTTGACCGGAGTGTGCTTATATATCCTGTGGCTGTCTTAACAGTCGTAAATGAAAAGTCTCTATCTGGTCAAACAGGGAAGCTGTGACCTTGGGGAGAAAGGTTGATTAAGAATCCATTTACTAGGAAATGGGGGAGGGGTTGGAGGGAGGACTGTCCCAGAGGTAAGACGTGTCTACAGTCCTGCCAGGTTTCCAGTAAAAAGGAAGAGATAATTTCCTCGGTTTTTGTGTTGGGTGTGTGTACTCACTCGTGTGTATGTGTGTGTGTGTGTGTGTATGTTTGTGTGTGTGTGTGTGTGTCTGTGTGTGTGTGTGTGTGTGTGTGTGTGTGTGTGTGTGTGTGTATTAATCCACTTTTCCTGAATCTAGCTGAAGCCAGTGGTAAGATGAAACATTAGTTTCCAGGTTCACCCTAAACTAGACCAATTATTAAAGTTTCTCAGGTACTCAGAACTTTATTCAGTACATCTCCCCCAGTGGCAGGGACTTGTAAACAAAGGATGGATTGTAGGAAAAGGAGCTGTTTTACTGAGGACCCTTTGTGTACAGCAGGTGAGTTCTAGTAGAATGTGCTCTTAGCTAACCCTGATGCCTTTCAGCAGCAGGGAAGTTGAGACCTGGAATGAGGGTGTATGTATGTGAGTGCCAGGGTAGGGCTGCAGCAAGGACCAGAGTGTTCATGCATGTAGACACTCCTGCATGCAGGCATGCATGCCTCGAGCCTTTCTGAAACATCCATAGGATACAGGAAAACTGCTAGAGCCCAGCTGCAAGATGGGTGGAGGTGCACTGGCTGTTGATGGGGCCTGCTGTATTGGTGAGAGCAAATACCTTACAGTTAAGAACATTGTGTTTACAATACTTTCTTTTCTCTGTTTTTGTTTTGCTTTTGAAGCAGCCCTGTGTGGCCTTAAACTAGTTGTATAACTGAGAATCACACTGAAGTCTTGTTCCTCTTACAGCTTGCAAGTGCTGGGATTAAAGGTCTGTACCATACCTGACGTTATTTCTTTTTAATGTACACCCCCCCCCGCCCCCCGCAGGTGCTGGAAATCAAATCCAGGACTTTTTCACATGACAGGCAAGCTCTCTCCCACTGAGCTACAAACCCTTGCTCTAACTGCTTTTCTCATTGTCATTCTTTTGAGATATTGTCTCACTATGTGTAACTATGTAGCCCTGGTTGGCCTAGAACTCACAAAGTAGACCACACTATCTTTGATCTTGTGACAGTTCTGCCTGGGCCTCATGAGGACTGGCATTACAGGCGTGTATCCTTATGTGTGGTGGTAACTGTGCATTTTATTATGTATTTATTTGTTTCCTTGTGTTTTGTTTATTTGAGGCACAGTCTCTTTGTGTAGCCCTAGCTGGCCTGACACTTGGTATATATAGAACAGTCTGGCTTTGAACTCAGAGATCTTCCTCCCAAATGCTGGCATTAAAGGCATGCCACCATGTCCAGCTATAACTGCATTTGAAAAAGTAATGTACTTGGCTTGTCTCAAATTTAGTCTTTTCATTTTTAAAGGTCTATTGTTTATCACATCTAGTGAAGAATAGCTAAAATATTGTATGTAAAGTGCTAGATATTTAGTAGGTGTTAAATAACCTAGATACTTAGTAGCTAATAAATGCTAGGTATTCATACTCTCATTTTGACTCCTAGTGAGGATTGATTCTTCCTGAGGGGAGCTAAGCTCCTCTGACCTAAAGATGGGGAAGAGACTCACGAGGCCTCACCCAGCTGAGAATGATTGGCAGTTGATAACTGCTGGGGGAGGGAGAGTTGCCCATGCTCCAGTGGGTGGTGCCACACACCCTTGGGCCTAGGGCAGCACTAATTTTGACTCAGTGGGCTATAAAATAACAACAAAGAGGAGTGGACATGAAGTTGGGAGGGGGTTTTGGGAGGAGGGCTCATGGAAGAGTGGGTGGTAGACAGGATCAAAATATGTTCTATGCATATATGAAATTCTCAAAGAATAAAAAAAATACTATATGTCTAGGAGATCACCTAGATAGAGATCGTGGGTGGAATTTGGAGCTCCTGCAAATGCAAAGTACAGACACTGGTGGATAAACAGAGTAAGGTGTGACTTCACCCCTCAAGAGTTTTGTTGTTAATGGTGAGTTACACTTGCAAATGCATGTACGATGCCATTATGGACATGGAGTTAGGCATTCACTAATAAAATCCCTGCTTGGTGCCAAACTGTGTAGTGAATCCTCCACATATTATCTTAACTTAAGCCTCTACATATTATCTTGACGTAAGCCTCTTTCTGTGGCCCTATCAAGCTGATGCTGTTTTCTCCAGAGTTTAGGAGACTTGAGGCCCAGTGACGTTAAGAACCTGCCCAGGAGTGGCACACTGTTGGAGTGGTGGCTATGGGGTACATCTGCAGAGACTCTGGAGGGTGATGCTTTTGCTGAGAGCTTCCGGATGAGTGGGAGTGTCACATGGACAGCACTCCCAGGAAAGGAACAGGGTGTACACCAGCACGGGGGTGTGATAGAGCAGGGAGAGCTCAGGAAGCACAGACACTTAAGTCCGCTGCAGCATTGTGTCCTAGGAGTGGGCTTCTAGCAAGGGGCCAGAAAAGATTATTTGAGCAGGTGGACCTGTCTTTGGTGTCACATACGAGTGTTTTGTTTTATTTCCTCAAGGAAGGGTTTCCTCTCTGTGTGTGTAACTCTGGCTATCCTGGAACTTGCTCTGGAGACCAGGCTGACCTCAATCTCAGAGATCTGCCTGCCTCTACCTCCCAAGTGCTGCCAGCCTGACAGTAACTACCTTTACCCACTGAGCCAGCCCCACTCACAGCTATTCTTGTGAGAAAAATAACAGTGGAGGAACATGGATTTAAAAAGCAAACACTTGGAGGGCAAACAAATGAAGTGAAAACAGATAGCACTACACCAATTCAGTCTCTGAAATAGTTACTGAGTACATGCAATATGCCATCCACTCGAGGCATTATATTCAGCTATGATCAAGACATCCTCTTTGGTGCTTGCTGTTCAGTGAGAGGAAATAGACACCAAGCAAAGAAACTACCAAGTAGTAAGAAATGCTCTGGAGAAAATGAAAGAGGGCAATGAAGACTGAGGTGGGCAGGCAGGAATTTCTGCCATGGCAACATTGGGACTGAGACCAGATGGTATATTTCTGAACGATGGTAGTTGAGGACAAAAAAAGAGGAACCAATTAAAAATGTGAGAAATAGAGATGACAGGAGTGACATCCAAGTTGGGGCGGCGGCAGGGGGGTGGGGGGGGCTTCCAAGATGAATCTGAGTTTTATGGCTTGTGCAGCAGAAAAAGGCAGTATAATCTAGAGGCTAAGTGTCTCCTTCTCTGTAATCATGACTCTAGCACATGCCGTGTGATGTTGGGGGAAGTCGGTAGACATTTCTAATAGGTTTTCTCCCCCACCCCATAATAGGTTTCTCCACTGACACAGTAAGCCAGATCAAGCCAAATTGAAAAAGTATAACAGGTTTACTTGAGCAAAGCTACTCCCAGGTGAGTCCCAGAGATCAAGGGCAGAGAAGCTGGGCCCACAAACAAAAGCAGAGAGACTTTATAGGTTGTAGGCAAGGGGTGATGATGAGGTGTCTACCACAAGCTGGTTTTATCAAAAGCTGAGCACTATATGTGGGGACTCAGGCACCTGACAACTTCAGGGAGGAAGCTGTAATAACCACCCAAAAGGCAGAACTGGGCTTTTTGGTGCCTATTCTTTGGAGAGTCTGAGTGGGCAGGGTTTGGAGAGAAAGAGAGCAAGAGTGAGCAATGGGGGGGGGGGAGACAGAGAGAAAGGGAGAGGATGGGACTTTCCAATCATGCAGGGGAGAGCTGGAGGTCCCAACCTAACAATTTGTGTGCGCCATTCTTCTCCTTTGTAAAATGGGTGCGTGAGTGATTTATAAGGGTATGCCTGGTCCATAGCTAATGTTTTGAATGTGCTTGCATTAAGTATTAGTAATATACCATGTATGTTTGGAAGAATTTGAAGCACAGCCATGATTAGTGAGTTTTAATTTCAGCATACATTGTGAACTCCTCATGGTATGTGTAAATGGAAAGGCAGACTACTCAGGGGCTGTGAAGTTCAGGTCAAAAAGGACCTGTTTGGAGCTGTGGGGGTAGCTTAGTGGAGAGGCACTTGCCCTTGTGTACTAGAGGTCCCAGGTCCCAGCCCAGCACTGCAAACAAATATACAAAGATCTAGTTTAAGCCACAAGGAATTGGATGTTCAGCTTGTGGGTGTGGGAGGAGGAAGGGTTCTTGCCTGCTCTATTGAAATGTAAGGAAGCCAGGTATCAGGGCGATAAGGAGGAGAGACCCAGAGTGTAGGAAAAGGAGCCCTCCCTGGTGAGTAACAAGAATGGATCCATGCAAGTGGGCTTCAGTCACAGGTGATGGAGGAGGAAGGAAGATGGCCACATAAGGAGTAAGATCCCAAAGGTGAGATATAAGCAGTCTAGAATGGTTATTCATTTTACATTATTGTTACTATTTAACCTTTAAAATCAAATTTATTTATCGTTAAATAGGCACCTCAACCATTTGTCTCAGGGTTTGACTCTAGAGTCTGGAACCAAATATGCTGGGTGGCAGAAGCCAGCACAGGCAAGTGATCTGCACCCAAGAGGGCAACATTGGCAGTTTGGTTCAACTAGAAGAGGCCACGGTCTAGGAAGGAGAGCTCATTTATGCTCCACCTGGGTTTCAAGCACCAGATAATGAAAAGAAAGAAATAAAAAGGAGAGGACAAGACTACTCCTAGGTATGGCGGAGGAGAAAGTTTATTGTAGATAAAAGGAAGTGTAGCCAGAGGAGACACATCTGGGAGAGTCCAGAGTGGTCATGATCCTGAGCCATGGGAGGAGAGGGGGAGGGGAAGAGAGGGAAACCCAGTGCAAGAGTCAGGAGGGCAAAGGTATAAAAAAAGGATGGGGTGACAAAATGGCTGGATAACAGGGAAGGGCAGCCCAGCCCCTGGGCTGGAGAGTTCAGGATGGGGGGGGTGGGGTTGTCAACTATACCGGTAACAGGTAGGTACTGAGGGAGAACCTGTCCGCCAGGTCTGCTTTGATATGTTAAATAGGCAGCTCAGCCTTTTGTCCCAGGGTTTGAGACTTAACGTTAGGAGTCACTTCTTTCCTTCCACATGAGTTTCGGGGGTGGAACACAGGTTCTCAGTCTTAGAGGCAAGCACTTTGCCTGCTCAGGGTCCAAAACTGTAAAATTGTGTGTGTTCCTGGGCACGAATACCACAGCATGTTCCAGGTTTTGAACTTCTCTCTGGTTCCAGGGTTTGAACTTTTCGCTCCAAGTTTGTTTAGTGAGAGCCTTCACTTCAGCCAGCTGAGCCATTTTGCTGACCCAATAGAGGTTTAGGGAATAAATCTGCTGGGCAAGCCTTTAATCCCAGCAAAGCAAGCGAATCTCTGAGTTCCAGGCCAGCCTGGTCTACAGAGCCAGTTCCAGGACAGCTAGGGCTGTTACACAGAGAAAGCAAAGCACCCATTGGAGATGGATAAAGTGCTCAGCTTGCAAGCTGGAGTTTGTATTCCCAGCATCCACACAAAAACTGGGAGGTGTCCCATCTACAATCCCAGTACTTGGGAAGAGGAGTTTATTTTTGGTGTTGTTGGTTTTTGTTTTTGTTTTTTTTTTCCTTTTGAGACAGGGTTTCTCTATGTAACAGTTCTGGCTGTCCTGTGTCCTGTCCTGGAACTTGTTTTTTTTTTTTTTTTTTTTTTTTTTGTAGATCAGGCTGGCCTCAAACTCAGAGATCTGCCTGCCTCTGCCTCCTGAGTGGTGGGATTAAGGGCACGTGCTACCACTGCCTGTCAAGACAGTGGTATTCTTGTGGACAGACAAGTTAGATGGACAAGTTGAGTCATTTTCAGGTTCATGAGACTTTGCTTCAAGTAAAAAGTACAGAGAGAGCAAGGAAGCTCCCTGAAATCAACCTCTCACCTCTATAGACATGTATATATCCATTCAGGCACCCACGTCAGCTCTTCCCTTGAGTTCCTGCCTTAGCGTTACTCAATGGTGGAATCTAACCCTTTCCCCTTCAAGTTGCTTTTGGTCATGGTGTTTTCTCACAGCTACAGAAGGCAAGCAAATCTAGCTGCCATGTCCTGCTAGGAGAGGTTTCTTCAGTTCTGCTGCTTCTGGCATGGAACTTGTCCCCTACAGAAGATTTCTGCAGCACTCTAGCTCCATCTACCTGTCCCATCACTGAATTCTCCGTGGCCCTGGTTTATTCAGGTGATCTTTACCTTAAGGAAGGAACCCAGAAGCAACCCCTCTGGGAGCAGTGCCCGCTGCCCCTCCCTTCCCTCCAGCGCCAGCAGCTGACATCACATGCAGGTATACTTCCATCCTCCCTGTCTGAGGACAGAGGGAGCAGAAGCTTGCCAAGCACCACAGCACTGCCAGATGTGGAAGGATGGAGGCCCGTTCTTCATGGAAGGGTGGCTCAAACGGAAGGCAAGGGAGACTGCGATAGCATAGAACACCAGGCTCTCTCTGATAGACATCACACTGGGCGCTTCCCCTTCCTGTGTTTTGAATGGGACAGCAGAGCATGGAGACTGTGTGTGTAGGAGCTCATTGCTGACTGTTGGGGTAGCGCATCTGTGTGCCTCCGACGTGAGCCTTCAGCCCTCGAGGTCCTGGCTGCCATGTGGTCCGCCCTCCCCTGAGGCAGGCATGGTGCAGAATCTGCACCCAGAGACTGTTTCATGCAGCACAGCTGTCAGGCAGACTTGCTACTACCATGTCTCCTGTCTGAGGAAGAAGTTGGCCTTTCTGAGAGTCAAGTAAGTTGAAGGGGCCCCAGAGGTTAGGATTGCCTGGGACTCTTCGTGGAGGCAGAAATGAGACTTTGGGGCTGGCTTTCCATGTTTGCTCCCTGCTGAGTGACAGATCTGTTAGAGGGAGACAGATGCCCTGCAGAAGGCTGGAGGGAAAAGCTAAGGTTAGCAGCTGGTGGGGTGTGTCGGCTGGGAGATTTAGTCTCTGCCTCACTGAGTGATTCCTAAATGGTGACCTGCCTCCTGGTGCTCTCCATAAATATCTAGCTAGGTGGCAGCTTTTGTATCTTTCCTGGAACATCAGTCAGTAAAGAATTTGGAGGTGCTGTTGAGAGCTGAGTATTCTATGTGGCTTGGCCTTTGTGGGTGCTGAGAATTGTTTTTAACTGAGAGGGATTTAAGATTGAGGTGTCTGGGGATGTTGGGTTCATGTGGTCACCTATTGTGCCCCTTTGCTCTGGGACTGGCCTTTGACACCAGAACTGCCTGTGCAGTTTGACGTGGAGCTATAAGTACAATCTAGATGTGGGACACTTATCTTAAGATGTGGGACACAGGCCCCTAATCTGGCAGACCTATGCTGCAGTAGCTCCATGAGACCATGTTGTACCTTGGCTGCTGTGACAGGCAGAGAGGAGGCGCTGGCTGGGAGGAAGAAGTTTAAGGGCTGAATCAGAGTTCAATTCAAAGCCTTCTCAGTGGCTCAAGGGGTATATAGACTTGTGCAAGTTGCAGGGGCGTGAGGGGGAGCATCTCTTTTCTTTCATGTGAAAACAGAGGTTAATGTTAGAGAAAGGGAAGATGGGACAAAAAGCAAGAGGAGAGAAAAGGAGTAAGAGGCCAAATGGATTTCACAGTAGTAGGGATCAGAGGATGACCGACTTGTCTCTGTCTGTCTATCTGTCTGTCTGTCTGCCTGTGCCCTCCCCAACCCCCACTACACACACAGGAGGCCCAGTTCCCTTCCCAGGGTTTCTCATGGCCAGAGGTTTAGTGGTTGGTGTGCTGGGCCGAGTCTCCTCCTGAGATCTTCCCCCGGGTGCTGCCCGTACAGGCTGTGCTATGTACACAGTAGGTCTTCAGCAGACAATGTCAGACCGAGAATTCTTTACACAATACAATGCTGGTGGCCAAGGATGATTCTTCCTTTGGTGAATTTCTCCCCCTCACTTTCTTCTCTTTTGTTTGTTTGCCTGAGACAGGGTGTTGCTCTGTAGTCCAGGCTGATAGACATCTCAAAGTGGTCCTTTTGTGTCAGCTTCCCAAGTCTGGAATTACAAGTGTATGACACTACACCTGGCCTTATTTTATGTCTTAGTACTAAGTGTGAACCCCAAGTTACAGTTGTATGTGTTTGTTGTTTTAGTTGTTCTCTCCACCATTAGTCCTTAAACTTTATGAGAGTAGAGGTTGGTTCTCTCTGATTTAGTATATTGCCAATGTTTAGCTTAGAGCCTAGCTCCTGATAGGTACTCAAAAATATCTGTGGAGTGAATCTGAACCAGTGAATGACTAAGGTCTTTTTTTTTTTTTTTTTTTTTTTTTTTTTTTTTTTTTAAGCTGAGACAAGGTCTTCTGCTATAATTTCCAACGTTTTGTGATCACAAGATTCAGTGATGCTGCCCTAAAGAGAAGAGTGTTATTGCTCTTTGGGCTTTTCATGATAATGGAAATCATGTGAACACCCACCATGTTTTCCCCTTCATCTCACCCACAAGCTTCTGGGGAGCACTTGGTCTTGTGGCAGATAGCACTATGGGCTGTGGATAATAGAGAACAGGATTTTTTAGGTCTGTAGGCATAGCACGGACACTCATGGAAGCCCCTGGCATCCCTCTCAGTATTTCCTGCTTATTGCTGTCCTCGCTGGCAGCTCTGGATGCTTCTGTAGCTGTCAGCAGAACTGTCTGCAGGTGTAACCATCACCTGCTCCGAGTTTCTCCTATTCTAGCACTTCTCCTCTGCCTGAGAAAGGGGCTGTTAATTATAGCTCAGCCAAGTGCCCGCTCTCTGCTGACACCATAATTGGGATTTAGCTTTGGACAACTGGCAGGCTGGATGGTAAGTTTCATTCCCCAGCTTTCCTACTTCCTGCTGGGAGAGTTGCATCCTCCTACCAGTTACAAAGAAGGCATGGGAGTGGGAGATGACCTGGGCTCTCAATGCAGAGAACCCAACCTCAGGCTTGTCCTACTCTGTGCTCCAGTCTTTGCTTCCTTCTTACACCAAGGTTGAGAGGGGGAATTGAAGGCCAGAGTCCTCTTCTCAATCACTAATTAACACCCCAGTTATTTGGATTAGAGGGTGATAACATCAGCATGGCTGGAAGGCCATACCCAATATATATATTACCCGTGCATTTGTGGATGTGTACATCTGTATAAAATCCCAGTGTGTGTGATGATGTAGAGATTTTTAAGTAGGAGATAAAGATATACTTACAAATCCAAGTTGTAACATTTCCCATACACACCTGGGTTAGTATCCATGCCCTCTGGATAATAAGTGATCAGTTATATCTCTGAGGCTGTGGTTCTCAGCCCTGCATGTGTTTGAAACTTATACGAAGAGCTTGTTCAGTATGTAGACCCCCAGGCTTCGATCTTAACTTCATGGATACTCGGGCAGGCTCAGGAATTTTCCAGTAAATTGCTACCATAGGACCTTCTGATTCAGATTATCACAGATCTTGCTTAGAGGAACATATCCTTAGCCTGAAGCCTCCTGTAACCCTGATCTAAGTATTAATTTCATAATTGTATCCGACTAGCCTAGGTACACAGCTTCTGGTTTCTCAATGTCTGGTGCATAACTCAGGAACTGCTATCATCTCCAACAAAGAGAAGGGTGGTGGGCTGTGTGCTGAAGCCAGTCATTCCATCTTATCTGTCACCAACTTTCTAGGTGACTTGGTGTTTCTTTTTGTGTTATCCTTAGGCACATGATCCATATGCAATAAAGTGTCTGGCTCCCTCCTTCTCTCCATTCCTTCTTAGTCTGAAGGCCAATGTCTTCCTTGGAGATGGAGAGAGCCCATTGTGATCCTGCTTCAGAATGGTCTGGGGAGCCCAGTGGCACACGCCTTTAATCCCAGCACTGGGGAGGCAGAAGCAGGTGGATCTCTGTGAGATCAAGACTAGCCTGGTTGGTCTACAGCCTGGTCTACAGAGCTAGTTCCAGGATAGCTAGGGCTGTTACATAGAGAAACCCTGTCTGGGGAGCTGGGGAGAGAGTGGGAGGAATGGAGGATGTTTGTATGCACCTACTCTCACTCCCAGAAGTGCACTAACACAGTAGCTCTTTTGTGTCCTCCTTTGTGATGGATGAATTAGTAAATGGGATTCAGGTTGAACTTTTGAGACTCCTAGATAATTGGTTGACATCTGAAATTCCATGACACAGGTGCTGAAGGTTCTACCATGGGAGTGACTTTACTTGCTTGGTTCCTGTTCTATAAATGAAATAGGCCTGTTACCCGAGCTTCCTCTTCTAGGCATCCTAAATCACAGGTGGGTCCTCACCTGTCAGAGTGCTATCCTGGTGAGTAAGGTATAGAACACGTGCCAACAGACGGGGCTTTTAATTAAGCAGGGATTTGAGGGACTGTATGCTCTGTATTCTTTCCTGGTCCATGATTTCTTTCAAGCCCCACTCAAGTGGCTCTGTGAAAACCTTCCAGAATGGGAAGTTTGCAAAGAAAATTGAGAACTTTCCAGCAAAGTAACTCAGAAGTATAGCAAAATCTCACTAATGTGGGCATGGAAACAGCACATCGAAGGTGACAACACAGTGTCTGTGCTGCTGTCCTGAGGTGTTCCTTGTTAATAAGACTCACTGCTTTGTTTTGGGGTCAGGTGGGACTATGCTCAGTGCTGTGCTTTCCCTTTGTCATCTGATGTATTTGTAACAGTGAATTCAGAAGGGAAATGACTGGGACATATTTTACTAGATGTGGGTTAGATTGATCCCCATCAGAGATCATTAATGAGAGCTGGGATCAGACTCCGGAGCTCAAATTCATATGTGTAACATGGTGTCTTCTGTAGGAACAGAGCAGTGATTCCAAGGGCATGGGGGTGCCTGTGCAAACCTGCTTTTCCTTGGATCCCATGGACCTTGAAATCTTTCCCACTTTCCTGGGATTCAGATATGGAGTTTGTGAGAAAGTCTGTTCTTGAAGACTATCATCTCTTGGAAAACTTCAGAATCAGACCGAACAAGAAAATACACATTGACAAACACAGAATAGGTCACGGTGATACTCAATGGTCCATTTAAACATTCCTTAGGACCAAGGGCTCTTGGTTCATCGTCATCACCATCAACAGCATCTTTATTTTAGTCTTTTCGAGATATTTGTTTCTGGAGTCTAGTTGGTTCTAGCAGTGCCTGTGGACTCTTCCAAGTATTGTGTAGGAGCTGCAGGGCATCTCTCTCTGACAGCCTCTTTTGACGCTCGCTCTGGGTTTCACTACTGTCTGTAGTGGAACAAAGCTTACTGTCTTCACCTCTCTGCAGGTACAGGCTGAAGCCTCTATAGGGATTTGTGTGGGCTCTCCCTTCTTCTCAGGGTTTGCCAGCACTCCCAGAACCTCATCAACACCTCTCCAATAGGAGCCCTGAGGCTGCTCTTCATCCAGGACTGTCTGGAATCTGGGACCATGATATGTCTGCTGTCTTTCCATGCTTCCTCTTAGTTTGAGCAGGAGTCACAGAGTGTCTTCCAGCGGCCTGTACCCAGTGCACTGAAGGCTTCCTTCCTCCATCTCAACTCATATTGACCCAGCTACTTCCTCATGTGTCAGCAGGGGAGCAGTTTGTCAGGACACCAGAAGTGCACAGTGTTCATTGACCATGCACCAAGAGAAGGTCAGGCAACATTGCTGAGCCCTATGTTCACCCCTTACCAGGCTCAGTTGATCCTATACTTCCCTGTACTTACTCACACCTGGAACCAAAGTGTGATCAGCTGTATTTTCTGCAGCCCGAGAGAGGACTTGTGTGAAATTTGGGCCAGGCACAGGAGTAAACTTTCAAGGCAGGGAAAGCCAGCTGCCATATGCATCTATGAGCTTTTCTCTTTTTCTTTCTTGTGTGTGTGCACATGGGTATGAAATTTGCACATCTTTGCCATCTGAAAGCCTAAAGCTGATGTGTGTGCTGTAATGCTGGGACCCTGTCTAGAGATGTGTAGATGAATAGAGAAGTTGCATCAGCAGTGCTGGCTTTGCATGGGCACCACGTCAGGATGGCTTGGAGGAATGGGGGAGCTCATGGAACACCCATGGGTGCCCCCAAGTTAGGAATTATAAAGAAATTACTTTAGTTAACATTTACTAAGTATGCCTGCTGATGGTCCGTTGGGATCATTTCCGTTTCACCTTTTTTCGCCTCCTCAATGAAATGCACAGTTTAACATCTCTATGCTGAACATCTGAAATCCAAAATGCTTGCTGAAGCTTAACTTTTAGAGTACTAATAGACACTGCAAGTGGAAAATTCCACACCTGGTATCATGTGATAGGTCGAAGGCAAACTGCAGGCGTACCAAAAAATAGTGCATAAAGTTGGTTTTCAGCTAGTATACACGGTATATATGAAATGCAAACGGACTTTGTGTTTCAGCTTGGGTCCCATCTTCAAGATGTTGCATCATGCTTATGCAAATATTCCAAAATCCAAAACAAAACCTAAACCCAAAACACTTGGACCCAATGCATTTTGTATAAGGGACACTCATGTTTTTCATTTTGTACATAAGGTAGCTGGGGTGTAGAAAGGTCTTGCAATTATATATAAGATTGCATCGCTATTAAATAATGGGATAGAATTTGAACCAGGCAACTGGACTTTAGATTTTAAGCACTATGCTAGTCTCTATTAACGTATAGAGACCAAGGTGAGGTCGTATCATTTATATTCATTCATATTGCCCATGAGATCTCAGGAATTGCTAGCAGCTAAGGAAGTTGGGTCTCTCCTTTTGCTAGTTTTATTATTTTCCCAGGGATAGTTCGTGTCCAAGGTATGTCTGAGAACAACAGCACAGGCTCACAGGCCTCCCAAAGCAAGGTGCTCTGGGAGACCCGAGATGGGTGACAGGTGACTGGCTTCCCCTTCTCCTGGCTAGCAGCACCTGCACTGAGATATTAATATTGTTTTCCTTGGCTGCCTCCCGCACAGGGTACAGAGGGTGCACTGATCCAGGTGAATAGTTTCTAGGGCAATGCCAGCTCCTTATCGCCTAACATGTTCCTTCCCACTACCCCTGTTCTTCTTTCTCTAAATTTCTTCAGAAACTCCTCTATTGCCAGACCACCAACAACCCCACTTATTCAGAGAGCAGCTCAGTTTTGCAAGACTGATTTCTACCTGACCTGTGCATGGGTGGCTCCCAACTCTCTGGCTTTCCCCATGCTGGACAGCTTGTCTCCCCCCACAGCTGTCTGGTGCCCAGTCTTATCCTCTCAAGGCCATTCCCGCCCTGATTCTAATCACTTAGTTTTCTTTTCCCTCCGTGCTCAACTAGGTCTACTTCTCTTGATTGTCTTGTAGATTGTGGTGTTTTGTTCTGAGGTGGGGGGAGGGTCTCATGTAGCCCAGGCTTGCCTCATGCTCCTTATGTAGCCAAGGATGACCCTTAACTTCTGATCCTTCTGCCCCTATCTCCCAAGTGTGTTATTACAAGCAACTGCTGCCATGCAGGGTTTCGTGCCGAGCTGAGCTTCATGCATTCTAGGCAGGCATTCTCCCAACTGGGCCACATCTCTAATCTTTGGACTTTTTTGGGGGGGGGGCGGGTAACTCTGGCTGGCCTTTAACTCTCAGCAATCCCATGACAGCCTCCTGAGTGATGGGATTGCAGACCTGTGTTGTCATGCCCACCTTATGGGCCTCCTTCTGTTTGATTCCAGGTCTGCCTTCCCCCTTAATGTCTAGCACCATTGGTAGTGCCCTGTTGTAGCATCCTTGGTACAAATTCTCCTTCCTGGCCTTATTCTAGTGACTGTTTTGTTTGCTCTGCTGCCTCAAACAGCAGGTGCCCAAGTATCCCTACCATCAACTCCAGGAAAGACATAAAATGGGAACCCTGGAGAAGGCAGTCTATCACTGAATAACAAGCAGACACATAGCTAACTCTGATAGTATTTGTTATATGCCCAAGCCCTTTACAGTGTTTTCTGGCTTCCATAAATGCTTTTGGGTTTTGCAATATCCATGTCTTAATAGATAAGGAAATGGGGACACAGCCAGGCCAAGTAACTTGCCTAAGGTTACACAGAGGTGAGTGGTTGAGTCAGAATTCAGGTCTCAATGCTTCCTTATGCTCAGTGCTTTGCTGAAGGTCGATAGTTAACAAGCACAAGATGAGAAAGTCATTCATGCAGACATACACCTGCAAGGGAACACCCGGGGTCCTTTCTCTCTTCCTGTTTCCTCTTCCAAAGAACCTGTCTTCTAGAAGCAGAGATAGTCTACAAGAGACTTCTTAGCTCTCCATTTTTTCCAAGTTCCCTCCAGTTCTGTGAGTCTCTCCCATTCTCATTGCCTTCTTTTTAGTTTACTGTCAGCACCCAGACTCTAGAGAGAAAGGATTTCACCTTTTGGGAAAAGGCATCTGATTGTAGATGTGCAGTCTTGCTACAGGAAGAAACATACAGCTGGATACCCTCAAAGCAGTGCAAACATGGCTGCCAAATGCCTGCTACTCAGAACTACAACTCCCAAGATGCAGTGCCAGGAAAGTTGATCTGACTGTGGGTTTGAAACAACCACATTGGCTGCTGCTACAGAGGTTCTTCTAACAGCAGCAGGTGCAGTCTTCTGCCTCAGAGCTGTGCTCAGGGAGTTGGAGACTCTACTTCCCACATCCCCTGCCACTCTGCTGTCAAAAGTTGGCCTTCTCAAAGGCTTCTGGGTCTTTATCATTCCCTCTCCTTAACTTAGCGCCTAAGTGCAGTGGTTAAACAGACAGAGGGTATTACCTAGGGTACAGTAATTAGTAAGAATAATTGCTGAGACAGAGAATGTTATAAAGGAGTGTCTTATTCTCACCCTTCCACTAAGTATTAGGTGAGATGAAATGGGTTGAAGAGCAGGGAGCTTTGGGTTCCTCTAGCATAGGCTAGAGGGGTTTATTTCACAAGGAGTTATATGGAGTCCTTTCTGCTAAGCAGAAGGGGTATGGAACCAGTGACCTCTTACACACCCTGTATCCGTTTGTCCTCTTGTAAGTATAATTTTCAGTTTCTCTTTTTTTTTCCCCTCTGAATATTCTTTGTACTCTGAATTATATACCTCCCCACCACTGAAACCTGATACCATCTCCTCCCTTCCATGCTGAGGCCATGTCTTCCAGGTTGTCCGTTCAGTACTAGATAATAGTGTCCCTGATGCTTGCGGTTCAAGGCCTGAGCTGCCTTGTGAAATACAAAGGTGCTTTCTTCACACTGCCAACACACAGGGATATGTGCAAGGATTTGGTTGTTGCTGTTGCTATTTGCTGTATTGGGGAAGAGCTTACTAAATAGTCCCGATGAGTCTGGAACTCACTATGTAGACCAGCTGGCTTCAGACCTTGTGGGGTCCCCCTGCTTCTGCCCCTGGAATGGTGTGGGATCACAGGAGTGCACCACTGTACCTGGTAATAGTTTTTTAAGAACTGAGTAGGTAGATAGATGTCTTGGGTCATTGGAGAAAGTAGGCAGACTTCAATGATCATAGAATCGGTGTCTGTGTGGTTTTGATGAAACAGAATGTTCTCCTTTGTAGGTCCTGGCTTTCTGCCCTCCATCTACACATTTGATTGCCAGCCCAGGCATAGAGAGAGGACTGAAGGACACACAATAGCCAGAGGGAACTTGCCAGGCTTCTGACTAGAGAGGACGTTGTATGCTGAGTGGCACGGCCCCATGCTGTTGGATTTTTTTAAAAGGAGTTTAGTAAGCATACCCTTCACTGAGTAGGAGAAACGCCCCCCCCCCACACCAGTAGATTCAACCATGACCATAGAGGGAAGCTTATAAAAAATTAAGCAGAGTTACCGAAAAATATTCATTGACCTAAATTCTACTCCTGGGTGAGGATTTTGGTTTTAGGTATTTTGAATTAGGTTGATTCCGCTGAGAAAGCCTAATTAAGCAAATATCTAAAAAATGACACTCTTTTTGTATATGTAACAATTCTGGTCCCAACCACTTCAGATAAGAAACACAAAACATGTGCTTTCATCTCAGAGAATGCGTGCATTATGTGTTTGTGATGGCAGGAAAAATGGATCTCCAAGTTCCAAGAAATGTATCTCTTCCCTGCCTTACTTTTAACTTGTGCTTTGATTGAACCTTTGTAAGGTACCATGGTCTCCTTTTTCTGCCTAAAGTAAACGTAAATAAATCACTGATTCTTTTTATCTAAAAAGAAGTCTCCACTGGGAATTCTTCCCAGTCTGGATTCAAACTTTTCCTGAGTGCTGGATTAGTCACCATACCAGGCTCAGGAGACTTCTAGATTTGTTTGTTTGTTTGTTTGTTTGTTTGTTTTAAAGACAGGGTTTCTCTGTGTAGCCCTGGCTGTCCTGAAACTCACTCTGTAGACCAGGCTGGCTTTGAAGTCAGAGATCCACCTGCCTCTGCCTCCAGAGTGCTGGGATTAAAGGTGTGTGCCGCCACTGCCCAGCTAGAGGAGGCTTTTTCAAATGGTCATGCTAACTTTTTTGATAAGCTCCCCCCCCAAGTTTTTAATTATGTTTATCTCATACTTTGCCATCTTCAAAAAAATCTCAAAGGTAATTATGAATCAATTGACATTTTGTGTGTTTTTAAAATTAAAAAGTATGTTTCATTTATATCATCATTATTATGTATGTGTTTGTGTTTGTATACTAGTGCATACACATGTACATGCCACAGTGCACATGGAAATCAGAGGACAATTTTTGGGAGTCGGCTCCCTCCTTACACTATGGTTTCTGAGGACTGAACTTGACCCATCAGTTTTTTGTGGTAAGCACCTTTACCTGCAGAGCCATCTTGCTATTAATTTATTCATAGCTTCAGTCTCTCTTGGCTGTAAATTAGAGTTAGTTTTTATTGTTAGTTGGAGGAGGCAGGGTTATGTTGCTCAGGCTGGCTTTGAACCTGCTATGTAGCCAAAGATGGCCTTGAACTTCTGTTCCTCTTGTCTTCAGCTCCTAAATGCTTGGATTGCCGCAGGTATTTATTACCACATCCTATTTATGAGGTGCCAGGGATTGAACCTAGGCCTTCATGCATGAGACACAAGCACTCTACCAACTGAGCTATGTTCTCTGCCTCTCACTTGGCCTTAACTGATATTTTCTATTCTCCAAGTCTTCAGTAATTGGGAGCAGATGGAGGAGGTACAGAGAAGTAGTGGGAATTGGGATTAGGAGGTTTGTGGAGGAAGGTCCAAACTCAATTCATATGAGGTTGAGTCCAGTTCCCATTTGCTTACTGGGTAACCTCAGAGGAGTCACTTCACAGCTACTGGGTCTGATTAATCATCCCTGTACCATGTAACTATAGGATATACGAGGGGTGGTGGATTTGGAGACACAAATTATGGAGTCCTGTGAAAATGGAGGGTAGACAGCTTTATTGCTGTGGTCTTTAAGCCAGACTCATGAGCACTGATGAATACTGGCAATGGTGTTTGTGTGGTGATGTTCTGAGAAAGAAAATCATGTCATCTTCTCTTTGATAACATTAAAAAAAAGAGTTGTTCCCTTTAAGTGCTATGTCCACCATGGTTGATTCAAATAACCACAATCAAAGGCAGTGCTGAGATTAGAGTCCAAAATGGGCTGTGGAGTTAAGACTTCATGGCTCATAGATTGACTTGTTTTGTTACTGAGTCTTCTGAAGGGGAGTGGACAACAAAGTAGATGACCAGGGACCTGCAGGCCAGATTGCAGTTACAGGGTTATGAACACCTTGATGTGTTCCTTGATGTTGATTCGGTGTCAGGAGTACTTGTCATGAGGCAGAAGAGAGCAGGCTGAATTAAACAAGCCTGATGTCCTGTAGGGTCAGATTTTATTCCCACCATATAAATGTGATCTTCCTGCTCGTCCAGGTAGTATTGGGGAAACATGGCTTATCTTCAGGCAAAAGCATCAGATCTATGTGCAACCAGCAATGTTACCCTCAACTCCTGATGCTTTTTGTGCCCATTTGAACTCATGGCTGTGAAACTGGGCTTGAACTAAGGAAGGCAATAAAAAAGAACGAAGAGAAATTGGGGAGGGAGTGGACAAGTGATCATTCAATTCATGGTTCCCTGCTCACTCGAGGTTACTGTCTGATCTTTTACCTTCCTGTTTGTTTGTTTTTTTTTTTTAATTTTTTTTTTTATGCTCTGGGGTCTGGATTTTGAGCAAGGTCTAGGGAGAAAGGGAAGAGTTTGGGGGAAAAAAGACAGATCATTTCTCCAAGAACTGTAGCTTTTGGGGGATATAATTACATCTTAAAAATTACATTTGTTTATTTATTTGTGTATGTGCTTGCCCACACATGATATAGCACTCAGTATAGAGGTCAGAGGACAGTATGTAGACAGTATAGAGGTCAGAGGACAAAAGTAAGTTCACTCCATCATGTGTGTCCTGGGGACTGAACCCAGTCTTTCAGGGTTGGCAAAAAATGCCTTACCCACTGAGCCATCTCCTTGGCCCAAGAGGAGATTTCCTGAAGTAAAAGCCTATGTGGAGATGACCTCCAGAGTGCATTCTTGCATTGACTAACTTTTCTTTTTTCTGTAACTTGGACCCATAGTTTGTAAAGTGTATCTGTAAGCCTCCATTTTGGGGGGTAGCTCTCTATGGGCTTGAAATGCTAGACACAAGGGAATCCATGTCCTTACAGCTAGGTCGGGTGAGTCTTGCTCATGGGAGAAAATGACCACAACTGGGTACCGAAGCATGCTTGAGGACTTGGATCTGGTTTCTCCACATCTCATTTTCTGTGGTGAAGCACACCTTACAGCTTCCACAGGAAAGTCAGCGCCTCTAACCAAGTGTTCTCTTAGGGGTATGGCTAAGGAGCTGGCTTCGGCAGACAGGATGCATATGGTGAATATTGGCTTGGCGCTTTGAGTGCCCCGTTCTTTCTTAGCAGTGTGAGCAGCCTGCTTCGCTCTTCCCTCAGGCGGTACTCTGGCCGGTTCCCTTTGCGCAGTAGCCGCCTGACAGAGCCTATCCCAAGCCGCTTGCTCTAACGGCCAGAGAGGAAGCTGTAGTTGCTGCAAGCTGAGCTGACTGTCCCTGCTGGGCAGAAAACCTAGAGTGATGAATGGGGCTGGATGAAGTCATCCTGCTCCACCAATCAGGCTGCTCCAACGGAGCTAGGGGCCTCTGCAGATCCAGCCCGGCTGCCTGCTGCTCTCATGTACCTTTAGACAGAGGCTGTGAGTCTCTGGGAGTGGAGTTGGGGGTGTGTGAACCGCCCGCCCCTGGCTCTGTGTAGGCCTCAGTCAGTCTGAATGTTATTGCAAGGTGAGTGGCTTCACCGGGGGAGTTCCTTTCCCTTTGCCTTCTCCACTTTGCTGAGCCACTCAGCTCTGTGCCTCCAGCTCCTCCTTGCACAGCGCCTCCCCCCTGCTTCCATTTGAGTGCCCGCACCTGCACACCTGTCCCCACCAACCCAAGCCTTTGCCCTTCCTTCTACCCCAGTACTGGTTCAGCACCTTCCAGCAGCCTCTGCCCACATGTGCTCCTTGTCCTGATTTGTGGGTACCAGCTGGTAGTGATGGGGGGCAGGGCCTCTACTCTGTATCCTCTCCCCCAGCAGGGGGAGCCTGGGGAGACCCACCCTGGCCTTCTGAGACCAAGTACCAGGGGAGGGGAAATGGACTGACTGGGGCTCATGGGCATTTGAAGGGATACAGACTGCCTGCTTACCCAACTGGCTGGGGACCCAGGATGCTCTCCTCCATTACCAACAGAGGAGGTGTCAGGGGGGGCCTCTGGAGAATGGAAGTAGGTCTCATTCTCCTGGCCTTCCTTCCAGAGGGGTGGTGTCCTCTTTCTGGGTGGACATTTGTGACTCTGCCTTTTCTCCCTGGATGGTGCTGCTGCTCCCTAGGCCAAGCCGGGATCATGGATCCGGCCGACATGGCGACTGCAAAGGTAGGATGGAAATGCTGCCGGCCGCACTGTGCGTAAGTGGTTTCGCTCTGCGAGTTCCGCCTTTGGTTCACTTTCTCTCCCCTCCTTTCCCTCAGCTCAGCACTCAGGAGCAGTCAGGGCTGTGTCAGTAGAGGGAAATGACCTCAGGAGAGGGGAGGGTGTGCCTGGTGCTGCACAGCACACTGGTCACCTCCTGTGTCCACACAACAGAGCCTGTGGATGGAGGAGGTTAGGGGGTGGTGGTGCCTAGGGCACTTGCCTGGCCTCACTTTCCATGTCTGTCTTTTTCTTTAGCTGTTCCTCAGTGTTCTGTTTTTATCTTTGTCCTGTCTCCCTTTGGCTCCCCCGTCCTCTGTCTTCTTCCTCTGCTTCTTGCTCCATGGGATCATCCTGACCCTGTCAACCTCTGTGCTCCTCCCTCTCTTGTTGTTGTGTAAGGGCTGGGAGGAGTTGTGAGCCAAAACGCTCAGGAGCAGAGACACTTTATTCTGTAGCAGACATTGGCCTTGGGATTGGTGAGGCCTTGGTGCCTGAGTGGCAAGTGCTGTGCTGTCCCCTCCCCAAGCTCCTGGGAGTCCCAATGGCAGGCTGGTCTGAGCCTCCAAAGGGGAACCGTGGCTGGGTGCTGCTGCACCTGTGGTCCTGGACACACTAGAGGGCGTTGTTGAGTAGTGCTCTTATTCTCCTGGCTGCTGCTGGCAATTGGAAATTTGTTTTTCTGTGTATTTTTCCAAACACGGAGCCTGAGCCATTGGGAATGGATGGGGCATTGCAGGAGGCAAGTCTCAACAGCCCCTCCCCAACCCCTGTGTGTGAGGAGACACCTGTACTCTGGCCATTGCAGCTCTGGACAGATGGCAGGGTCTCCATTCTCACAGAGGTGGAAGACTCGGAGAGGCTCAGACTTCTGGAGCAGGTTGGGTCCCCTGTGATGTGGATGGAAGAGAGTATGAGAAATGAGGCCTGAGTAGCCAGAGTGCTGCAAGCAGAACTGTCTTCTTGGAATCATGCATCTTAGTGATCTTCCATTCCTATGTGCTATGTGATTGGAACCAAGTTACTTAACTTCTCTGAGCTTTCATCTTTTAGCCTATAGCAAGGAGAAAATGACATTTATCTGTTGTTGATATCAGATGGGATCTGTCACACACGGAAGAGGAACTAGGGAAAAGAACTGAATGAGAACCGATCTACCAGAACTTCTTCTCTCCTTCTCTACATTCATGGATATTTAATTTCCCAATCTGTGCATGGGATGGTACAAGGTGCTGTGCCCCCTTTCCCCCCTTGGCAGTATGTATTGGCAGTTGTGGGAGCAGGCATCTGTGCTGTGTATTTGATTTGCTGTTTGGTTGGAATGCTGCTGTCCCTGATGTGTGTGACGCTGAGGTCAGTGACCTAGCTCTTGAAGGTGTAAGTGGTTTGTCATCAACCTGCTGGCTCTTGGGCCATAATAGTCTGGGCAAGCTTGGCCTTGGGAGCCCTGCCTGGGGAGTTTTGGAGTTAGTTTGGAGAGATGTGGTTGTATTGTGTCCATATTTGCATGCAGACGTAGAAGCAGACACAGCTCTAGTTTTTGTAGGCCTTTCTACTCCTTAGTCTAGATCTCGGGTCATCTGGTGTAGAACCAGAACTCAGCTGGATCATTACCGAAGTTAGCATTTGCCCTCATGTTCTAGACAACAAAGTTGCCAGAACTGAGAAACTATTCAACCTGAGAACTTCTTTAACCTTCTCTGATTCAAGCTCTTTACAACAGTTATTTCAGGCATCTTGCATCTTGGCTTGTGAACCATTAAGCCATGAATGGTCTTTCTGTAGGGGGCCCATGAACCTCCTGCTCTCTTAGGCAGAACTTCATACAGTATAACTTGTGTGGTTTTATGAAGACACCTCCATGGTTTCCATCAGTTCTACACAAAGCTTATAACTCAATGTTAAACAATCTTGAACTGATCCATGATGCTACCATAAGGAGCTTGGTTGTCTAGGCCAGAGAGAAGGCCCCAAGCGCAGATGTTATGACTGGATTTCCTGGACCCATGAGACCATATAAAAGCCTGAAAGTAGCTGAATAAAATTTCAGATTATGACTCATGTCATAATTACATAAATACATGTAAATGCACCCTCTTACCTTAGCCTTCCCTGTTTTATTTCTGAGGTGCAGCTTTCAAAATTCCCCCCAGCACCAACACACTGGATGGAGTTGCTACAGAATGAAATAGCTTTTTGATGGGGGTGTGGCCAGTTCTGATGACAACATCCTTATTTGAGTCTGTTCATTTCCTGGAGGAGGGCTTGGAGGTGTGACTTCATTTCCGGGAGTCTGGATTCTGAGCCTGCCTTTTCATGACACTGCCTGTTTTGTTTCTTTAAGGTTTTGGTTTAAGATTGTGATATCTCATGGCTTGATCTGTTAAAATGTATATTGTGTTCAGACAGTTTTTAGTCTCTTGAGAAGAAAGACTAGGAGAATTGATGAATCCTTCAGTGATGGTGTAGTAAATGCCACTTTTATGGTAGCAGAGTCAGGTGTGGGGGCTTTAGAGAAGAATTGCTCATGGTTACTATGAGTGGGTGCTTACCAGTTTTGGAGGGAGGCAGACAGGTAAACAAGTATAAGATAATGAGGGTCAGCTGGGCATGGTGGCACACACGTTTAGTCCCAATACGCAGGAAGCAGAGGCAGGCAGATCTCTGTGTGTTTGAGGCTCGTCTGGAATACGTAGAGAACCAGAATAGCTAGAGATGCATAACAGAGAAACCCTGTCTTAAAAAGCCAAAACAACAACAATAAAGAAAAACAAAACAAAGTAAAACAAACAAACAACAGAGTCATGAGCAAAAGAGGAATGGCTGTCACTGGGGAAGCACAGAGGCGACTCTTGACCGGGCAGGCAAGGGGCTGTGGGGTAGATCCCTGAGGGAAGCAGAATAGCCATGACTGGAGGGGGATGTTTCTGAGTTCAGATTCTAGCATGTTCATCGTCTGTTTCTGTGAGTTTCAGTGAGTTACCTGGACCTTTGCTGGTCTGTTTCTTTGAGAGTAAGGGTATCCACACCAAAGAGCCACTATGGAGATTCAAGGGCATTGCTAAGTTGAGATGACTGTTCACCCAGTGTCAGCTGCTCATGTGGAGGCCCTCTAGACAGCAGAGGGAGCCAGCAAGCAGGTGTCCTCATGGTTGGGGCTTTGCATTGTGTAGATGACAAGATCCGAGCGCAGAACAGAAATATTCTGAAGCTTTATATCGTCCTGAGATAGATGACATAGGACAAGAACACTGGGCTATCATCAGATCTGCTTAGGAGGAAGACCCTCCAGCTCCCCAGTAGACAAATCCGATAATTTCCTCATTTTGCTCCAGCTTTGATATTCTATTTATTTATCAGTGAGCTGCTCTTTTGAGATAGGGTTTCAAAAGGATAGCTCAGGCTATCCTTAAATGTACTATGTCAGACTGGCCTTAAATTCAAAATAATCTCCCTTCCTTATCTACCCATTGCTAGGATTATAGGCATGAACTACCATGCCTGGCTCATTTTAGTTTATTTTTTGCATGTTGGTCTTTCTCTATTAAATCAGGAACTTCTTGAGGACTAAGCTTTATATTTTATTTTTGTTGTTGTTGTTTTGTTTTTGTCCACAGATGCTCTGGAATCTTCTACTTTCCCTGGCATAAGATATATTCAACAATGTTCATTGAATTAAAAAAACAAGTAGGAGTGCTGGGAAGTGATGGCACACACCTTTAGTCCCAGCACTCGGAAGGTAGAGGCAGTCAGATCTTAGTGAGTTTGAGGCCAGCCTGATGTACAAAGTGAGTTTCAGGACAACCAGAACTACTACTGTGTTGAAAGACTAAGTAGGAGAGAGTACAGCTGCAGACATATAAGGACAGATGCTGCCCCAAGATAACCTTTAGCCACAGTTTGGAGCTAAGATCAACTGGACTGGGAGGTGAGAGGGAAGGAATCTAAGGTGAGTTTTATGTCCCTGAATGGGTGACTTGATCACTGATGGTGCCATTCACTGAGGTGTTAAAGCAGGTCAGTTAGGAGGTGTAGATCTGGGGATAGGCCATTTGAATACTGTGAGGCATAAATTGTCCAGGAACAATGGGAATCTATGGCTGAGGTTAAGAAAGTGATTGTAGATGCCCATATAAACTTGGGTGTCACCATCATATTTTTAAGGCATTCACATCTCATTAGGAACCTCTGTGACCCAGAAGACATTTATCTTATTTAGGGTTTCTATCACTGTGAAGAGATACCATGACCATGGCAACTCTTTTAAGGAAAACGTTTAATTGGGGAGGCTCCTTACAGTTTAGAGGTCCAGTCTATCTCATTTACAGTTCAGAGGTCCAGTCCATTATCATGGCAGGGAGCATAGCAGCATGCAGGCACACATGGTGCTGGCTACATCTTGATCAGAGGGCAACAGGAAATGGACTGTGACCCTGAGCAAAGCTTAAGCAAAAAAAACCTTAAAGCCTACCCCCACAGTGATACACTTCCTTCAACAAGGCCACACCTCCTAACAGTGCCAGTCCCTATGAGTTTATGGGGCCAGTTAAATTCAAACTACCATAGCATTGAATGACAGAGGCTCTCAAAGGTCCTGTCTCAGTTCTTAGTCTCCAATTTGGATCACTCATAAACTCTTATAGTCACAATAGCCTTCTTTTAGAGGGAGAAATTTCCATTTTTTATTGAATCCATGAAAGGTAACCAAATTAGAGTATAAAACTAGCACTGCCCCTACTTACATTTAAGGAGTAGTTTAACGCAAAATTAAAAAGGAGGTACTATTGAAAATTAAATAATTGAATGTATTGATCCCTTTAAAACTCACTATGTTGCTCTAACTATTCCCAAGTTCACCATGGATCATGTCCAAGTCCAAGCTTTATCATAGGGCCAGGTGTGTGGTACAGGCCTTTAATCCCAGCACTCGGGAGGCAGAGGTAGGCAGATCTTTGTGAGTTCGAGGCCAGCCTGATCTACAAAGCAAGTTCCAGGACAGACCGGGCTGTTACAAAGAGAAACCTGTCTTGAAAAACAAAAACAAGCCGGGCGTTGGTGGCACACGCCTTTAATCCCAGCACCCGGGAGGCAGAGGCAGGCGGATCTCTGTGAGTTCGAGACTAGTCTGGTCTATAAGAGCTAGTTCCAGGACAGCCTCCAAAGCCACAGAGAAATCCTGTCTCGAAAAAAAAGAAAAAAAAAAAAACAAACAAAAAATTGTATCTGGGGGTTATAGTCCCCCATCCTCAACCCCACACCTGCTGCCTTCTCAATCCTGTGCAGAGAAAGAAAATATCCTGCTGGTGGAAGGTGAGAAATTTCAAAATCCTTGCTCATTCGATTCAGTCTGCTCTATCCCCCAAAGCCTGTATTCATCAGCAGTGATGGCAGCAGAACACTTAACAGCACTATTTCTGGACCTGCCATGCAAGTAGGAAGTTCCTATGTCAGTAAAGGATACATACTGGATACATTTTCTGGCCAGTGCTTTCACATAAAGAGCAGACTAATCAAGAAATATTTCTCATAAACTTACTTAATGTAGATGAGCTGAATATCCCACCTGTCAGCTGATAAATTTAGCATTATGGTTACAAACTGTGTTCATTTTGTAAGATAGAAGTAATAATACATCTTGGTTAGATATGCCTCACCCTGTGATCTGTAATTAATGCCATGTCTTATCCTTTTTAAAGTTAGAGGCCAAGGAGTTCATCGGGCCTATCTTTGCAATGCTGTTATGCTATACCTGAGTCATGAGCATAGTACCCTCTCAGTGAATACTGACCTGAAAACTATCACACACCCAAGAGACACAAAAATCTGTAGGTTATTTATAATACTTCATTCTGTGGGAATTCTATTTAAATTGTTGTTCTGCTGTATTGTGTAAATGGAGTTCTTAATTGGTCTAGATAATAAAAACCCGGAGTCAGATATAGAGGAAAATGCTGAGAGATCAGAGAGAAGGAGCAAGTCACTGCCATGCCTTACCTCCTTTGCATCTCAGCAGACAAGAGAGTGATTTCCTGTTTCTCCCTTCTTATATCCTGTTTCCACCCAGCTATTTCACTTCCTGTCTGTCTGTACAGACCTCCAGGCCTCTATGGTTAGCTAGTGGCACACTCCATTCTCTGACCCACAGACAGGCTTTATTTGTACCAGCAAGATATCACCACAGTATTGTTTAGGCAATATAGGTATAGGATCCTAACTAGCACAACAGGAAAAACTTGGAAAAGGTAGAGAAAACATTTGCCAAGGATGGTGGTGGATCTGTGGACACTGGTTGAGAAATCCCCATAGATGTAATACGTTCAGCGCTTGCTTACTCTATATGTGTAATGAACTCCTGACGACCTGATAGTGCTGGCAATATTGCCTTTTTTAGTAAGTGATGGAACTGGGACATAGAGAAATAAGTAAGCTTTCTTAAGGCCACATGCTGTGAATGATGGATTTGAATTGAAGTCTGATTCTAGAACCTGGGTGCTAAACCATAGTCTATTCCTCTAGGACCAATGTGAGGCTGGGGTCAGTAGAGGATGTGTCTCCTCTAGGCTCATTTTAGGAAAAGCCACTTCTTTATCAACAAGAGATTATTTTGCCATCTCCTGGGCCAGGAGACTTTGACTGTGAAAATGGGTAATACTCAATTCATCTGTCATTCTCTCCCCTACCCCCCCCACCTCCCCACCACCACCCATGGGAAGGAGAAATCCTCATGTTGGTAGATCAGGCAGCTGTTGGCTGTGGGTGATTAGGTGTTCCCTCCTCTGGAAATCAGAGTCTGTGAGGCCCTGCCTTGCTTCTCACACTGACTCACCTGGAGGTTCTCTGAGCCTAGAGGAGCAGCAGGCCACTAGAAATCTGCCCACCCTTTCCTTCTGGTAAGGCACAGGCGCATCTCTGCTGTGTGTGAAGTTAGGATGCTGAAGGGAGCCCAGCATCTCCTTTCTCTGGTGGTGGGGTAGGGTTTCTGTGGTGGGCGAGACTCTGGTGTCCTTGGAACTGCCCTTCTGTCTATGGGCAGAGGAGGTCTTATGAACCAGGACATGGGGATATGTTTGCCATGCAGTTAAACCAACCCCGAAGCAAGCAGGTGGGCCTTTGGGAAGTAGGAGTGATTTTTGAAGGGGATGAGAAAGTGGGATGGAGGCCTGAGTGTCCTCTTTGAGAGCTCCTCTGATAGAACCAAGGGCATTCTTGTGTTCACCCAGACAGTTTCCTTGGAAGGGGAATGCCAAGTTTGGTGTCATGGCATAAATACTCAGGAGGCAGGGGGAGGATGATCACTTTCAGTCCAAGGCCAGCCTAGACTACAGAGTGAGACATTCCTTGCCCCCCCCCCCAAAATAAAGGCATGTCAAGAGCAGGGAAAAGAAAGAGAATCTCAGCTGGGTTCTCTGCCAGCATGAGTGTAGCAGATCATCTATGTGTTATCTGGCCATAGAGGTTCCCGGGCTAGAGAGGAAGGGGTCTTGTGGTCCTAGGTATCCTTTACCTTTTAGCTTTTCCCATTTTTACCAATGACTTGTGTCTTAGTTACTTTTCTCCTGCTATGAAGAGACACCATGACCAAAGCAACTTATAAATAAAGAGTTTATTGGCAACCTGCTCACATTTTCCAAGGGCTAAAGTCTGTGATCATCATGGAGGGGAGCATGACAGCAGGCAGGCATGGCGCTGAGCAGTAACTGAGATCTTTTTTTTTTTTTTTTAATTTTTATTATTAGTTCTAGTTAGGGAACAAGCTTATTTCAAGTCCCTTCTCCCTCTCCCTCCCCTCACCCCCAGCCCTCCTCCCCCACCCCCAGTCTACCCCCCACCCCATCCACCCACCACTCCCCAGGCAGGGTAGGGCCCTCAACTGGGGCTCTGCAAAGTCCACCAAGTCTTCCTATGCTGGTCCTGGGCCCTTCCCCATGTGTCCAGGGCCAGAGTGTAACCCTTCATATGGGATGGGCTCTCAAAGTCCCTTCTTGCACCAGGGAAAAATACTAATCCACCACCAGAGGCTCCCTGGAGTGCAGAGGCCTCCTTATTGACATCCATGTTCAGGGGTCTGGATCAGTCTTGTACAGGCCTCCTGGACAGCATGTGGGGTCGATGTACTCTTCCTTGTTCAGGCCAGTTGTTCCTGTGGGTTTCTCCAACCTGGTACAGACCCCTTCGTTCTTGTTTCCTCCCTCTCTTCAACTAAATTCCCGATTTCGGCTCATTGTATATCTGTGGATGTCTGTCTCTGTTTCCATCAGCCACTAGATAGTAACTGAGATCTTTACGTTTGACCCATAAGCAGGAGGCAGAGCAAGAGAGCTAGCTAGGAATGGTGTAGGCTTTTGAAACCTCAAAGCTCACCCTCAAATGACACACCTCTTCTAACAAGGCCTCCTAATCCTTCCCAAACAGCCAACTGGGGACCAAGTATTCAAATATATGAGCTTACAGAGGTGATTCTCATTTAGACCTTTGCAACAGCATTCCCTGGACTTACTCAGGGTCTTGGTCTCATGATGCTCTGCTTCTCAAAGCTACCAATGTCCAAGTATTTTATGTGGTGGCATGTTTGTATGTAATATGTATTCATATTAAATCATCTCTAGGCTACTTATAGGACCTAGCGCAACATGAACACTATGTAATTGGTTGTTATAATTTATTGTCTGAGGAACAATAGAAAATGAACTCTGAGCATATTCTGGAAACATGCAGCTTTTCCTAGGAATATGATGTATCCAAGGTTGGAATCCTGTATGCAGGACCTGCGAAGGCAGAGGGCCTACTCTACTACTCACCCAGGAACTAGTAGTCTCTGGTAGTGTTGGGAGAAGAATTGGACAGCACCAAACCCTGGTTTCTTCCTTTAACCCATGTTGACTCTTTCCTGTGTAATTGTTGAGTGTTCAACTTTGTGCTGGGTCACTTTGTGTAAGGTTCATCAGACACCATGTATGCACCCCCACTTAACATTCTGGAGTGGTGTGTTGTCTGTCCTTGGCAGCCCTGGTCCTGCTTTCCCTTTCCTGGGGGCAGGATGGAAGCTAGAGTTGATTGGAGTCTGGTTTTGGCTTTGCTCCTGCTGTTGTTGCCTGAAGGAGCATTCTGGATTAACAGATTGTGAAGGGGGAGCAGAGAAGGCTCGGGAAGAGGAAGTGATTTTGTCTTTCTTTCTTTCTTTCTTTCTTTCTTTCTTTCTTTCTTTCTTTCTTTCTTTCTTTCTTCCCTTCTTTCTTTCTTTCTTTTTTTTTTTTTTTTTAATTTCAACTTCAAGACCTTAAGTGAATCCCTGGCAGAAGGAAATGCTCTAGACACAAAAATCCTGCCTTACTTTGCCTATAGATCTGTCAACCTCTACCAGCCTTCTGCACAGCACTGGCTCTCTGGGATGTGTGGCTAGAGGACTGGGGTGTGCACCAAGGGTATTAAGGACAAGGGGGGTGCTCAGGAGGCTCCAGGCTGGGAACTGACACAGATGAACAGACCAGAAGGCAAGGCCAATGCCTACAGCCTACACTGTCACCCCAGCGCCTGTGACTAATAGTGGCAGAGGGTGGGGAGTGGTGAGTGAGGAGGCAGGGAGGAGGAGGGAGGGGGAGGAACAGGGAAGTGGTAGGGAGCACCTGATCAGTGCAGCCCTGGCCATCTGCCGGCCCCTCACACAGCCTCTATTGACTGCAATTTGGAGTTTGGAAGAGGATTCTGGCTAGTGGGTGATGAGGAGGCTTGTTGTTGAAGTGGTGTGTTTGGGAGGCTATGCCCTCCCCCACGGCTCGATCCTCTCTTGCTTGCTTCCTGACCTCCAAAATGCTCCTTAAATATAACACTCTCAGCGCCTGATGACTCTCCTGCCGGAGATTGGAGCTTTGATTCCCCAGCGTGACTGCAGCACCGCTCTGCCCCAGTTTTGCCAGCAACTAGAAGCAAGCTGCTCTACTGCAGTTAGCTCTGCTGCCCTGGAGAAGGAATGGGCAGAGGACTGTGGCCAGAGTCTGAGAACTTGAGATACAAGGAGAGCCTCAGGGATCTCGCCATTCATTTTCTGCTCCAGATACAGAACTATTTGCTTAGAGTGACTTAGCAAGGTCCGGAGGCAGCCTAACCCTCTGCTGTTGGGGAAGAACTCTCATGGGGAGTTGAAGTCAGAAGCCTTGGATTCACCCTTGATTTCTTCTAGTTGTTCAAATCCTTCCATGGACCCTGACTCTTGATATATACATCTCTGGACTTGACTTTGGCCAAGAGTGTTGGGTGTGTGGAGGGGCATGCTCCAGCTGAATGGTGACCTGTTACCTTTCCAGTTCCTATCTATAGATGAGGCAAGGACCACCAGTCATTGCTATTGTTGGTTTAAGACAGGGAACAGCATCAGGGTGTTGGAAACCTTAAGGCTTGGAGGAGGCCAAGACAAAAACAAACAAACAAACAAATAAATAAATAAATAGAGACAAAATAAAAATGAACTTTTTTCTACCTTTAACTCAGTAAATTTTAGAAGAGCCACCTAAGAGGCTTAGAATAGCACAATCCAACTTTATGTTAACCAAATGGGTATGTATGAGCTACAGCCCCAAACAAGTTTTGAAGCATGAATAATGTAAAACACTGTCATGGTCAGGCCATATCAAAGAAGATAGATATGGGAATGATTTCAGATCTCTCTGTTATCCTCAAAAGTGTTTTCATAAGCATTGAGCAGATACAAAAGGGTATTTCCAAAGATATATAAAATATTCTGACGTACTGGGAAACACTTATTTGTCATATTCTGATTCGAGAAGAAAAATGAAATAAACATAAAGCATAAAGAAGAGAAAATGGACTTCTCTCAGCTAACACTGTTCTCCTGACCAGCTTTCTGAAGGACTTGTTATTCTCTTTGTTGCTTGTTCCTTTGCTTAGTGTCAAGGTTTAGGGTTGGTTTTTTCATTCTACGGATATAGAATATATGTTTTACTTGTTCTTTGTATGCTCACAGAAGAATATATAAAATCCACATTGACTCCTGATTTTGGTTCAGTTTATGTTTCTGAGATTCATCCACTCTGTTGTGTATTGCAGTACTGTGCATGTTCAATGCTGTATAATATTCTTCTTGAAAATACTGCAGATACCTTTGTTATTCATGAAGGTCTTCTTTAATGCATGGTGTACTGTATTGAGTTTCTTGTGTGTGCACCCTCATGTCATTTACTTTCTTCAGTGTAGTAGAATGGCCCCATAGTATTGATGGGGTAGGGATGGACTTGTTCAGCTCTTCCATAATTCAGCAGTTGAGTCAATATGACCTTCTATTAGCTCTTTCTCACTGCTTGATATTGCTTGATTTAAAAATTTTGATTGCTGGGCATTGGTGGAACACACCTTTAATCCCAGCACTTGGGAGGCAGAGGCAGGCAGATCTCTGTGAGTTCCAGACCAGCCTGGTCTACAAGAGCTAGTTCCAGGACAGCCTCCAAAGTCACAGAGAAACCCTATCTTGAAAAAAAAAATTGGACAATCAGATGGATCTGAAATAGCATCATATTTGTTTTCTGAATTTGTATTTTCCTGAGTCCTCATAAAGGTGTGGACCTGTCTGTATGTTTATTTCCCCTTCTGAAAGCCCTTATTCTAATTTGCCTATTGTGCTTATTTTTCGTGGATTTGTAGGAAATTTTAATAAACATCCAACCAGTCCTTTTCTCAATTTATGGTGTGTATTTCCTCCCAGCAAAACCTTTGTGCCCTCTGTGCACTGGCTTTCCTTTGAATGACAGGAAGATGGTCATTTAAAATTTATCCCTCTTTTGCAGGTGTGTGTGTGTGTGTGTGTGTGTGTGTGAGAGAGAGAGAGAGAGAGAGAGAGAGAGAGAGAGAGAGAGAGAGAGAAATTGATTGGGTTAGGAAACTCTTGCACTATAATCACTGAGGTGAATGGAAGATCAGTTTGAGGACCATTTGTTTTGCAGATCAAGGTTTAGGACTGGCCTGAATCCTTTCAAGTTCATCATTAGGGTGAGATGTGGCCAAACAAGGGCCTGGGGGGACCTGCAGGAGCCCATCTAGGCAATACCGCTATTACAAAATCTCCTTTTAAACCCCACCACTAGAGAACTTTGAGAGTTTCTCTCTGTGCTTGGAGGCCATGAAAACTGAAACCCAGGCTCATTCATTTCTGCCATCACTAAATATTTGAACTTTACATATTCTTAACTTTTTGGATTTTGCCAGTACCCCAGGCATTTTAAAAATAATTTCCTTTTGGCTTTCTGTTTTGTAGTCCATGTGGTCATCTTGCCAGATAAGGAATTCTTCAGAGTCTAGTTTTCTCTAAAATAATTTGTGCCCTTCCTGAAACTTGAATGCTATGGAACAGCCAGTCCATGCAGAGGCAGGCAGTATCAGGAAAAGGCACACACTCATTCTTAGAGCTTATGCCAATGTGCTCCATTTCCCAGGGAGGGAACTGCTCTGGCTGTATAGAATTCTGTCCACAAGAAGGTAAGGCAGGAGAAGTCCATGAGATGAGCATTGGTGTATCTCTCATGGTCTCCATCACCAATTTATATCACTGTATGGAGTGTTCTGTGTCTGATCAGCCATGTTTGGGTCCAATTACAGGCTAAAAAACATGGCATTGGTGTCCAGAGCCCTAGGGAAAGTTCTTGATCTACAGCCAAAGGGAATCTGTGGGGGTGATTGTCACCCATCCCACCAGGCCTCCTTGTCACACACACTGGCACTCAGCACTCATCAGTAATGAAGAGGCTACCTTGTTTAGTCTCTTTTCCTTATTGGTTATATTCTTTGTCTTGGGCTAAATGAGCTCTTTTAAACCAGTATGTCTGAGAGAAAAGGTGTGTGTGTGTGTGTGTGTGTGTGTGTGTGTGTGTGTGTGTGTGTGTGTGTGTGTGTTCATGCATGCTCACCTGTCCATTCATATGTGACGCCAAAGGTTGATGTTGAGTGTCTTCTTCTGTCATTTTCTACTTTAGTTTTGAGACACACTCTCATGGGTCCCGGAGCTCCCTAATTGACTTTTTTTTTTTTGGTTAGCAAATTCAGGGATCTGCTTGTCACCATTTTCCCAGCACTGGGATTCCTACTACTACTGTTCCACTGGTGCTGGGGATTGGAACTCTGGTCCTTCTGCTTGGTCCAGAAGCCATCCTTGGAGCCAAGAGCCATCTCCTTGCCTTGAGACTTTAAAAAAAAAAAGTTTGAAGTTTGATATGACTGTATTCATATTCCAAACTTGCATCTCCCTTGCTGCTCAGCATTAGGCATATCAAGACACTGCCCTTGTCATTGCTCAGTTGTGTGTGAGACACAGCCCTAGAAAATACCTCGGCATGTTCATGTAGGATCACAAGTGCATACCTACTGCGCCTAGCTCAATAGCTGGCTCCACAGTCCCTCCATGTACTCTTGTTAGCAGTGGCAAAAGTGGGTTTCTATGGAGTTTCCAAAAATAGTTGATGGATGGCCAATGACCAAAGATTTTCACTTTCCCTGAAATGTGTTTTAGAGTAATGTTTGGGGTGCTCTGGACTGATACTGAAGTGTTCCTCATGATCACAGCAATGGGACCAAAGAGAACATTGACATTTATGTAGATGAATATCAGTGATGTTAACCTAGGGGGTGGATCATATAATTTGGGAGTTCCAATGATCAAATTACCCAGTCATGGTATACCTCATCAATTCCAGTGCTAAATGTATGGCCCCGATACAGGCCCAAGGAGCCTTAAAAACACAACTGGGGGTGTGTTCAGAAGTCCTGGAAGCATCGAACATCATCATCTTACATGGTGTTATGGATGCAGAGGAATTCTGCTAGTCACGGCTGTTTGACTAGCATATCCCTGAAAGTTCAAGGTCCTAGAGAGTGTTTCTTCTGTCTGGTCAAATGCTGGAGGGAGTCAGCAATGATTTGGTTGTTTGCTTAGCATCATATCAAGGAAACAGTAACAGGACCCTTCCTACCCCAAAGCCTCCTATCCAGGGTGATGTTACACCAAATGGGAGGAGATGCCCATTCCCTGCCTTCCTGGGGGTACCCAATAGAAAGAAGGATGCAGGTGACAAGCAGGACATGCCCTAAACACTGTTCCCAGTGCTATCTGTCTGTCTGTCTGTGTTTAAGAGCATTAACTTAGAAAGTCAAGCTTGGGTGATGTGTAGTTAGCCCAGGCATGGCTATAGAGTGTTTCAGGCCAGTTTTAGGGAAAAGGCTTATTATGGTTCAGCTGGAGGTTGCTATTTCATAATTAATCTCCTCTTTGTTCTTTTTCACCCATCCGCATTACTGACCCAGATAATGGATAATATGGGGGAGGCCAGAGACGAACAAGTGGTACAACCAGAGAAGTGGTTGGTGAGGGAACTTCCAACCTAGAATTGGTTTAGGGAGTGCTGGGCATTTCCCCCACTTTAAGAAGTTCAAAGTCCACATTTTTCCTCCACTTAGTGTTCCTAGTGTAAGTCTGCTTGCCTCTTGTGTTGCTGATGTGTTGACTGAGTCTTAAGCCAGGCCAGACTGTTGGGGCCACCTTGGAAGGATTCCTGACTTGAGGTGATCCAAAGGCTGCTTTACCACTCAGAGCTGCTCACCACATGCCCTGTTAATCTGGGCCATGTCCCCAGCAGGAGAAGGGAACTATGCTTTTCCTGTGCTCAGAACTAACTGCTTGGGAACTCAGAGCCTGCTGGCTAGCCCAGCTTGCTTCACTGGGAACTGACAGTTCTGCTTAAGGTGGTCTTGGGCAGCCAGCCTTGGGATGATAGGTACTAGCCAGATTTTCAGATCTGCTCAGTTAAGAAAGCCTGAGGTTGTCCAAGACTCCTTCCATGCCAAGGGTGTGACCTGTAAACTCACCTGGTTAATATTGTCCGGTGCCTGTGACTATATCCCTCTTAAGAGCTTTTTTTGCTTGTTCCCTCTTCCTTCCTGGTACCACATTCCTCCCTGCAGCACACTGATCCTGGGCATCCTAAGTGATCTGTCCCATTCTGGGACAAAACATGTGCTGTGTCTTTAAATGGGCGGAAGTGACTGGCGGTGCTTTGCTTGGGTACTGCATTGATTAGGAGATTACATGGAGCTGCCGCCTGGGGGAGGAGAGTGCAGGTTCTGCTAGGTCGGTGCTCTGATCCTCCAGGCCCTCCTTGCTTTTTCTCCCTGAGGCTGCTCATGGCCGGTAGGAGGTGAGGGTGGGTGGCTGGCGGCCAGCCTGACTGTAGATGCAACTCCAGGGCTCGGCTTAGCTCAGGCTTGCCAGAGTACCCATCCTCATCCGAGACAGGCAGTGGCAGCAACAGCCAGGGCAGCCGGCTCCAGCCTGGGGCTGGATTTGCCCAAGCTGCCCTTGGCCTCTGAGCCCAGCTGAGAGCTGGGAGTGCGGCAGTAGGAACAGAAGCAGCAGTACTTTCTCTCTCTCTCTCTCTCTCTCTCTCTCTCTCTCTCTCTCTCTCTCTCTCTCTCTCTTTCTCTCTCTCTGTTCTCTCTCCCTCTCCTTCTCTCCTATCTCTGTGTTTAAGTCACATTATATGGGATTCTGTTCTTTTGGGACTTCGTCATCTTTTCCACTATGTCCTGGGACCTCCGGAGCGGTGACAGGGATGTTAAGGACACAGTCAGTGGATTCTCGTGACTGTACTAATGAAAGGATTCAAGCTCTCCTGGTAAGTGGAGGATGGACAAGGTGCGTCCTCTTTCATCTTTCTTCACTTGTGTGTTCTGTCAGCATCCTTGCCCCTCTTCAGAGGTCTCCTTGAGACAGGTCTGTCTCACTGGGTAGGTGTCAAGATAAGAGTGACGAACCCTAAAAAAAGTTGGAGTACTCTCCCTGGTTCAGCTAGCACCCACAGTGCTGTGGCATTTTATTCCAGCATGTTCTCTGTGTCAGGGGTTTGTAGGAGTTGGGAAGCTGTAGAATCTAATAGAAACTGAAAAGAGCCTCCAACTTTGAGGGTTGTGGTGGTTGTACACAGAGGGAACTTTATACAGAGGTATCCTGTCCTGTGTATTACAGTTGTTCTGAACTGGGGTCCTGACTGGCTCCCCTGGGGAGCGTTTTCCTTGGCATTTAGGATTAGCCACAGCTGAGGCAGCCTTTGACCTCTCTTGGAGGTGTCTCCCTAAGCAGTGTGTTAGGGATCAGGCTCCATCTTCTACCCCTCAAAGGGAGCGTGGGCATGCGCCTTGGGGCTCTGCAAGTGTTGACTCTTCCTGGGCTTAATATTGGGACATGAAAAGAACTTCTTTCTGGTTCTGAGTGTGTAGGGATAGTTGTATTCTAGCTGCAGCGGTAGGCAGAGTATTTTATAACCTTCTATTTTAAAAATAAAACCCTAACTGTTCCTTCTTCTCCTTTGATCCATTGCGGACCAGATGGGTGGGGGAACTGGCTTTTTGTCTGCTTGAGAAACTGCAGATTTTGCTTGGAAAACTTTGCCCTACCAGGAATCTGGTACCCCTGCAGGGCGGGCAGCCTGTGTGGCTGCCTAGGAGGAGAAAGGCTCCCTGGGTTAGGGAGGGGAGGGTGCTTTAACTCCTTGAAGAGGGTGGAGGTAGGAGGAGAATAGCTTGAGGAAGCTCTCTGCAGAGATGCGGCCAGCCGGCCTACCTTCATTGTGGACCTGCTGTCCAAGCTGGGCCCTAGGGTAGGGGGAGGGCATTCCTGGGGGTAGCAGGGTGTTATTTAGAATCTAGGATGAGATCAAGCAGGTTAGGCAAGGAGTCTTACCCTGGCTGCAGGTTACCTCTGATTTCTAGAGGCCCCTACCCAAATCACCCCCAGCAAGTCAAGTGAGCGAGCATTTCTTTGGAGGGCCTTGAGAAGGGCAAAGAGTGAAGCTGAGTTCTGCAAGATTAGCTCATAATAACTGCAAGTTCCCAAGTGTGGTGAGAACTGGTGACTGCTTAGTCTTGAGCTGCTTCTCACTCCACGGGTTGCTGAGTCGTCATTTGAGACAACTGTGCCTCAATGAGTATCTCTGCCCTTGCTTTCTTGGGGGCTTGCCTGTCCCACTGTGCTGCAAACTGTCAACCTGGGTCTCTTCACATCAATAATTCCAGGCCCACATGGGTGACCAGAGCTGTTTTCATTTCCCAATGGAGCGAACCCAGGCATCAGAGAAAAGTGCAGGTGCTTCTGGAAGCACAAAAGACCCTGGGCTCTTCATCAGAATCACTCAGCATCCTTCTCCTGCTGTCAGCACACTTAGCTTGGGACCTAGGTAGACTGGCTGTCATTCAGATGAGACATCACTTTAACGGAGATGCTTCTTGGCTCAGCCTGGCTCGGGTCCCAAAGGGACATGTAGAGATGTTTGCCTTTGAAATCTGTCGTGAGTATCTCTTGATGCATTTCAACAAGGAGAGCAGTGCTCATCTGGGAGCTTTAATTGGCTAACCTTGTCTTCTTCAGATAAACAAAAGCAGGGAATATTTCTGTCAGTCTGGATGCTGTTAGATCTGTGACCCTCTGTCTCATGAACAGTAGATACACTAGTGTACTGTATCCCTTCTTTGCAGTTGTGTTGTGGCTGTTTTGCATGCAAAGTGGCTGGCTTTCTTTGGCATTCCATGGTAGGTGTGCCCTACTCCCAAGAAGCAAGATGGTGTTGGCCATCTTATCCTGGGTTATACTTTCTGACTTCATTCGGAAGGGAATGGGGTTAGCAAAGTTCCTAATGTTTGAAGTCATCTCTAGGAAGGCTTCTAGGATTCCTCCTTTGTAGAGGTGGCATAAAAATGGAGGTACTTCTGCTCATAGTAAAAGTAGGTAGTGGTCTACCCCTTTTTGAGATTTACTTTGTGTCAAGCTACATCAAGTACTATGCATGTATTAGCATGAGCCATGCAGTACTATAATTATGACCCCTCATTTTACAGACTGGGGAGTGGAGGCAGAGGTTAATGCGTACACAAAGAAATCAGGCTTTGGGTTTGCTGCAGGGTCATATTGCAGCACCCCACCTGTTTTTGGTTAGTCTTGCACCTCACTTTCCCTGTATGTATGAGGCAAACATGATTACTGTTACACTAAGGAACCAAACCTACTTTCCCTGCATGTAAGAGCATACTCTATACTGCCCCTTTTCCTGCTCTGGTGTCTCATTAGGTCACTGAACTAGACATTGAAAATCATAGCAAAGTTATCTCATTTGATTCTTACTATACCCCAATGAAGTATCTGTTCTGTGTGGACGACATGTCTGTTCTGTGATGGAGCTAGGGAACTGAGGCCTAGAGTCAGAAGCTGTTTAGGTTAAATTTATGTAGCAAATTCATGAAAAGGTGCAGTCTAGTTTACTTCACCATTATATGTACATGTGTTTGAGCATGTGCATGTGTGCATGTCTGTGTATATGTGTGCCTGTGGAGGCCAAAGGTGTCTTGGTGTCTTCTTCAAATGCTCTCTACCTTCTTCTTTGAGAACAGGTCTCTTTACTGAATCTGGAGCTAAAATTTAGGTTAGGCTGGCCAGCCAGTGACCTCTGGGAGAATTCTGTCTTTGTCTTACTGCACTGGGCCTACATACATGTGAGGACTACTTCTAATCATTTACATGGGTGCTGGGGACCCAGACTCAGGTTCTTATGCTTTTATGGCAAGGACTTTTACCCACTGAACCATTTCCCCAGCCCTTCATAACCAAAGGACGATCATAATAATAGCAAGATGTATCTATGTTTCACCAACATTTCCACAGAGAAGGTTCAGGGTCTGTAAGTTGGTATACTCATACATCCCTTCATTTTACAAATGTTGATCAAGCTTTCATTGTTTGTAGCCCTTTGCTTGGGAGCATGGTAGTTTAAAATATCCAACAGGTAATTCACCACCTTGGCCTTCTAGAGACCAGACCTCTCACAAGTAGACTGAGCCCCACCTTCTTTCCACACAGGGTACAAGTCAGTCCATGCTAAAGGCCAGATAAGTTCAGTGAACAACTCTAGAAACTGATTTCAGCTGGTGGAGCAACAGAGCATGTTCTTAGGGTAGATGACACAGGAGGACACTTTGATCTGGGTTGTTAGGAAAATAAAGTTTGACTTTATACAGCAACTTCACCATAACTCACAGAGTTCCAACCTTACAGGTGATGCTTTGGGACAGGCTGTAGATGTGTGTGACTGACAAGGGGGCTGCATTCTGAGAGAAATCCCTCACCTTGTTTCTGCTTTGTCAGGGAGGAGTTTAATTAAGTCTGCCACAAGCGTTTCTTCAGTTGTCCCATCTGCTGGTAATTTGGTGACTAAGGTAAGGGTTGCAGTGAAAGAAGCTGCAGGAGGTGTGGGGAACAAATGAACAGGGCTGTGGCCAAGCCGGGGAGGGAAGTATCACATTTTTACTTTGGAAGCCGATGTTCCTTTGTCTCTATGGCTGCTCTCCCCCACTCACTCTTTTTTTGTTTGTTTGTTTGTTTAAATAAAACTTTATTTACAAAACAGAAAACAGAGAGGTTTGGTCTACAGGCCAGTGTCTATAATTCTCCCTATAGACTGAGACACATTTTCTCCTGTAATCCAGCTAATAAAGTTTCCATTTATTCTGTCTCAAATACCATAGGGCATACTACTGTTGTCGGCTCATTTAGTTCAGATGAACACTTCCACTCACTCTTGTAGTGTTGTAAAGTTGTCTCTACTTCCTTCAGAGCTTCAGAAAGAACTTTGTGAGGCCACTCCCTCCAGATTGCTGTCCCCTCACACAGGCCTTGGCAGGCTGTGCAACATCTGTGTGTGTTCCCTCTGCTCCTTTTCCTGCTCTTCACATCTGCTGGGTTTGGTGGTACAGGTGACACAGAGCCTGGGGCTGGTGTAGACCTTCAGGAAAGTCAGTGTAGGGGAGAAGCTGATTCTGTGAAAAAAATTATAAAAAGCAGAGTAGAGAGCATCGTCTGACACAACAGGCAAGCACTTACGTGCTGAGAGCTCAGTCTTCCTCTGGGTGCTGCCAAATAGGTAGATATTAAGTCTCAAACCCTGGAAAAATGGCTAGCTGACGTGGCTATTTAACAGATGTCAGGGCTGCCTCCCCACTCCTGATGTAGGGATGAGAGTGTCCTCTCCAACCTACTCTCTTGATTTCTTCCCAGGTGACTGGCTTTTGTCTTCATTTCCCAGCCATTAATGGTCAGCCATGTTTCATTGACCCCCGAAGGTCAATAGTCCACTGTTTTCTTTCTTTTTAGATCTGTTCATGAATGATGCCTTGTCCCTTCCCCTCTTCTTGTGCTAGAGCACACATCTGTCTTTTGAGGTTCTTCTTGAGGGAGAGGTGCTACGAAAGATGAGCCAGCCCAGGGGGCTGCTACATGCTTCCCATAGAGCCTGACCTCACAGCCTGTATGAGAGGCTTCCCAGAGAGGAGGGAACGGGGAAGGCTGTGGTCTCTCAGTAGCTTGAGAGAGGACTCATGAATGGGAATCTTGTCACTACCTGTTAACCTGCTGTGGGCCTGGGCAGGGGACTTCTGTTTACCTTGGGTGGTGGTATTTTTGCTAGTGGGATTAAATGCCAGCCCTGGGTAGGTTTGTTATCTCTCAGCTTTCCTTTTTCACTAATGGTCTAGAAAAAGGCCACAGTCCTCATAGAGCGGTAGCATGTGCTGTAGACTGTTGGAGTGCATCTTTAGCCAGCAGGGGATATTGAAAAAGAAACCTTCATTTGAGAATATTAAATATTCATTTACAAACATCACACTGCAGGCATGCCCTCCCACAAACACTGAGATTTATTTTATCATTCAATGGTAGAGAGCTAAGTTTCTTCATTCATGTTCAAGGCCACAAGTACTGGTCATCTAAGATTAAAACTGAGAGCCAGACAGCCCAGGATGATGAGCCAGTGTGATGCTATGGATTTCTAAGGTGACATACTGTTCAAACTTATCACCCAGGTTTCTACAGTGGGCCAGCAATAAACATTACTGGCTCTTCTGTGTTATTGTGGCCACCATCATTCTTTTTAGAAGAAGACATTGCTGCCTTATGTGAATGTAGGGTGGGTGAGGCAGATCAGATGTTAAAGCTCTTGGCTTGGAATCTTTTCTCTGGTTATTGTAAGATCATGTCTAGAAAAGATGACTCCTGTTTCTGGTGAAGGAACTTGAAGACAAAGTACTAACGACATCACCTAATTGTCCATAAAAGGCTGGGCATTTTTCCTTCAGTGACTTCTGAAGCTCTATAATAAACCAGGCAATGCTTGATGACTTTGCACTCATTTAGAAAAAATTTTAATTATATTAATTTATTTACATGTGAGCACATGGAGGTCAGAGTCCAACCTGGAACTGTACTCTCTCAGCTCTCCTTTCCTTGAAGTTGGGGTTAGACTGTCAAGCTGCTTTAACTGCTGAGTCAACCTTCTAGCCCTGTTTATTCATATCTGTCTATCTATCTGTCTGTCTGTCTGTCTGTCTATCTATCTGTTATCTATCTATCTATCTATCCATCTGTCATCTGTCTATCTTCATCATCTATCTAATATGTGTGTTGGTTACACATTTGTAAGCTGGTGAACTCACCTGTGTAGGCACATATGGAGGCCAGAGGTCAACATCAGGTCTTTCCTCAATACCCCTTCCACCTTCCATGTGATAATGGGTCTGTCACTGTAACTGAAGCTCACTGTTTATGCTGGACTGGCTGGCCAGCAACCCCCAGGATCTACCCATGTCTGGCTTCTCAGAGTTAGGATTATAGGCAGTTGTGCCCATTTCTTACCAGGCAAGTTCTAGAGTTCAGGCCCTCATGCTTCTGGAGCAAGTATTTCACCTGTGGAGCCAAGTCCTGGCCCTGGTGATCCAATCTTAATACTGTTCTTTGGCTTATGCTTCCAGAAAGATATTGTGTTAAATTGAGGAGAGCAGATTGGGCCATGACAACCACCCCCAGTTATTTTATGGCTCCTAAATACATTTATGGTCACTCCAAGTTCTTCAGGTTCTGGATGACTCTCTCAGGGAACTGCTCTATGCATTGGTTTAACAGTACAGGCTGTTGACTCTCATGGTGTCTCCTGCATGGTCACCATGTCAGGGAGAACAGCTTGGGTCTTCTATACTCCCCACAGCACCTGTCACACAATGGCCAGAGCCAGTCACATGAGGCTGGCTGGCTGCAGGACAAAGAAGTTCAGTGCCTGCCATAACTGATTTCACTGGGAATGAGGAGCATACAGTAAGATATTGGGGAAGAGCCTGTGTGGGGAAGACATGAACTACTAGGGTACATTCAGTTTTCATACCATTGCTTTTTAATTTTGCAAGCCAAGATTGCCCCAGTGCATTTGTTTTTTGCTTTAAAAATACTTTATTTATTCTTTGACAAATTCATACTCTAGTACATTTTTCATTTTGTTGCTTTATGATACTAGAGGTTGAACCAGGGCCTCACAAATGCCAGACAAGCACTGGACCACTAAGTGATATCTACAACTCTCTTGTTAGTTTCCTTCCTTCCTTCCTTCCTTCCTTCCTTCCTTCCTTCCTTCCTTCCTTCCTTCTTTCCTTCCTTCTTTCCTGTTCAGACAAAGTCCTTTAGGTTGCCTGTTAGAATGGGGCTTGAAATTACTCAGTAGCCCAGGCTGGCTTTGAACTTATGATCTTCCTGCCTCAGCCTCATGAGTAGTTGGGATTATAGGCCTTCCCTATCCACTCCAGCTTCCTGTGCATTTTAAAATGTTTCATGAAATCCAAGAAGGGCAAAATGACATGTAAAAAAATCAGATAACATCCTATCTGGCCATAACACAAATTATTTGTTCATGGACTGCCTATAGCTACTTATGTATTACAATAGAGTATTGACAGAGACCCGTGTCCTGCAAACCTGGTCCCTTATAAAAAGGTTGTTGCTCCAAGATTGGGTAAATACAGTTCTCAAGAGCAACACAGTGCTATTCTTTGCTAGACTCATTTAGCTAGCAGTACTATTCCAGGGGCTTTGTACTGGTAGCAATGATGATAAGGACAATAATAACAATAGGTAATACTTGAAAATTTGCTGCATGACAGGTTTGTTTTCTTTTATATTTTGAGACCAAGCCTTGCTACATCTTCCTGGTCTTTCTATAGTGCTAGCTTTGAATTCTCAACCTTGTCTTGAACTCTTAATCTCCTGCCCCAGATCATAGAACCTAAAAACCCTTGAAGTGGCAGTCTGACCCAGAGCACATGCTCTTTTCTTCTCTTTTGTTCTGTTCTAACCTACAGGGTCTTACAAAACATATATACAAGGCTGGTCCAGAACTCAACTTCCTGAATGCTGTCTCACCTGGCCCCAGTTCCTGTACTTAGTAACTGCCGTTGCAAAGCCATTGGAGGACATGTATTTGCCTCTGAGGAAAAAAAATTGAGAAATATTGTGGAATGATTTATGAGGACAGTTTTTTATATGAATTACAGTTGCCAAAGATGTGATAGAGCAGAAAGGGGTATAGTAGCAACAGTCAGAATTGAGAAGGGGTGCAAGGGGCAGATGAGAGGTTAGCTGATTCTTGAAGAATGAAGACATTTCAAGAGAGCAGCAAACTTTTGCGGTAGGAAGAAAGCTAGAACAGTCACAAAAACCAGAGCAAGGGCCTGGTGGAAGGGAGAGAGCTCAGTAGCCCAGTAGAACAAAGGGGTGCTTGAGGGCACTAGGGTAGAAGTTTAAGTGACAAGACAGGGTTTAGGAAGAGATATCTTAGAAGATATGCACAGCCTCGAGGGCCTGCTACACTCAGCAGGAGAGCCCACAGGCTCAGGATGACCAAAAAGCACCCAGATGCACTTTCCATTTCAATGGGTATGATGCTTGAGGCGAGAGCTTGATGTTTGTAATCTGGTAGCAGCTGTGGAAAAAAAGCTTTGAAAAAGTATCAGGGTTGAGAGAGGTTTGTGTGCATGTGGGCATGTGGGGGTCAGCTCAGAAGGGGCTGCTTTCAGTTCTCAGAACTCTCTCTCTCTCTCTCTCTCTCTCTCTCTCTCTCTCTCTCTCTCTCTCTCTCTCTCTCTCTCTTTTCCTCTCCTCTCCTCTTCTTTCTTTTCCGTAGCCCTGTTAGAAGAGTGTTATTTAATTTGCCCCATATCATAGGTGACGAAGCAGTCGAAGGTCAACATGGTGAATGACAGAGTAAGAGAGAAGGTTAAAGAAGCTGGGCTCTAGAGTTTGAGCTCTCAGCAACATCTCCTTGCTTCCGCAGTGTGGATCTGCCTAAATCTGGAGCTCTCAACTTCACCTTAAGTTAGAGGGATGCTGCCCAGTCCACAACCTCCTGCTTGGTGGGGCTTTCTTCACCCATGGATGTGATGGGTGTAGCATATCCAGTGTGTTGAATCCCACACGAAACTGGGATCCTATTCACATCTGACTCACTAGCTGTCTCTTCAAATTTGGGCTATAAGGTATTTAAAATAGAGATGAGGGCTGGTGAGATGGCTCAGTCTATAAAGATCCTTACTGATGGCAGGAGGTGGTAGCCTTTAATCCCTGCACTCAGGAGGCAGAGGATCCCTGTGAATTCAAGGCCAGCCTGGTCTACAGAGCAAGTTCCAGGACAGTGAAAGCTACACAGAGAAACCCTGTCTCAAAAGATGCTTACTGACAACCATGAAGTCTTAAGTGTGAACCCTGGATCCTACATGGTAAAAGGAGAGAACCAACTCCCACAAAGTGCCCTCTGACCTCCACACACAGTGTCATGTGCACATACACATGAGAGAGAGAGAGAGAGAGAGAGAGAGAGAGAGAGAGAGAGAGAGAGAGAGAGAGAAAATTTTAAAGGTGAAATATCTCAAACACAGAAGAATTGTACCTAACATATCCACATAGCTTAGAGAAGAACATCGTATTTCTCTGTTAACCAGATCCAGTTGAGCCTTAGAATATGATGTGGAAAGCCATTCTTTAAGATTGATGACAACCTTCAAAGGCTCCAGAGTGCAAGCCTCAGACCATGCAAATATTGTCTGAACTGCACACTCACTGGGTTCCAGATATGGTCTTGTCTTTGATCTATAGGAGTAGATGATGCTTCTTCACCTTGCAGTAGTTGTAAAGCTGACCTAAGAGACCATATCATTAAGGTAGGGTTCCCTTCATGAGTTGTACCCTGGACATCTTGGGAAATATGCAAATGGTTCATTTCTTTACCAGTTGTATGATTATGAAAAGTTCCTTACTGTCCCAGATTCTTCATTCTCCCATGTAAAAAAATAGTAACAGCCACATTTGCCTTAGAGGGCTGCTGCAAGCATGGTGAGGTTTAAATGAGACATGACAGTTCCTGTAACATAGAGGACAACGCCAGACACTCACAACTACTTTGTGGCTGTTAGATACTCTTAGGATATTGTCTTATGCTTGACATTGTTTGAAGAACGTGGTCATGGTCCTTGCCTTCCACCCCATTCTAGATGGAGCTGGAGAGCTATAATCATTCTCTCTCCTGTCTTCACCTTTTTAGGACACAAGGTCACACAGTCAGTTTTTTCCTTCTTTCAAGTGAGCCACCTTTCAAGCTCTGTTGGAGTCTTGTTGCTGGAATATTTCCCGTCTTGTAACACATGGGCATAGTCACTTGACCACCTCACTGGAGACTGGAACTTGCTCTCGTGTTTAATCATGAGAAAGAGTTGTGACCTTAAGGCTCCTCCTTATCCCTAAGATGATAGGCAAGATGGCACCTGCAGAATTTATCTCCTTTGGGCCCTCTTTGGGCTGACAAGCCTCCAAGTATAATGTTCCTACTGTTCTTGCAAGTTCCCACTATATTCTGTTTAGTTCAATTGCTCATTCCTTCACTAAACTAAATTCTTTAGCATTCACCCAATTTAGTTTTAGGAAAAAAAAAAAAAAAAAAACATTAGAAACTGATCTTTGCCCAGGGCGGGTGGGAGAGGGTTCTTGTTGCAACAGGGGAATCAGAACCAGGCCCCTGTTCCAGGTAGCAAACGACAGGAAAATCCCACTGGAGGGATTGGATGCTGCCCCTGCAGTAGTGCAAATTAGATTAATCTTTCAGTTCGGATCTTTTTTTGGACCCTTTCTCCGGAGACTGGGAGCCTCTCTGTTTCGTAATAGCTTCCCTACAGTGACCTCAACTTTTATCCTTCCTGATGGTCATAGTTTTTACATAGGGGCCATTCGGACATGGCATGCAAAACTCCTTTGTTCTTCAGAGTCTTCATTTGACAGACATGAAAATGCAAAGATGTGACCATTTGGCTTTTGAAGGTGATTTGCTTTGCAGAGCACAACCCCTCTCCCTTCTGCATTTATTTTACATCTATTAACTCTGATGTGGCCAAAAGACTTTCTTTTTAAATTTCCAAATTCACTTCTGGAAGGTTTCTATTTCATGTTCTTGCATTCCTTGATATAATAAACAAAAATAATATTCTGATGAGGTTCATTGGTAATGGGAGCCAACCACAGCCCCCAGCTAGTGAGAAGTCTCAGGCTAACCCAAGACGTTTGTAGCAGCAATGCTAGTACCCCTTTTGATGACTGTATACTCGGACTGGTTAAACAAAAGCTCTGTAAATGCTGAGAGTCGAGTGTGTAGCCGGAGGGTTGGCTTTTCTTCCTTTCTACTGTCTTCTTCTGACTAATTCTCCTGAGAATATTCCTAGGCATATGTTAGAACCACTTTGGGCTGGTCCATAGCACCAAATGCAGTGAATAACCGTTTTTGGCATCAGTCACTAGACACCCATAGCCATCGTTGTCAGGAAAAGGATTCTAAATTAAAATCGCGCACTGCTTTCTCCTCTTTCTTGTCATCTCTGCTTGGAAAATGAATGCAAGTCTCCTGCCCAAATCTTTCCCATCTTCTCCCAGTCATTTCTGTTGTTTTTGTAACAGGGCCTCACTCTATAGTCTGGCTGTAGTCCCCTGGGTGCTGGGGTGATTAGGCATGAGTCACCATGCTTGTCTTCTCCCAGTCATTTTTACTGGAAACTTCTCTACCCGTTTTTATTTGTCCTTCCTAACTCTCTATGGTTACTTTTATCTTTTAACATTCCTCTGTCCATTCTTCCCCCCATTTTCATGACCTTTGCCATTGTCTTTTTTTTTTTTAACTTCTAGTTTTTGAGGGTGGGTAGTATTAGGTATACAACCTAGGCTGTTTACATGCTAGGTAAGCAATCCTCTCCCAAGCACTTATGCCCTGTGTCGCTAGCCCCATTGTCTTTTTTATTTTATAGTCTCCACAGTATTTTCGTTGGTGTGTTACAACAGCCACACGATTGATGTCTTTTTCAAAAACCACTTTACTGTGATATGATTCACTTGCTATAAAATTCATTCAAAGTGCACAAGCTTTCAGTGGTCACATATATTTGTAGCCTTCACTACAGCCAACTTCAGAACATTTTGTTGCCTCTAAAAGAAACCCTGCATCCTCAGCTAGCATTTCCATCTCCATCCCTACCCCAGTGTGGGCAACCCTTTCTGCCTCTTTAGATCCCCCTATTCTGGACTTGCATGTGAATGGAGTCATAGAGGCATTTGTGTCTGTTCTCTAAAAAGTACAGAGACACCTTGCTATATGTCTGATCTCCAGTCCGGCCATATCCTAAGTGTTGTGACTCATCACCCATTCCAACCTGCTATGATCCTTCAATCTCGGCCTGGCATGCCACCTTCCCAGAGTATGCTGGACACCATTTTTTATCACAGAAATCTTTGATTCCATTCCCTGCAGATCATCCTTGCCATTCATTACCACGTGCTTGAAAAGGATCATCTCAGTTTGCTCCCATCTCAAGTAGATGTTAGCCCTCTTCCACACTCCAGCCCGCTGCTGGGAATCCCATAATTTTTTTTGTTGTTGTTGTCATTCTATCTTCTTTACTGTATTCTTTCATCTTTGTTTTTCTTTTTCCAAACCAGAATTAAATGAATGTTTGAGGGAAGCTATCAGTAGTTGGAGTTTTTTTGCTAACACAAATTTTCTTCCCATTTGCATGGTTGAAAAATCAGAAAATATAAAGCATTGAAAGAAAGAGCTATCAATCATAATTTCACTCCTCAGAGATAATCACTTAGGATTTGGGCTAATATTCTTGAAGCTATTATATGTCTATTACAGCTAGACAGATGTATTTATAATTCTTTCAGTATAATTAGCAGTATATTCTTTTTTCTAAATACTAAGTACTGTTTGTATATGTGCAAATGTGTGCATGCAGAGGCAGAGTCAGACATCTGGTACCTCGTTCTATCACTCTCTACCTTATTTCTTTGAGACAGGAGACACAGGATCTCTCATTTAATCTGCAGCTACATTAGTGGCTAGCAAGCCCCACAGATCACCCTGTCTCTGGTCCCCTGGGCAACCTTCAAGAGCCCTGGAGTTACATGTGTATACAACCATTCCTGGTTTTTACATGGATTCTGGGGATTTGCATAGAAGCTTGCATACCAGCTGATCCATTGAGCCATCTCCCTAGCACCTTACAGTTTTTTTTTTTAAATCTATCTATCTATCTATCTATCTATCTATCTATCTATCTATCTATCTATCTTCGAGACAGGGTTTCTCAGTGTTTCTTTGGCTGTCCTGGTACTCACTCTAGATCAGGCTGGCCTTATAAAGATCTGCCAGCTTCTGCCTTCCAAGTGCTGGGATTAAAGGTGTGTACCACTATGGCCCGCCAATTTCTTTTAAAATTAATTAAACATTTGAGTGTTATGCATGTCTGACACAGGGTTACCTCCTGTCTCGAAGGCTGATATAAAATTTGCAATCCTCTTGCCTTAACCTTCCTAGTGTTCGAATATATAAGCATGGGCCTTCAGGCCTGGTGACTGTCATTTGTATTGATAGCAAGTATGTATCACTTATTGTCTGATCCATTTGCATTTAATGTTTAGGTTATTTTCATTACCAATCTGGTTTTCCAAAAATGGTATCTCAGAGTTGCATGGATTTGCATTTCTTTGACCATTGGTGACATTTTTAGTTTCCATTTTTTTTCTGCTTGTGTTTCTTCTGTGAACTACCTGTTTTGTCCTTTGCCAACTTTTATGTTGATGCATTTGTCTTTTCATTGCTAAGCATTCTTCACCACTATAGGCATTAACGCTTAGTCAGACATGTTGCCTGGATTTTTGCCATTTCTTCTGTGCTTAAACTTTGGGTTGATTTTGATTGGCTGGATTTTGTTTAATGCGACCACATCCACCAGCCTTCTCTTTGCGGTTTCTATGTTTAGGAGTAGTCATAAAAAGTTCTTCCTCAACCTTGAGTATATTCACCTATGCTTCTTCAACTGCCAGCTGTAATTTTTTTTTTTTACATTAATACATTAGGGCCAATGAGGTGACTTAGTGGGGAAAGGCTGTTGATGCAAGTTGTTCTCTGACCTCTATGAGTGTGTTGTGGCATACACACACACACACACACACACACACACACACACACACACACGTGTGTGTGTGTGTATAAATGTAACTAAAAAATAAATTAATGGGGCTGGAGAGATGGCTCAGTGGTTAAGAGCACTGACTGCTCTTCCAGAGGACCCAGGTACAATTCCCAGCATCTACATGGCAGCCCATAGCTGTCTGTAACTCCAGCTCCTGGATACCCTCATCCAGACGTACATGCAAGCAAAACACCAATGCACATAAAAATAAAATATAAAAATAAATTACTACATTAGTCTTTTGCAGAGGAGGGAGCATGGTGGTATTTTAACATGGGGTCAGGCCTTCAACTTGCTTTATGCCTCAGTTACCTTGGTCTTCCAATCCTCCTGTCATCATCACCCCAAATACTAGAATTAAAGGCATGTGTTTTCACACCCACCTTCATCCTGTTTTGATATAAAATAATATCTACCATCACAAAACTCAGCTAACATTTGGAATTATGTAGCCTATATGGACAAGGGACACTCTTCAATTGTGTGGTGAGAAGGGGTTGTGACAGTCATGCATTTTTTTCTAGCATAGGCTGTCTGATTGTGTATGAACTTCTCCTTTACAGAGTATTAGGACCCACCACTTTCCATCAGCTGCTCAGAGTCTACTTTCCATCGTCCTTTTTGAAGTTCTCTCTTTCCTTGTGGATGAGCTGTCTAGGAATGCCAGTCTCAGTAAGTTGGATGTAACATGCAAGAATTCCAAACAGATTTGGCTGAATGGATAAGCTAATGAGTGATAGCCAGGAGTTCAGATACTGGGAGATAGCATCAGCTTTTCCATCCGAGCAGTCTTTTATTCATGTAAAAGCCCATGGAGAGTGCTCACCTATCTTAGGATCCAAGGGGGGAATAGAAGAAGGAAAACACAGCTATGGGTTCTGAGAAGACAGCAGGCTGAGGGCTAGGACACAGGCAGTAAGTGCTCCCAGACCATATACATATAAAGGATGTTAGCAGGAGTGAACTGTACTGGAGAATTCCAAAGGATGCTAAAGTTGGGAATTGGTGGCAGGGAAATTTGTGTCAGAGAATTCTCCTTAGGCAAGAAGACTTGGAAGCACACTTTGAAGCAGAGCTGCGATATGAAGGGTAGGGTGGATTCATAGCTTGTGGTCATTCTGCGTAGAAAGAATGAAGTGAGCAAGTTTTAAAATTCTTGAAAATTGATTTTCCCCTTTCTTTTGCCTTATTTGCTTTATATATAAAAGTTGTTTGTACAATCAAGAAAGTCATTTTTAGTGCACCTGGGAGCTAGAAATAATAACCATGAGAGAGGAAAAAGAAAAGGTTCCATTCATCGCTGCCTGTCTTCCAACCTTCCAATTCTACTCATGGTGGAGGTCAAATGATTGTTTTCTAAGATTTAATGTAAGCATCATAGGCATCCTTACTATAATGACTCAGTGAGTTAACAATATGCATGGGTTCTCTACTGAAGAATAGACTGGTTGGGTCCAGCCTGTTGGGATGTGGATATTTAGGTAGAAGACAGATACTCTGCTATGAAGAATGTTGAGGTAGACATATTGAGAGGTGGTTTTTCAACCCTTAAGTCAGCTGAAGGGGAGTCTCTGCTTTCTGAGAACTCTCAGTGTCACAAAGGGAAATAACAAGTCCTTTGAGATAGAGAGAATGAGATAGGTGGATGGATGGATGGATGGATGGATGGATGGATGGATGGATGGGAGTGTGTTGCAGTAGAGAGAGCATGCATAAATGCTGAACATAATTGCAGAGAGAAATCACTGAAGCAATGGTGTAAACTCGCTTGTAATCTGTTTGGAGTCTGAGACAGGATGAGGAGAAGTTCAAGACTGGGCTGGCTATATTGTAAGCCAAGCTCTCAAATGAAAGAAGTCATTACAGTTGATTGGTATTGCCAGTAACTTGTCAATGTCATCTTTTCTTTCAGGAGTCAGACATCTTCCGCTTAATGTCTGTTTAATAAATTTGTACCATGACATGGCCACATCTTTCATTTAGATGTTTCCTATCCCCCCCCCCCCAGAACATTGGAGTTGATTAATTATGACAGAGTTTGTATAGTCTTCAAAGCCAGAAATATTCATCTATCCTTTTACAGAAAATACGTGTAATACTCTGCCATGTATAGACAATGGGTGGCTGATTATAAGCTAGCTGTTTGAACATGAAAATCATGGTATGTATCAGGCTGTGTGGTTTTCTTAATGAAGGTCCCCTCTCCCTTTGGGACTTATTTGTGGGATGATGGTGTGGGAATGGGCCTCCTGAAGACACACTCTGATCATCTGTCCTGCCCTAACAATATTAGTGCCAGAATAACATTAGTTTCTGATATTTTCTTTTTGCTCCCTGTGTGCCAGTATTAATTATAGAGAACCCGAGGCTTATGGGGAATCAAGAAAGGCATGTAAGGTCATACAAAGTGGTGAGGCATGAACTGTCTGTGTAGGATAAAGCCCTTGTCCTAACTCCTTTGCATGCCCTGCAGAGCCCTCCAACCACTCTTGGCTTCCAATGACCTTTTTTCCACTCTTCCTCCCTCATCTCTGTGACTTCTGGATCCATCATCAGCCACCTTTGCTCTTCTGATGGTAATTTTGTTTCTCTTGGAGCATTCATGCTCTGGCCAGTTTTCTTTTGGGCCACTACCCTCTCCTCCCAGCCCCTGTCCTCTTTCTCTTCTTGGAGGGAGGATTTTGAGAAGCACATGAGCTCCTGGGCTCTTGCTCTGTCACTGCCCCATGCCTGGGTAGAAGCTGCCTCCCAGGTGGTCTCTGCCTTGAGAAGATAAATACTGCCCCATGATCAGCAGGGAGGGGAAACAGAACACAGGGCCCTGAGTAGCTTGGGAGGCAGCCTCTGGGGCTGCCCAAGGAGGCATCTCTGACCTTTGTGGAGAGAGGGCGTTCTTAAAGGGACAGCAGACTCTTTTCTTTCCTGGTGGCTGATGGCCAGTTCAGATGCCAGGGATTTGAAGAGGCCATTGTTCTGGTGCTGAGAGACAGGCCCAGACCGCCTAGTCTCTTTCTTTTCCCATTTTCGTCCATGTGTTCCCCTCTGCTGTGCAGCATGTCAAGTGTGGAAGGCGGTGAGCTGTCCTGGGTCACACACACTCCCCTGCTCCACCCTACCCCTTCCAGTGACAGCCTTGTCTTCAGCATAGCCTGCAGGGGGCCACCAGCTTCCCTCCCCCAGGGTGGTTGTTCCTGTGAGGGAAATAAGAGTCTCTATAGACTCCAACTTGTCCCCAATGTGCTGTTTACTTGCCCCAGGTAGTGGGGTAGGTGCAGGACACAAGGGGCTTTGCTCCAGGTGTCTGAGAGCACCACCTGTGCTGAACACCTGAGATATTTATTAAACCACAGGTGTTGGGCTTCAGTTCTAGAACTTCTGGGTCCCCAGAACCTGAGTATCACTAGGCAAACCAGAGGTTGCAGATGACTGACCTGGCAAGGTATCGGAATCACGTGGAGACCTAAGGTCCCTAACTCTGAGCCCAGTAGCTGGTTATGAATGGGTACCCTGGAACCAGTCCACAGGGTTTTGACTCCCAACTCCACTGTTTGTCTCAATCAGTCTCTGCCTCTGTTTTTTCAACTGTAAAATGGGGATGAAGTCGATACTGATGACACATTGTTGAGGGTTGGCACTTGGGTAGAGAGCATTGTGTGCCTCTTGAGATCGCCATTTGAATAACCTTCCTGTGGCTAAGCAAGCTTTAGATGGGGAAGCCTTCCTTGCTTTGGTAATTCTCATGCTGAGTCAGTCAGTCAGGCCCCTTTCAGCCACTGGAGCTTGTTCCCTGGAGTGTGAGCCTACCTGCCTTTTGGCCTTCCAGACTCTTGGTTGGGAGAAATCCCTCTTGGATGTCCGCCTCCAGGCAATGTCAGCAGCATTGGAAAGGGTGTCACAGGAAGACTCCGAAAACCACATCTGTAACACTCTCTGACCTCGTGGGGGGTGGGGGGGGGAGATTGAAGGAAGGGAAAACAAGCTGCAGGCCCGAAATAGCTAGACATAAATACAAGGTATTATAATTACTACCCACACCCAGCTCAGTCCCCAGAGTTAAATTTAACCCTCTACAAAGTCTTCCTGACCCCAGAGAAGCAGGATGGGCAGGGGTGTCTGAGAGAGAAGTAGGGGTGCCTAGAGGAGGAAGTAGCTTCTAACTAAGGCTACATAGGAAGCATCACCCCACAGGGCCACTGAAGATCTCAAATGGCACTTTCTCTTAGCATGCACCCATTATAGCTATTTCTGTTACAGCGTCTTGGTTTTGCTCAGCCATTGCTTTTCTGAACACGAGCCTGTCAGATTTCCCCCACACTTGGCACCTAGCTCAAGGCTTCTTTTTTATCCTGTTCTCTATAATTTGATTTTACATCAATTACTCAGTAGTTACATCTGTGCCGACGCTTGCGGACATGCAAGTAAGCAGGGGAGGAGTTTGGAGACACAGGCTTGGCCTAGACTTGTTCAGTTCTGCTTTGTGTCTTCTCCCATCAAGGTATCCTGGGAAACCCTCAGGACTAGGACAAGGTTGTTGGTCAGATGAGAAATCTAATTCTGTTTGTGTAGTCGGGAGTATGGACCGAGAATCCATAATCTGAAACCCCAAAGTTTAAAACTTTGGGTGTTGACATGACAACACGGGTGAAAAATAGCACATCTGATGGATTACAGTAAAAATATAGGTGAACTGAAAAACACTTTAAAGGAAACAAACAAACAAAAAAGAACTGAGTATTTAGACTTGGGTCCTACCATCAAAATACCCACTCACAAAAACACTTCAAAATGTACAAAAACCTGAAGTGAAAACTGCTTCTGACCCCAAGAGTTTTTGGTTTTGTTCTTCCTTTTTGTTAGAGGACTGGGGATTTTACCCAGAGCCTCATGTGTATGAGGCAAGCGCTCTGAGGCACAGCAACTGCCTTCAAACATTTTGCACGAGACATACTTAAGCTGCTGCGTTTTATAGATCTTGATATCAAGGGTTTGGTGAGTCAAATGCAAAATTATTCAGAAGCAAACAAGCCAGTCCTCCAGAGCCTGTCTCATGGATATTTTCCATCTTGATTACAAATGTCAGCATGCAGAGACCCAGCAGTGGGCAGAGTTTGCTTAGCATCCCTTCCCTCCCACTTGAACATATTTTATAAGACTTCCAGGAAGCCGCACAGGGCCATTTCTGTTCTTGGTGGGGGTTTATACCACTGACTGCTCTGAGACCCAAAGTGATGGATAGGGCATCGTTGATAGACACCGTGTGTCCACCTGCTTTGGGAGAGGGATGTTGTCTCTGCTCCTCCCGTTTGTTAAGAATACTCTCTGTTCTTTGGAGATAATGAACCTTACACTGTTATTGTTGTTCCTTTCCTACTTCTATTAACTCCTCTTTAAAGGAAGCTTCATAGGAGATAACTAACTGCCTTGGGTAGGAATTGTATTGAGAGATCAAAAGGCTTTTCCATGATAGAGATTTGTGGATGTGTTTCTGGCTCCTGACAATGCAGGGAGGACCCCAAGTCTCAGTGTAGAGCAGAAACGTCTACAGAATAGAAGCGGGTAGTACTTTTCAATACAGGAATTGGAAGGTCCTGTGTTCATTGCTATTCTGTGGTCTCATTAGGTGCCATCCACTGCTGGGCACTATTCAACCACATGTGATGTCTGGGGGTTTTGTGGAAGTCATTTGGACCAAAATGAGGACTTGAAGCCTACTTTTGAACTAGGAGCTTCCACTGTCTCCCCTCCCCCCACCTGCAGGGTTTGGCTGCCTAAAGTCTTGTGACATTCCCGTTACTCAAATCCCTACATGCCATTTCCTCTTACCATTTCCTCTGAAGAATTAAAGAAGCTAGACTGTTTCCTCTAGGTGTTCTTTCTGCTTCCTGTCACACATTTGAAAACCAGTTTCCTTTAAAACATCAGTTCTCAACCTGTGGATCTCCACCCCTTTAGGGACGTCACATATCAGATATCCTGCATATCAGATAGTTATATTACAATTCATACAGTGGCAAAATTACAGTTATGAAGTAGCAATGAAATAATGTTATGGCGCGGGGGGGGGGCTCACCACAGTATGAGGAAATATATTAAAGGGTCCCAGCATTAGGAAGGTTGAGAACCACTGCCTTAAGGCATCCCCTTAGTCTAAAAATCTATAGTTTGCTGTTTTATGTAGAGCAGGGTTTCCAGACCCATGCTGTTTTGCCTATCTTCGGCAAAAAGTGTGGTATCGTCTAGGCATGCTCCTGGCAATGCTGGTGGTAGGATTATCACATTCCCTCACTTGCTTCAGGTAATGAGACTCAAGTTGTGAGTTATTGTCACATGTTACTCTTATGGTCCACGTGGACCTTATGATCTTGTCCATGAAAATTAGACTTTCATGTTCTTTTCAGAGTTGGAGAAGAAATGTGTTATCAAAGGTCCAGGTTTATTCTGTAGTAACCCTTATACCAGGCTGGCTCATGGGTCAATGTCCCTTGCTACCTTGCTACTGATCTCTTTACTTAGGTCCCTTCTTTCCCTACTTGTCCCTTTCCAGTCCCTGTTAGGTTGGACTAGAAAAGTCAAGCATTTAGAGGTAGACTGCTTCCCAGTTGCCCACCACAGCCATCGTGATGGCATTTCATCTATTCTTCCTGGAGACACAGGATGGGGAGAGACAGGTAGGAATGACATGTTCAGAGGAGAGGAATTAGGAGGAGCAGGGCTCAGCAGCACTGGCTGGATCTCTGTCAAGTCAGCTGTGGTCAGTGTGGCTACCTTCTGCCTCCCATTCCATGGCCACACAGCTCATATTTTAAGTGCTTATTATTACTTAAGAAGGTAAAAAGTGAAACATGAATATGAAACTTTAGAAGAAAAATGACCCAGAAAGAGGGGGGAGTCAGCTCTTCAACTCCCTTTAGTCCTTTCTTGTAATAGATACACTGAGGCCCAGAGTGAGGGCAGGTTATGCTATCTACACATTTACATCCTACAAGGGTTGAAGTTGTCTTACAAGGTGAATTCTGGGTTGTGATATGTATCTCCTCTTTCAGCCTGAATCATCCTCATTAGAGTCAAGTACATATTGTGTTCCTCACTGGGAAACCTACCTTGGGACACTAATCTGAGCATCCCAGGTGCCACCTTTAGGGAGAGTTACTGAGCAGACTAACAGCTGTAGGTGCACATGTGTGTGAAAGGTGCCTACTTAAGAAAATGCATCTGTAGATAGGGATGCTCTACAATGGTGGCCAACCCAGCCTGACAAACCCATGGACATGTGATGCATAGAAACACTTCCCAACTCTGTGCATTATATCAGGAGAACTCTCTCTGTATTGCAACATGACAGAGTCTACTAGCCTCTACTAGTAGGGTGACTCTACTAGCCCAGATACTCTACTAGACTAAATGGCAGCTGGGTAAGGATACTTGGCAGTGGTTTCTGCTTTGTTTTCCACCTGACTTTTCTGCTGGTTGACCCCATCGAACAAACTTCTGAGACATGTTGGCATGCCAGATGGCACACAGAAGCCCATAGCTGGGACCTGGGTTATGTCATTGATCAGAACTCCTTCCTCAGTCACCCTGAAACTACCTTTCCTACTTAAACATGCATGGGCACATCTACATGTGTGTACACGTAGTCTCCCCCAACCTAGTTGCCGAGACAATGCAAGGGCCTACCAATACTATGTCATGATGTATTTCCAGTAGCTCTGTTAGCTACTGAAGCTAATAGGGGTTTTTCCATCTAAAGTAGAAGTGAGGTTGGGGTAGAGGAAGATGGCAGGAATGGACCTATTGCTTAAGCCTTGGGCCAGCGGCAGGAGGGACTCAAGGTCTGTTCTCAGCGTCTGAACTGGGACACCCAGCAAGCGGCCTTCCCTGGCTAAGACCTTAATCTGGTATTAAGATGGTCAGTTACCTTGCAAAGAGGTGATTTGGACAGGGGCTTAGTATCTCCTAATATCCTGAAGTGGGCAGAGCAGTGGAAGCCACAGAATGGCCATCTGCCTATGTTAAGGAATTGGGACTTTAAAAATCGAAAAATGGAACCAAAAGCCTTTGGATTTGACCCTTTCCTTCTAAATTTTAAAGCTCTCCATTACTGTTCATAGCCACTGTACTGGTAGGTTCTTGGTTCATGGCTTTCTTGCTGGGACAATTGCAATCACCTGTACGGAAGACAACCTGCCTTAGGATGCTCCCTGAAGTGAAACTGAGCCCCGCCCTTGACCTCCCCAGCCCCACCTTCCCTCCTCCATACTTTTCAATTCTCTAAGTTGCTCTGCAGCTCCTGGGCTCCACAAGACATATGCCTTCTTGAGCGTCCCATAGAATCATGACCATAAGATCTTTCATCTTAGCTGTGTGTTCTTCAGTCTCATTTTCTTTTTTTCTCTCTGGGAATGACCTAATGCTTTTTCTGCTCCCTTCCTTATACTAGGCATAATGATAGGGACACAGGTAGGACCCTGTGCTTTCTGTCAGGATTAGAACACTTTTAGTGCCTGTCACTTGGTGTCAACGGATGACCAATTTCGGTGCTGGAGAAAAGGCCCTTCCTAATCATTTTCAAAGCATTTCTGAACATGACTAAACTTAGCCACAGAAAAATTTTAAACCCAAAGGAGCAAAGAGAATTGGATTGAAATAAAATCTGAAGGTCAGAGAATGGTAACACTAGGATTTGACCATCTTAAATTTAAGTCCTTGATAGTGACATCCTAATAAGCAAACAGAAGTGCTCTGGGTCCTGTTGACTCAATTTTCTCTGCTGTGAGATTGAAATAATAAGATTAAATGAGATATAACCCGGTGTGCACTTCATTAAGTTCCCAGATGGCCCATCACCTTCTTGTCTTACCTCTTATTCTGTGGAAAAATCATAAAAAAGTAGGGAAATGTCATAGATTTTTAATTTTTTTAATTTCAAAATACAGATTTGAAGAAATTTTTACAGTATTAGCAGATTAGGTTAGAATTGTTTAGCGCAATGATTCCTGAACCATGTCACATTGTGATCCCTTTGTTGACCTCGGAGAACACTGATGACTGTTTCCTCTCTCCCAGCATTCTGACTTAACTTGAGTGGGAAAAGACCCAGGCGGTGGAGTGGCTCAAAACTCCCAGCTGATTCTAATGTAGCAAATGGAAAATAAAGATTTACAGCCATCGATCCTGGCTGAAAATGTAGAATTAATGGTTATGAATATCTAGAAAATATAAAGCAGTTGTATAGGCACCATTAATTTTGTTTGGATAAGGCTCTAAAAAAAATTGTGGTGAATGTTTAATCATGGTGAATCAGGATTTAACTGATGTGTGTGTGTGTGTAAGCCCCTACTATGCAATCTCTGTCCCCAGACAGAGAAATAGGCAGGGATTCACTCCTCAGTATGTACTTTGGTTTATCTGGCTCTAGAGAGAGCTTCTATACTTCCATATCCCCATGTCCATGATGAAGTTTTTTCTACAGATAAATACCTGACTTAGTGGCAGTATTGATGTATAGTGGAGCGAGCACTGTAATAAAACCACATGTATCTCCAGCATCTTCTCCCTTCATCCTTTGAGACATTTCTTTCTTCATCTTTTTATTATGTAGACACATTTATGTGAAGGATGCAGTGTTAGCAAGAGGCTCTGGCTACAGTGAGGTCATGGTCCGTGAGTATACTCATCTGGATACTTCCAGTTCATCTCTTGTGGAATAGAGTCCATGTTGAGCTCATGGAATGGAGACTTACTGGTCATTAGTAGTTTAAAACCTGGAATATTCTTAATATAGGACCAGATGGCCAGAGCAGCCAATGCTTTTGCACCACAAAACAAACAAACAAAAACCAAAACAAAATGAACTTAAGATTAGTGGGGCCCAATCAGCAGACAGAAACCATGCCAATAACTTGAACAGTGGGGGCAGTTAGTTTAAGAATTATTAACAAGTATTTTTTTAAAGGCAAAGAGAAAAATAAGTCACAGGACTAAAAGTCACAGATACAGTGGGAGCACCTGCCCCCTCCAGTTAGAAGCAGATTACTAGCTGAATAGCCTTGTTAGAGGGCCCAAACCCTAGGCTTAGATTTAGAATTCCTCCAAGAGGGTGTATGTGGTTCAGCCTCAATGTATGTAGAAGATTCTTGAGATCTTGGAAGCCATTTAAATAGGAGACCACCCATTGGGTTCCTGTCAGGGACATTCTACTTGTAGCATCCCTCCAGCGCCCTCTGTTGGCAAGACCTAATGCTGTGTCTGCTTTCAAAGGAGAAATGCTTCTGGGAACAGTTGGCCATCATAAGGCAGGGCAAAGAAGGGTGAATTTAGAGCTAAGGGGCAAAGGCCTGATAACTGGCCAAAGTAGGAACAATGAGACAAATCTTTCAAGGTGTTTTGTGGTGTGGAACACTACAGCAAAGTACATCATCAAATGCCTTTTACCTGAGTAGGCATTTACGGAAGTGGAAAAGAATGGTGAGAAAACTGATTTGGGGTGAGGCCAGACTCAACTTTCTAACCAGTTTGAATAAAAGTTTTATAATTTGTAGCAAATTTTATAAAATTCTTATCCTTGTCTCTAGCATTTAAAAGATTCCTTGTAAATATCAAATCTTTCTTCTTCCTTCTTTGACATATCCCGCATACTTCAGGAATCCTCTTAGATGGCTGTCTACACTTTACAAATGCCCTCATGATTGCGATGATGATGCGATAAGACAATCGGGTTCATCATTGCCCATCATTCTACATCATTCCACAAAATCAGATCCAATTAACATGCCTGAGTGCTTCCTCTGGAAAGTCTTCATTGTGATGCAAATAAGATTCATAGATATAATAAGACTTACCCTGTGATCACAGCTTCCCATTCTTGTCAACCACAATTAACATTTGAGGTGAACAGTATACTGTGTGGACAGCGGCCTTCTTTACATAAACAGTAGAATATTGCTGAGTTTAGTGAGACTGCTATTTGGGTCAAGAGGATTTGCAGACACACTTTTTTTTTTCTTCTTTCTTTTTCCAGAGTGCAGTCTGTAATGTGCTTTCAGTATCGCACAGGACTCTGCAAAACCTCATTTTCACTGGGAACTTGAGGCTGTTGTTTGCCATTTCTCTGGGAAGGTTTAATTCAGAAAAGGCTACCAATTTCCCAAATTAATTTACAGAAGAGCAATTTGGGCACTTAGGTAACGATAGCTTAGTTGTTGATGTGTGTGTGGAGATTGGATCAGAGACCATCATTCATCTGTGGAAGTCTCTCTAGTTAGCCATGTGTTGACCCAGTGTGATTGACAGATGCTGCTAGTCGGTGGCCTGGGCCTTGGGACAGGTTAGCAGTGGCTGCTTTTCCTGTAGTGTGGTGAGAAGGAGTGAGCCCAGGTAAGGCAGGTTGGATGTGCTCAGAGGTATGTGCTGCTGTTCAGTTATCATATCTAGATCAAAGCCCCAGGCCTTTACATTTATCATCTGAAAAATGGGGATTGCGAGCACCCATCTTTGATGTTGCTGGTAGAATTGCATGCATTACACTTACCCCAAAAGAGGTGCTCCCATAAAGAAAGGAAAGCTTACATTCCATAACAGTAGAGCAGAGTCTTTGAATGACTTGCTGTGTAATTTTCTGAATGATGTCTAGGTTGTTTCCTTCTTGGGCAGAGCAGTCAAAGAACATGTTGGTGATTTATTGTTTTTTGGCGACTGTATTAAAGACCAAAAATTCTGAAGCTTCATGTGGTTAGCTTCATATAAGACATAAAGATGGTACTCAGCAAAACTTGTTTGAATTTATACTTGTCTTATCCTTGACCTTTTAACTGTTGTTATCAGTATAAACCATAAACATGTTAGTAGTTGGGACCATACAAGTGAAAGATGAATCTGTGTATTTATAATAGAGATGGGAGAATCCCTGAATGGTTGGCACAGTGTGTTCAGAGTCACATAGTGAGGGACTGGGGAAGGCAGGACAAGGACTTTAGTCATCTGACCCACCAGCATCTTGTTTACTAGCCTGATGGAGCTTTACCCAGTGTGAAAGTACTGACTAATTATTCGCAGTACTCCTATATGCTGGAGTGACAAGAAGGAAATAGCCCAGAACCTTCCTAGGGAAGGAAAAGCAGCAGAAAGAACACAGGACTTGCACCCAACTTACGGGTTCTATACTTCAGCTTGTAAGGGATGCAGTGGGAGATGTACCCAACTCTGTCTCTGTGGGTACTTTCACATGCCTTTCTTGCTTCATCATCTTTTCAGTGGTGTGTGTGTGTGTGTGTGTGTGTGTGTGTGTGTGTGTGTGTGTGTGTAATCCTAGATAGGGGTGGTATATTCACCTACTAACAATTGCAGATGTAAGATTCCAGATGTTAATTTTGGACTCAATTTGACCTAAGTTCAAGGCCATTTTGTGAAGTAAGAGCAGAGGCAGGTAGGAGGTAGAGCTCATGACAGAAGGAAGAATGAGTTGAGACATTGTGTGGGTTCCTCAGCATTGCTAGTCTGCCTTTCTTGGAACTGAGACTCCTCTAAGTAACTGAAGTAGAAGTAGACAGTCCAAACTCATCTGCTTCTTTGATCCCTGTTATTCTACCAACAGGGTGTAGAAGGAAAAGGTCTTGAAAAGACTTGTCGTGATGAGGCTGCAAGGCCAGGGACTTAAAGAATGAGCATCGCCCCCCCTCCCAACCAGATGCTCAAGAAGTATTAGTGCTCAGCATGAGTTTAATGAGCAGGACACAGGTGGCATCAGTGGGTTATGGTGATTATCCACTTTCCCCATGATCACCTATACACTGAGAGCAGAGGGACAAGTACCATCTCATAGAAGACCCTCACCATGATCACATAGACACTGAGAGCAGAGGGACCAGCACCATCTCATAGGAAGACCCAGAGAGTGAGAATGTACCTGTCAGGCCTTTGGCACTCACTTTTTCTAAGGGGCAAAGCATGGGCATTAGAAAGACTGACACAGTATTTTCATGGAACCACTAAGTCAGAATCTCAAGGGATTACAGTTTGGGATGTGGTTCTCATCATTCATGTTTTAACCCAGGGTTGGACTTTCCTTTCTACATCCCTCAAAAGATGATAGTTCTCCAAATATAACAAGCATGTATAGTGTTTTGGGCAGTGCTGTCGTAGTTTGGATCTACAATGTCCCCCCAAATGTCCTTCCATTGAAGGAATATCAAATTCATGGTGCTTTGGGGAAGGTGGAGAACCTAAGGGAGGTGAGGCCTTTTTGCAGAACTATGATTACTGAAGGCAGTTTCTGGACCTCAGCCACTTCCTTTGTCTTTGCTTCCCACCATCCATGAAGTGAACAGCTTTCTTACTCCTCATACTTTACCATGACATGCCATGATAGTACCAGCGACCATGAATTAAAACCTCCGAAACAGAGCCAAAGAAAACCTCTCTGAGGTTGCTCACCTCAGGTGTTTTATTGCAGCAATGGAACACTCACCCAGGTAGCTGATGGTCATAAGGTATGGTAGTTTGAATGTAATTGAAGTGGGTGTGGCCTTGTTGAAGGAAGTATGTCACTGTGGGGGTAGGCTAGGTCTCTCTTGCTTTAGCTTCACTCGATGTCACAGTCCACTTCCTGTTGCTTTCCGATCAAGATGTAGCCAACACCATGTCTGCCTGAACACTGCCATGCTCCTTACCATGATGATAATGGGCTGAACTTCTCAACTGAAAGTCACCATGCCAGGTAAATGTTTTCCTTTCTAAGAGTTGCCATGGTCATGGTGTCTCTTCACAGCAATAGAAACCCTAACTGAGGCATGAGAATAGAGTCAAGTGACCTGGATTCCCAATTCAGCTTATGCATTACTTACTTACCTTGTGCTGTGACATGAAGCAACTTGAGGATGGATTTTGTCTGGCCTATAGTTTGAAGGGATCCAGTCCATTTCGGCAAGGGGGCCACAGTGATAGGCAGCTCTATGGCAGTGAGAGCCTGCTTATATTTAGTGAACCAGGAAGCGAAGACCTCAAGCCAGAAGTAGAGCCAGCCTATAACTTTTAACCCTGTGGCCTATGTCTGCCAGTTAGGTTCCATGCCTAGACGGTTGGTTCTGTGTTCTTCTAAACCAGAACCAATAGCTGGGAATCAAGCATTCAAACACAAGAGCCCCTGGGGGACATAGAAAACAAGGCCTCCACTTTTTCTAGAACTCAGCATCCTCGTCTGTTAGATAGGCTGCATAAGCCTATTCAGGTGGCTGTACGTATGGAGAATGGAATGACTTCATGTGAGCATGTGCTTTGCAAATGATGAATGGTTTGAAAGGTATTTGCCAGCACAGTGGCTGAATAGGCCAGCAGACAGATGTTCTCCTGGGGGCATGTGTGAGGCCTGACTCTGAAACTCAGTGAGTGGATGAAGAGAATACAGTTTTAGACAGTGTACCTTTGAATGTGAAAACTCAGATGACCCCACTTTTTCATGAGGGCAGGTGCTTAGTATGGGTGTTGCTCTTCTGTCTGTGAGTCTCACCTGCTCGAGAAAGCCAGCATTGCTTTCTGTTGCCTCTCAAGTCAGGGAGGTGCTGTTCTGAACAGGTCCTCAGCCATTTTCTTGCGCAGATTCTGGTCTCAGTGCCATCTTCTTTCTCCCTGTTCCCAGGGCTCAGACAGGAAGAGCAGCTGTCATCTTGTGAAGGATGCAAGGGTCTATTTGGAGCTCAGCACCTGTGTTTTTATTTAGCGTCACCTCCTTGATACAAGTTGACCTAATAGGCAACACCTGGGAAATAATCGGTGACAGCAAAGGGAGCACAGGCTCCCAGGAGCATCATCTTGGGTTTTGTCAGATTTGGGGATGGAGAGGAAATAACGCCTGCAGCCTCAGTAGCTCTGCCCTGCAAGCTGGCATGAATAATTGAAAGCTGGCAAGCTGACTGCACCAAAGAGTTGCATTATGTAAACCGGCAGGCGGCGTGTGTGTGTGTGTGTGTGTGTGTGTGTGTGTGTGTGTGTGTGTGTGTGTGTGTGTGTGTGTGTTCCTGCTTGAGAGGGTATGTGTCTGCTGCTTGTGCGCCTGCGTGCCTGAGCTTAGAACAGCTGTCTGAGGGAGTCGGGAGCCAGAGAGGGAGGGAGAGAGAGAGAGAGGGAGAGAGGGAGAGAGAAAGAGAGAGAGAGAACACGAGAACGCAAAGGGACTTTTGTACCGCTGCATGGCCACACCAAATAACAGCCACTGAGGGAGGTGGGGGGGGGGAAGGAAAATAAAAGGGGGCCATGCTTAAAATTCCAGAGCAGTACGAAACAACAGAGCAGGAGAGCGCCCCCAGCCTATGTAAGCTGTGCCCCCAGTCCCCTCCCCAATAGACACAGGGCTTTTGGATGGGCATGGAGGTGAGTGCCCTCCAACCTCCTCAGGGCCCCTGCTCCCCACCCCCACCCTTACTGCCCAATGCATGAATGAATGAGTTCTCTGCACTGCACTCTGCTACGTTCCTAATGGCTTCCAGGTTAGTGCTACCTCGTGCTGATGCTTGTGTGTATGTGTGTGTGTGTGTGTGTGTGTGTGTGTGTGTGTGTGTGTGTGTGTGTGAGTCTATCTTTGTTTCCTTGTGGGAATTTTGGGATGTGGGCGGTTATGTCCTGGAGTGGGGTGGGGGCTCTGGGGGCCTGGAGCATGGACCTGTCTGTCTGGTTGTGTGCTTTCTCCAAGTGAGACGCTGGCTGCTCAGGGCTGCCAAGAACACAGACCATCTGAGGCAGAGTAAATCTGGAGTCCATGTTGTTTGCTTCTGTTCTCTGGTCGGGATGGAGAAAGCAGCCAGTGTGACATCATGCGGCAGAGATGCCACATTCTCTTCCCTCTTCCCCACCTCTCACCAGGAGCACTACCTGGGCTGACCTGAGTGGTCCAGCCCTGAGAGGTAGCCCTGGGGTAGATGGAACTGAGGGGGTCCCCTTTGCCAGCAAGACTTAATAGCAGCGCCCTGACTTGAGATAGGTGGTCAGGAGATGGAATTAATGATGCGTCATAGAGGTGGCCAGGAGCTGCTGGGGGAGGCTGGACAGGCCATGTGCTCTTGTTTCCCACCCACTGACTTCCTGTGGGTAGGAGGTGACAAGAGCAGTGACCAGGAAGATGGGGACAGATAATGCTTATCCCAAAGAGAGAGGACCAAGCAACATATGGATCTGGCTGATAGAAGGAAAAGATGACAGAGAAATGCCGGCAGCTTGCAGCCGGGAAATAAGGGAGTTTGCTTTTTCTGTGACTTAGCTGGTGGTACTTGGTTCAGAGCTTTGCCATATGTTTTGAGAAAAAAGAATCCAGTGTCTGCATCTTAAATCCTCCACACCTCCCTGCATTGTTAGTTATTTACTTGCTTTAGACAAGTGATGGTGGGGGGTTGAGGAACTCAACCATCTCCCTCTGGCCTCAGCCAAGAGTTCAGCCAGGGCTGGGGGAAGTGATCTCTGTTCCTCTGTCATTTGCTAGCAAACTGTTTTGGTCCCTGCCGCATCCCGCTCCTCCTGACAACTAGTCTTGAATGGTGGGTAGCACTACCCAGTTTAGAGAAGTCTGGGATCAGCATGAGAAAAGCTGGCCTTGGACTAGGAGACAGAGAAATGGGTGTTTGGTGGAGCTGCCTGGGGCAGGAGAGTGAGAGTGTCAAGGCCATGAATAGAAAGTAACACCTTGTCAGAGGGTGATGAGCAGAGAATCTGCTGGTGTGGTTAACTAGGTAGGCCACTAAGTGATTTGAAACTTGATGTCAAGTGAGGACAGATGGGAGGGTAGAAATTTTTGTCATCCTCCCTTCTTTCCCACTCTTCTGGCCCTAAAAATTTCTGCTGCCACGGAGAGTGAGCACTTAGCAGCTCTTCCCAGTGTTGTGTGGTATTCCTGTCAAGCACAGGTTCCTTATCTGAGGACACAGGAAAAACAGACTCCCAGAAAAGATCTTTACAAGTTGCACAGTGTTAGAGTAGGTTGTCTAACTCTTTTGTAAATATTTAGGCTTTGCGGGTCCCATGGTCTCTATCAGAGGTACCCAAGTCTGTCTTAGACATGGGAGCCACTCTGAGTAAAGGAACTTGGCTGTGTTCACAACAAAACACTTCTCCGGACCCCTGAAAGTTTAACATTGCTATAAATTCTTTTTTGATTTGCTAAAAAAAAAAAGAAAGAAAAAAAACAATTTAAAAGTATATAATCTGTAAATTTATTCAGGTAAGAATTTAAGGTCCATAGTTTTACATGTAGCTTAGAGATACAGCCCTATCAGCAATTGAGAACAAGAATTGGCTGATGTCATCATCACACCGGAACTTAGGACCAGCCTAGTGAGGGGAAGTGGTGAGTGGGCGTGCTCCTTGTAGGGATACACATCAGTATATAACACGTGTAGACACCCCTACCCTTAGCAAGGATGTGGTAAAAGCAAGAAACCGGAGGCCCAAAAGAGAAAATGACTAATCCTAGTTTTCCCTGCTTCAGAAGATGGCTCCAAAAATAGGTTTGCGCTCTGATTTCTAAAGTATACAGGGTTGTGGTGTGGTCATTCCTCTCTATCCTGAGTCTGCTGACCACTTCTGTGGTATTACAGCCATGTCTGGGCTTCCCAGTATATTGTGGCTGGGATCAATTAGATTCCAATTTAGAGGACAGTGATCCCAGTCAGGTCCTTGCTGAGGGATCCACTGCCATATTGCAGCATGAGAGCTATATGAAAATACCACTCAGGAAAGAAATTAGATTTATATTATGGTTCCTTGGGGGCAGAACTTTGATAGGAAGCTACAGAAAATAATTTGAGCTTTATCTGAGTTATTCAAAGAAGAAATGCTTTGCATGCCAAGTGAAGGCTTTCATCTTCATCGCTTGACTTGTAAGAGTGCCACATGAACAGAGATTGCCACTTAGAGATCCATCTCAGGGGGAAAGCGCCTGCTTCCAACATGCTGGGTCCTGAGTTCGGTCCCCAGCACAGCAAATACAAGACAGCACATAAACAGAGTTTGTATGAAATGTTGGAGAGAGAGGTGGTGGTTTTTAATTTCTGAGAATGGGTTAGAAAAAGTAAATTTCACTTTAATGAAGGAGGCGAGGAGGGAAAAAGTTACCAACCTAGGACCTGACCTCAAGTTTGGGGAAGCTATAAAGAAAAGGAAGCGGAATTAATTGCAATGTATTTTTAAAAATACTGGGTGTAGTGGTGCACACCTTTAATCCTAGTACTCAGGAAGCAGAAGCAGGCAGATCTCTGTGAGCTAGAGGCTAGCCTGGTCTACATAGTGAGTAGCCAAGCCTACATAGTGAGGCTCTGTCTCAAGCAAGCAAGCAAGCAAGCAAGCAAGCAAGCAAGCAAACACTTCCTGGAGGTGGGACGAAAGCTCTCAGGTTTTGTTCTTTGAATGTATTTTAAACTGGGCAGATAGACTCCCCCATCTAATAGTCCTCTTTATTCTAAATGTCCTTAGCATTATGGTTTTATATGAAGAATATATGTGCCTTGTGTGTGTGTGTGTGTGTGTGTGTGTGTGAATATGTATGAGAGACCAGAGGGAGATTTGGGGAGTCTTCCTGTATCATCTACCACTTTTTTTTTTTTTTTTTAAAGACAAATTCTCTCACAGAGCCAGAAGCTTGCCATTTTAAGCTACGTCAACTGACCGGCAAGCTCCAGAGTTCCACTGGTGTCCAGCCTCCAATAATGAGGTTACAAGCCTGTGACTCTACAGTTAGCTTTTTATGTGTAACTCAGATCTTCTTACTTTCACGCTCCAACTCATTGAGCCATCTCCCCTCTTGATGTAATTTTGTTTGGTCACTGATAAAAATAAGTAAGAGCTGGGTTTGGATTTGAAGGGTCTACAGAGGATTAGCAGGTGTCTACCAATGGGGTGAAAGCTGTGAGAGAAATGCCACATTATGCTGTCCTCTGCTGAACAACTGCTGGTGCAACTGTCCACGTAGGATCTTTCATCTGACTTAGTCCTGTGCTAATCTCCACTGTGCAGAGAGACAGAGAGAGCAATGACGATGAAACGAGCTGAGTGTGGACTCAGATGGCCTGCATCTTGTTTCTGTATGCTTTGCCCAATTTAGATCTGAGCCCGTCTGTCCCAGGGATGCTGAGGCACTCAGTGCTCTGCAATGTGTTCTTTCCTACCCTCCTCTCACATTTCTGTGGGGGTGAGGAGAATGTACACTCATTTTTCTCCAAGCTCAGAGTAGAGGGGTTTGCCCATGATATCATCCACAGGGAAGGGAAGGGCCACCCAATTTCTGAGGTGCAGTTCTATGGTCCTTCAGCTTGGCTGTCTTGACTTGTGGTGATGAGAGATGTTTCGATGAAATCCAAGTAGTTCCTGTTATAAGGTGTTCGTTAATCTCATCCTCCAGACTGGAAATCCTTAGTCAAAGAAGGTATTCCTCATGTCAAGACATGATCTGATATGGAACATGTTTCCACTAATGGATGGGACAGGATGTGATGGGTTGAACAGATGTATGTTTGCATGCATGTAGAGTCTAGAGGACATCATCTCTGGTGTCACCCTCAAGGATGCCATCTACCTCCTTGAGTGAAGGCCTTTCATGGGTCTGGAATTAACTCGTTAGGCTAGCCTAACTAGCTGTCTAACTCTAGGGATCCTCCTGCTTCTACCTCCTCTGGGGGAAAATCAAAATCTGATCCGTAAGCTCCTGAGACAAGCACTTTATTGATGTGAGCTACTCTCTACTCCTCGCTTTTACCCTGAACCACATTTATTTTGCTGAGGCTGGGGGAGGGGCCCTTGATGAGTCCACTCAGAAGGAGCCGGAAATTCTATTCAGTTGAACTCCTCTTTGCCTTGTTTGACTAGCTGGTGATCTCCCAGAGGACTGGAAATCTTTCCTAAGGGGCTTCCTGGGATAGCTTAGCACCCGCGTTTTACAAGGTCCCGTACTCCTGAGCATTGAAGATTCTGAAATGTTTTGGGTAGAGTTGTCCTTAGATTTGGCAGAGACTGCTAGAGCCAACTTTAAAAACTATTAAGTCCCCACTCTGTGCCCAGTGTCATGCTTGATGTGTATGGATACAAAGAACCATGACCTACTCGCTGCCCAGTGGGGCCCTGAGAGTAAATTTGTGTTACACAGTTAGAGGTGCTTAGAAAGTCCTTGCTTGGTGATGTTAACTGAGTGAGATTAGCTTTATTTTAAAAGAAAAATTCAGAGGGGTGGGGGAGGGAGGGAGAGAAGGAGAGAAAACGATCATTGATATAGTCACTTTAAGACAGCCTACCTGCCTGCATCGGCCTATGAATGCTCTGTTATTAAAACTCGAATGCAGATTTGCCCAGGCTGTGGTCAGCACTGCTGAAGGCAGAATTCCTACACGGAGTGGCAGTGTGACCACCAAGGCCTCTTCCAAACTAGGCTGTTAGAGACCGTGCAGCCAGTCCAGCAGAACTGTACCCCCAGTCCTTCTGTACTTGATCTGTTGGGAACACTCATAGGGGGATGAGACTGTAACACACTAGCAAGTTCTGTCTGTGATTTCAGTGTTTTCTGCTTCGGTTTTTTTTTTTTTTTTTTTTTTTTTTTTTTTTAAGTCTTTGTCCCATGGAATTAGGGAATCAGTGTAGTGACTGTAATTCTCCCTTGCGCCTCTGCCACTCGGAGGGCACAGGATTTAGGAACAAGATCCAGTTTCTTCATTGGGAATTTGCATTAAACTTTAAACCCCTTTTCACTCCATGGGCAATTACAGGAACCCCTCTACGTTTGGGATGCCCTGTCCAAGTTATTTCCTTTTAAGACTCTCATTCAGGTAAGGCAGCTCCTAACCTTTAAAACAGCCAAGGAACACAGGTTCCCAGAAAGATTTCTCAGGGGTACCAAAGAACTCAGAATTTTAAACCCAGATACTCTGATGTCTAGACAAAATGACAAGGCCAGCCAGGAGTTTGGAAGTGATGTCATATTTCAGTTTTTATCGACTAAGAAGTCAGAATAAAGTCTAAGAGCTGGAGTTAGAAAGAAGGCAGACTTGGCCAGCTTCACAAAGGTATGTCTAAGAGAGTGCTTGTACCTGACAGAATGGATAGCCCTGTAGTCACTCAGCGCACGCCTGTGATCCCAGCCTGTGGCAGTTGTTCCCAGAGAGGCATTGGGGGACTTCTCTAGAGATGAGGCCCACCCCCAACAGTGTTCCTTATAGTGCTAAAAAAGTGAAAGGCCCAAAGTGTGACCATTGGGCTCCTCCTATAGGGTTAGGAAAGTAAAAGGAGTAATGGAGTGATGGTTCTGGGGGGACAACAAGGCCACTTCGGATGAGTGGTCCTGCAGGAAACTGTTCTGGAGAGGTAACACTTGAATTTTGATGCAGTGGTGGGAAAAGGAACCAATATGTAAAACTTCAGAAGAAACACAGATGCCAAGTTAGGAACCCTCAGAGAGGTAAACTTGGCTCAGGAGGCTGGAAAAATACAGGGATAAAGTGATACAAGATGAAGTAGGGAAGGCAACTTGAGGCCTTCGGGTACTTGCCATGGAGGACTTGAGTCTTTCTCTGCAGAAAACGGACAAGGAAGCGGTGGGGATTGCCTCTAGACTGTGACTTTGTGACCTGCAGTCTGGTCTCCGGCTCCTTCTGTAGCATGCTCAGTGTTATTCGTGGTGACTATAATTTGTTTCTCTTTGAACTATCCATGAAGATAACAGCAGCCTGGCTTCTCCCGTGCCCTGGAAGGACCCAAACAAACTTATTTTGTTTTTGCAGGAGGAGGGGAAAGTGGGTCAGGCTGTTTTGGCATTTCAGGCATGGAGCCCCGGTTCCATTGCAGGCTCTGGTCTCCATGGAAATGAAAAACAGCGTTTGTCATGTCTGTTCCTGGTTTGAATTCCAAACTCTGGGCTCAACAAGCTGCGGGAAGGCCAGGCAGTGGGGAGCGGGGTAGATGGAGGCTCCAACCATTGTGAAGAAGGGCCCTTCTCATTGGCTTAAGCACGGAAAGGCCTTTGCCCTGACCAGCCCTCTCTTTCCCCATCACTTCTCTGGACCATGAATGCCAGTGTCAGGGCAACTGAAGTTCTGCTTTTCTCTCTTTGGCCCAAGACTTCACATGGACTGTGCCCTTGTGTCAATTATTCAGTTAATTCATCAACAGCTGAAGTCATCGCTAAGACTTTTCCAGCAAGTATGTACCCATTGGGAATAGGGCTAGATGGTCTGGTAGCCACCTGGCGGCAAGTGTTTAATGGGTTGTGTCACCTAATTACTTCATAAGATTTTTTTTGGAAAACAATTTTAAACATTCCTTATTATTATATGGTTGTTTGCATGTATCTGTTTGTGTACACAGGTACACATGGAGTCCAGAGGTCAATATCAGAAATTCACCTTGACTATTTTCCACCTAATTTTTCTTTGAGATAAGGTCTCTCAAGGAACCAGGGATGCCCTCATTTAGCTGGACAGCTAGCCCGAGGGTCCTTTTTCTTTCTGCTTTCCCAGGGCTGGGATTACAGGAACATACTGCTGTATCCAGCTTGAGGATGGGTTCTAGAGGTGGGACGTAGGGTCCTCATGGCTGTGTGGTAAGCACTTGACCAATGGAAATAGCCCATGTTCCTTGGATTAGAATGGGGGGGACCAGTAAGTGAAGCAAGCTGACCACCAGAAGTACCCTGGATTATTGGCACTGAACCACAGAGATGTCATCAAGTTATTCTGAAAGGGTAGAGGGAGCAGGACGTGTCTCTCAGTCCCTATTTCTTGAAGCAGTTAGAGAGGCCCATTAGGTGGCAGGAGGAGCCAGCTTCTGTGTCCCAGCGGGGAAGTGTTCCTCCTGCAGGCTGCCTGTCTCCATCACCCACCTCCCCAGGTGATCACAACTGCCCCATCAGATGTAATCGGTCCTTCTTCCTGGAGGGAACTGGCTCCAGGGTGGCATCCTGCCAGGATGAGACTTCAGGTTATAGGTACACAGTGAGCAGGTTCTATCTGTGACCACAGGGAGCTCTTTGCATGAGGACATTTCCCGTCCTTTGACCTTTAGCCCCATCCAACATCCTAAAAAGTGTATGTTGGTGCTAAGTTCCTGAGATGGGTCTTTGTATTCACTGGGGAAGACCGGTTTCTAAAAGCAGTGATTGATTCCTCTCTAGGAGATGGCAGGGGAGCTAAAGACCCAGCTGGGATTTTGGGATTTATGCCTTTTACTCCCATCTATGAAAGTCCTAGTGGGTCTGCCCTTCCCACCTACTGTGCTGTGGTTTTTCGTGGGTGCAGATGTTAAATTCAGAGACTGTTAATGGACAAGCAAGAACAAAAGGAAGAATAAGTGTCGTCAGTAATCCTCCATAGACTCTGAATTTGGAACTGGTGTAGGTGGACAGGCTTACTAATGGCAGCATTTGCATGCAGCATGGAAATTCTTTGCAGAGTGTTACATACACGCACCTGTGGCCTAGGAAGGTGCGTGTCTCACACACATGAACACAGGCTATGGGGAAACTCAAAGGAGGGTGGCTGGTTCACGTGGATATTTGCAGTGGGGTTACGGAGAACTAAGGGGGATTATTGATGAGACTTCAGGATCAGCATTGAGATGGGTCATCTGTGGATCAATACAAGAATCAGCTTTTGTCTGAGGCTGTGAGTGGGAGGGAAGAGGGAGGAGCCTGTGAGTGCTAGTGATAATTAGCAGGGAATCAAAAACAAGGGATGTCCGTTAGGTCCCATTCTCCTCTACCACACACTCTTGCCTATGCTCCATCAGTTCTGCTTTAACTCTCTATACTAGCAGCTCATATAATGAGTTCAAAGTGACTTTTACCATTCCAGTGAGTCTACCTACTTGCGGCAGTATGAAGAAGGCTCTGTGACCAAGGACATACAGATATATCAGTTATTTCTCAACCCCTCAAAAACTGTTCCTTGCACATAGTGCGGCTTTAGAATGGTACTTATTTAGGATGAGGATTCTGAAATCTGGGATTTTGGGATTCTATACCTTTAGGAATCACATTTTGTGTTGCTGACACCCTCCTCTCTCTCTCTCTCTCTCTCCACACACACACACACACACACACACACACACACACACACACACACACCCTATGAGTAGTGTCTGGAAGCATTTATATCTTTTACACTTAACCCAAAGACCGAGGAAAGGGAGTTTAGAACCCGTTTTGGTGGCCCAACTCTTTATTAGGACTGGGTATGCATCAGGCATTGTGCTAGGTCTCTTCAAATAAGAAAGAATGAGACTCAAGAATCAAGGTAACACAGAAAGCAAATGGCTAAGTGGGCCTTCAAGCTGGACTTGCTCTCATGACACACATTGGTGATTTACCTTAATCTACTGCTTTGAGGTGCAATGCCCAGATCTCAAGGGTAGTGCTCTCCTGATGGCAGTGCCCTGGAATATAACAGAGAGTCATTTTAAAAGTTACCAGTGCTCCTTGGTAGTGAGAGGATTGTAGCATTTGGTCGTTAAGGGAACCTTAGGGCTGGGCTTGGGAATCTGATCAAGAATGAGCTACAGCTGTGGGGCTGGTGGGACCACAAGATCGCAAGGATAGAGGCTGTCATCCAAAAAGATGAAGGCACAGGGCATCCGGAGTGGCAGGTATATATTTTGCAGTATCTGGAGCAGAAACAATCTCTCATAAAGACAAACACATAAACTTGAATAAAGAACATCAGCTGACCATTGTGCTTGGCTCAGAGTTCTGAAAAATGCACGGGTGGCTGATCAGGGAGCTGGCGTGCTGACAAGGTCTGCCTGTGCCCACAGGACCTCACTAGGAATAAGGATGGGGGCAGAAAGCCAGGAAAAGAGGTACAGTTACTAGGGCGTGTGAGATGCAGGTTGAAGAACCTGTAAAGAGTGACCTGGTTGAAAGAAACCCTTTGTTCTCTTGCTGTATTTCCTTGTTGCTCAAGGACTGCAGCCAGACCAGAGTATAGGGAGTAGGCCATGATCATACATACATACTATGAGACGTGGTGGTGAGGCTTAAGGACATACTTTCTGTCACAAGGTAACTGGGACAGGAGTGAAAGTCTTTGTTGCCAGTCTTACACATAGGAGAGGTGGGGAATGGTGAGTGTCTTTCTGGGTTAGGGTCAGCCAGCAGGGTCTTAGTGGGCCTGTTGTTAGGGAGATGTGGTGATTATAGGATGCTCTTGAGCTTAGTTCAAAACTTTCAGGTGCAGCTTGTCACTCTCCCTGTGTTCCATTCTATTCAAGACTTTCATTCTCTTCATGCTGATTTTTCTTTTTCTCTTTTTTCTTTCTGCTCTGCCTTGACTTCTGTGTCTTTACCTGAATAACCCCAATGCATTTTCTGAACCCAGTTCTTCAAGGAAAGCTTTTCTTCCTTCCTTCCTTCCTTCCTTCCTTCCTTCCTTCCTTCCTTCTCCCCTTCCTTTCTTCTCCCCTTCCTTTCTTCTCCCCTTCCTTCCTTCCTTCCTTCCTTCCTTCCTTCCTTCCTTCCTTCCTTCCTTCCTTCCTTCTCCCTTTCTCTCTTCTCTCCTTTCCTCCCTCCCTTCCTCTCTTCCTCCTCCTGCTTTCTTGGATCACACCACCTGCAGCTTATGTTCCAATGAGAGGAGGTCATGTCTAGCTCCACCTCACTGTAAGTGACCTTAGCACAAAGAACTTTTCTTATTCACCTGTGTGAATTGGAATATTTAACATATACCAGGTGGCCAATAAATATTTGTGGCACTCTAGTGCTACACACACTGTCCTAACACCTTGACCAGGTACTTACTCTCCTGTTTCTCAGGTTTCTTAAAGGACTCTTCCTGAATTCAGGACTCTTCCTGAATTCAGGTCAGTGGTCTTGTCTATTGACCCAATACTGGTCTTCCTCCCTATAGTGCAAGTAAGGTCCTTTGGAGCCCCATCCCCAAGTGTAGTGTCAAGTCTATTAATTACTGCCCGTAGGATCAGGATAAGGGCACACAATAGAGTTGGAAAGATAGACTGCTGTACAAAATGAGTAGGAATTGGTTTTATTTGCTTAACAGCCTGTCCAAACCTACAGGACAATGGCTGGTCTTTTAATAGGTTTAGCAGTGACTCTGCTTACGTGCAGAACTACAGGGATTTCTTCTTGTATAGGGAAGGACTGGAGCCAGGGCCAAAGCATGGAAGGGTCGACGACCTCTTACTATTCTCAGTGTTTTCAGGAACCACTCAAATCTTAGCTAAAGCCGTTGGACAAGCCCAGACAAGACACACTGAGAACCTGAGGCAGGACCCCAGCACAGGGAAGGAAGGATGGGATAAAGAGCCTATGGCAACAGAATAGGATGCAGTGTGGTGGGATAGGAGAGGTGCCACTTCTGAGCCATGATGGTGTCTTTGGGAAAGGGCCAGAAATGGGCAGAGGTCTGGGAGGAAGATGGCCAGATATTTGGGAACTGAGGCACTCAGGAGACATCTATCTGGAAGAAATATTTACTGGGCACAATATTGTTGGGCCAGACTAGCAAGTGTGTGTGGGGCTGATGGCAGAGGGGACTTGCCCAAATGGCAGGTTGAAGTCAGAGAGTAGTAGCCACAGTGGTGAAGAACACAACTGGAGAAGAACTAAATTCTAGTTTGGGTAACATGAGAAGATGCAAGGGACCCAAGGGATGACTTAGAGGCAGAGGTGCTCGCCATCAAGCTTGAAGACCTGAGTTCAATTCCTGGGACCTACATGGTGGAAAGTGAGAACTAACTCCCTAACGTGTCCTCTAATCTCCACATGTACACTGTGGTACGTGCACACACATGTAACAGAGCTCGTGCAGAGGTCAGAATACCACTTGCAGGGGGTCAGTTCTCTCCTTCCACCCTGTGGGGCCTGGGGATTATATTTGGGTCATCAGCTTGGTAGCAAGAGTGGCACCGTTGCACTCACTTCATTCCTGTTATTCATTGGCATCCGTTTTTTGTTTTTATACTTTTGATATTGTTTGTTTTACCTGCCCTTTACTTGAATTTGCACCCAGCAGCCACTTATCAGCAGGTACTCATGGGCTAGAGTCAGACTATCTGAGAATGCAGTTTGTTTCAGAAAGCTGGGAAAGGTCTTTTGTGATTGTGATGGACAGGTGTTCCCTCTTGTTTTTCTTTTTCTTTTGTTGGGGGTGAGTAGGTAGGAAGATCGCTCTTGAATACTTGGACATATGCTGGAACTGTCCCAAGAGAAAGGAGGCTTTGTTGGATGGGTGTGCACCTGGGTCTCTCCCCACCGCTCCAAGCTCTCCCAGAGGACTAGGGTGTCTGCTTCCATTAGACACATGGCTCTGCTTCTGGAATTGAAGAAATGAATATAACTTCCTTTCCCCAGGGTTCATAGTACTGAATGGGTTTAGAGAGTCAGAGAAAAGGGATGAGGAGAGAGGTTGGACAGCCTCCTCTGAGAGACATTTTGGGCTTCTTCAAATCATTGGCAGACAAGATTTTAATTGAACTCTGTGTGTTCAGATGAAGCAAAACCTTGGGCTTTCTGGCTACATTTGTTTTCTCTTTTTCCCTGTTCTTTCTCTCTCTGTTTCTCTAATAAGGTCCAATCCTGGTTTCTACTCTACTTTCTCGCCTCCCCAGTGATACTGCTTGGGCATGTAGATCCTCTCTCCTCTATTGAGTTTATCCAGGTGGTAGGACATGGCAATCATTGCAAATGTCTGCAGTGGGGTCATCTGAGGTTACAGCCAGATCTTCATGCAAATGTCATTGTCCTCCACCCTGCCCTGTACTTCCTGAGGCAAGGCCAGCATGTGGTTTCCTGAGATGGTTGCCTGGCTTATCCAGTCTGGCTACTGAGCAGGTGGGCAGAGTCCTGCCCCCTCCTGCCACCGTGCTCTTTGGCTGTGTAATCTCACACATCATTCCCTCCAAACCCCACCCCTGCTTCTTTCTGAGTAGTCTTCGTTGTCCCCTTTTGTGCATCTGTTTGATTTTGTCCTTTCAAAACAAAGCAAAATTAATTCAGTTTTTCTCTTTACCTCTATTGAAAACACAGGACAAGTTTCAATTCTTATTATATTAACAGATGGTATGCCGAGGGGTAGCTGGATTTAGTGCTGTGGGAAGTACATGGAGCTTTTTAAGAGATGAATTTGGGGCAGGGTGGGGTATGAGAATAAGGCTTTGCCCCAGTGGAACAGCAGCATAACTTAATAGAGTAGCATCAATTGTGAGTCTGTCCTTTGATGGCTTGCTTCTGTCTGCCAGGTATTCGTCTTCATTTTTAAACTTAAGGATAGTGGCACTTGCCATTATAAGCTTGGTTCAATGTCTTAAGACATTGTGTGTGTGTGGGCTCATTAGATAAAAGAACTCACTGCCAATCAAGTGGCCTGAGTTGTTCCCCAGGACTCACACTGTGGAAGGTGGGGGACAGACTCAAGCAAGTTGCTTGCTCTCTGACCTCCACAGGCATGCCGTGGCACATTCATGCTCGCACACATAGGTGCACAAGAAAGTAACTTAATCAGTTTTTAAAAGACACGTCTGTGAAATGATATGCATATGAATGCTTTGAGAAGTGAGATTATCGTCATGAACAAAAGTGTTGAAACAGTGTTTATAAAATGAGCTGGTGGTACTGAGTGATTGCCAATGATTCTTTCAGGGTCTAAATTATTTCCCCTAGTAGCTTTCTGCCTATAGTAAAAGCTCAAACTGGATGGGATGGGGAGATTGCGGGCTGGGGTGGGTGAACGGTTTAAATACCTACTTGCTGGTTTCTAGTCCTGTTTCCCTTTTTACACTGGCACTACTGCCCCCTGCTGGCCAGTAGCAGCATTACAGTACAGCGAGTCCCTAGCTGGGCCCCTCTCTCCGGTTTTCTCCTCAGCCTGGGCTCCCTGAGCTGGCTGGGTCCTTTGCATGGGTCTCTGGCCTGCTATCATTGACAGCCTTCCCTCCTTCCTTCTCTTTCTCACCTCATTCCCTGTCTCCATCTGCCCCCGCAGCACTGCCAGTAACTCCAACCGCAGCACGCCGGCCTGCTCCCCCATCCTCCGGAAGCGGTCCCGCTCGCCAACACCACAGAACCAGGACGGAGAGACCATGGTGGAGAAGGGCTCAGACCACTCCTCCGACAAGTCCCCATCCACCCCGGAGCAGGGTGTGCAACGCAGTTGCTCTTCACAATCTGGTCGGAGTGGTGGTAAAAATTCCAAGGTGAGCAGACCATGATGGAGATCCAGTATCCCTTGTTAGCTAGCTGCAGGCAGGTACTGGGTACTCCGGTGACTGAACAGTCCCGGTGTCTATATGGTCAGATCAGGTCAGGGCGGGCAGGGGAGACCCTAGTCGAATAGATTCCCGTCTAAACACTGGGGTGTGTGTGTGTGTGTCCTGAGCCACGTGCCTCACGCCCCAACCCACTTCCCATCTCTCTGTAGGAATTAAGGAATTTTATGACCCCTGAGATACAGATGGGGGCTCTGGGGATAAGGAGGTGTCATCTGTTTAATGTTTTAAATTTGGCCCCTTGAACTGGTAAAGAGACATTATTTGGGACAACTGTGCTGTCAGAAAGCGAGGCTTCAGGGAGCCTCCCAGAGAGCTGTTTGCCCACACCCTGCTTACCTTCATACTAATCTACTCATCTTGCAGAGAGGACAGTCCCAGGGCTCCCCCCCACCCCCCAGCTGTACACCTGAGCCCGAAGGCTCCTGGTCCAAGGATTAGCACAGAGGCCTCATGGGGTTGTGGTTCCCCAGAGCTCTCCTACCATTCCCAGGTCTCTGGCACCTCTAGCCAGGTGCTCCTCAGCCGCCAGACTCACAGGGCATGAGAAAAGGGAGCCCCCCCACCCCCGACCCTGGGAGGCTTGGGAGCTGGTTTCCCACTTGGATTTGTCTTTTGATTTCTTGTTCTTCCTCTTCTCCCCACTGTTTCCCATATACCTTCTCTGCATGCATGGTCTTAGTCTCACAAGCGCCTCTCAAAAGTAAGCCATCTTTTGTCTCTGTCTTTTACTCTCCCCCTCTAGTATTGAATTGTCTGTAGTGCTCAGCTCAGCACCCCTCCCTCCACCCCTGCCAATTCTGCCCATATGTCCTGCTTGGTCCCTTTCCCAGAAGGGCCGACCCTACTGTGCCCCACCCCCATCCCTTGGCAGGCTGGCTTGGAAGTCACTGAGGGACTACTCCCACTGCACCTGATGTCAGAAAACAGACCCTGCCCCCCCCTCGTCCCTCCCCTCCCCTGTCTGCCTGCTTCTCAAACACCACCACTAGTGGGAATGTGTTTCCCTCCTCGGGTGGCACTTTCTAAAGCAGAGTCCTGCAGGGGGTAGTTCTATTCCTGTGTGTATGGGGCCTCTACTCAGTCAAACTGTTGTTTCTTGTGGCCCCTTGATGGGCAAACTTCTCTGGCAGTAGTGATGAGAGCCTGACAAGAACAATGACAGAGGGTCGGTGACATTGGCAAGACCTCACGGGATCTTCCCAGTTTATCTTTCCCTCCATCCCGAGAGCTACTTGGCCAGGGAACCCTTAACTGCTTGCTTGAACCACACTGGAATTCACTCATGGTTTGCTTAGAGCCCCGGGTTTTGATCAAAGAAGGTGTAGTGCCAGCATCTGGAGGTTGATGAATGTGGCAATACCCACCAGGTTCTGGATGGATCTATGCTTGCAGGAGGGAGTTGTGCCAGACTCTATCTACCAGGGCCCGAGTATCTCTGCGGTCCGAGGGGAAGTTGGAGTGAGTAAATGGTGAGCCATTGGTAGTAAGACGATAGTGCCCAGGAAATCAATTGCGGGGAAGCAGTGCATCTGGAAGAAGCCGAGGGAAGACTTAGAACAGCGTCTGTGAGTGTCCTCAGGGAGGAAGGCACAGCACTGTCCATTTCTGATGGAAGAACATGAAGCCCCACACCTAAGCCTGTCCTCTGTGCCCTTCACACTCAAAGCACTCTCAGGATTTAAGTGGCTGTTGCCAGTGGAGGATAGACTCGAGTGGGGAAGCCAGCAGGGGTCCTCTCTGGGTGCAGGAGGCTAGGCAGGTTCAGGCAGGCCCGATATCTGGGGACAGGAGTTATATAAGACCTTTAGTCTCTATGCCAGAGTGCTCACTCCTCTGCCTTAGCTGAAAAGTGTACTAGAGGGCCCTCTAGTTATTCCCTCTCTCCACCTCTTCTCCGAGTCTTTAGTGTTTCCAGTCCTAGGGTGAAGTGTACAGCTCTTATTCATTTGGTGAGCAGCATGATGCTTGCTGACCACTGACACGGGGAGGACCACAGGGAGCAATTATGCTCAACCCGTAATGGGCATGTGCAAGACACACCAACTGCAGAACATTAATACCAGAGGCATCATGGGAAGAGGGTTCAATGCAGGGCAAACTCTTGGACTGCAAGGAAGTGCTGCTAGGGTAAGGCCAAAGCTTTTAACACATCTTCCCCAGGCAGCGCCCTTTCAAGGTGGCCAGATGTGGCTGTGCAGAGGATATGTGAGCTAGAGCTGTTTTTGCTACAGTCTTAGCTACGCCACCTCGACCACCTCCTCCTGCAAAGAGGGCACCCTGTGTTGTGTTTTTCAAGCAGGCTGCAAGATGCCTCCTTCTTCACAGAGTGGGGACAGGTGGCAGATGCAGTGTCTCTCTCCCTTTCTAGCCTCTGTTTCTTCATTTGTTAGATACAGGATTGGGACAGGGGAATCATTAAGGCTTTAACTTCCCCATCGTTATCTCAGTGGTTGAGGCTGATTCTTGCTTCTGCTCAGGTCCCAGGGCTGACTTGCACTCTCAGGAACCCCTGTGTTTGGGCCACAATCGAGTTGCACTTGGTAGTGATGGCCTGTGGTCACTAGAGGGAGCCAGGGTATGCTTTCCTGCCCCCACTAGCTCGGGAGTGTTGCTCAGCACTTGCAGACCTGCCAAGTGGATAGGGCCATTCAATCCTTGGCTTCTGCCTTGCAGCTTAGCTCTCTGTTGGTGCTTGGCAATGCCCAGTGCTGTGACACTGGTACTACTGTGACCTTTCACATTTTTGTTTGTTTGTTTGTTTGAATTCTAATTTTTGTGGTTTTTCTTTTCAGTATGACAAACTTAATCTGATCAAAGTAAGACGTTGTTTTTTGCTTCCCCTTCCCAACTTATGCTTAATGTAGAGCTCCTGGTCCCACTCCCTTCACCCTCCACCTCAGCCCATCATCTAGATTCCTTGGGCTTTTGCTCTAGGTGATGCTTTTGGATGTGATGGCAGGAAACTGCTGTAAGGTAGTTTTGGCTATGTTTCCAGGAGCCTTGCATTCCATCTAGTCCTTGTTTGTCTGATTCCTTGTAGGAAGGTCCAAAGAGACACAGAACAAGTCCTCCACCTCCAGCTTTAACCCTGTCTCCAACAGCTGTCTTTGTCCTCACCCCCTTCCCCCTTTAATCATCTGTTACAAGCTATTTGAACCTGACCTCCTCTTAGTTCTGTGCCTTCTTGCCCTCTAGCCTTATCCCCCAGGTAGGGGCACAGCCTCGGATTTACAATGGTAGGCAGTCTCCCTTTCCTGCCTGTTGGTGCCCCGTCACCCTCCTGGGCCCTTCTTTCACAGGAGGTGCCTTCAGCCCTCTGCTTAGGAATATGGAACCATGAGGATGTAACTCTTTCCCAGGAACTCCTTCCTGCTGGACAGTCTTGAGGGCTAATGTGGATGTCCCTGAGGCACCCTCAGTCCTGGCAGACACTGTGTAGAGCTGTGGTCGGGGCACGGCCTCCAAAGCCCTTGCTTTAGAGAGAGCCTTGCTCATTTCTTTCAGTTCTTAGACTTCCTTCCTTGTTCTCACTTTCTAAGATAACACGTATTAGCTGTAAAGGTGTCAAAGAACTAGTTAGAGATGGGACAGATGTTTCTAACTGAAGCTCTTGGGACCTTGAAAGCTGTTTGTTTCAAGTAGTTTCTTAAGGGACTAACATCTTGATGTTACACGGGCAGAAGGCAGGTCCTCTCCCCATCATCCCCTTTCCTCCTTAGGTTGTATACAAAAGTTGCCAGGAATGAAGTGCTTAGGTGCAGTTGGGAGCATTTCCTCCTCTGTGATGCAGGTGACTAGCTTGGGTCAGGACTAGTGTATTACAGGGTAACTGTGGATAGTTTGGGTGGTGGCTGCAAGAGTATACTTGCTGTCATCATGGTGTACAGTTAGCCAACATCTACACAACCCCATTTCTTGTGGTCCTAGAGTCAGTTGTCACAGTGACCATTCAAAAAATCTATAGAAATGCAGGTCCCATTAGATACAACTTTCTTGCTCCACCCATCCCCCACCAGCCTTAGTGAACGATGGGAATGCTCAAGTCCAGAATTCCTTCCTACCAGCTAACCATTCCCACCCTGTGATGAAATAGTCTTGGATACATGGATTTGGCCTTCAACTTCTGGATTGGAGAAGGAGGTGTCACTATGGTAAAACCACCATGCCATCTAGATTAGACCCCGGTGACATCCATTTGAGGAATGACTACAGAGAGCCCCTAGCAGAGGGGAACTGAATGTCTGCCTTGTTACCTGTTGCCCTGGGCAAGCTAGTTGCCCTAGTCAGTGAAATCTGTGTGAGGGAGAAGCATATTCATGCCTGATCCCCTGCCGCTGCCTGTCTCCGGCCACCAAAGTAGAGGTCAAAGTGTCAGGCAGACAGTCCTTCACACCCTGGTTCATAGCCCCCCCCCATACACGTGTGTGCATGCACACACGCACAGCTTGCCCACTGACACAGTGGCTGTCCAGTTCTGCATTGATAACACAAACTCCAGGCTGCCGACTGTGCATCACATAGAGGCTTCAATCTGTTGGCAAAGTTCCCTACATCCCCACACAGAATGCTTACAAGTAGAGGTTGGAAACAGACACAGCACACTCTAGCCACTCATCTTCTTTCATTAGAACATTTCAGATCCATTGGGGAGATCAGAATGATAATTCCTTGACTGTGGAGCTGGGACAGAATATGGTGTGTGAATACTGAGTTGTCATGCCATGGGTTGGGAGAAGATTTCTGAGATGACAATTCTCCTTTCTTCCCCTGCCAAACCTCTGGCCTTACCTGTTAGGAGGTCAACCAGTTGTTGGGACAGGAAGAATTTACTCACCTGCCAGCTAGGAGCATAGTGTGACTTTAGGCTGCCTCTTCTTCCCCTGTCACCAAAATATTCCACCCTGCCTTTGCCAGAAATGACCTGGAGCAGAAGGCTGTATTGGGCTCCACCTAGACATTGCTTCTAGTCAAAACCCACTTGGGGACTAGGCTTTGGATGCCTACCACACATCCCACTCCCCCATCAGTAGAACATGGCGATGGATGGGGCTCCGATTCCCTTCTGGTTGAGCGATAGCTAGTGCTGCCACTGCCTGCATCTCCAACCGCCCCAGCCGTGGTGGGGCTTCCAGCATGGACTGCTCCCAGGGCCTTCTTTCTGGAACTGTCTTGCGAAAGGAGGACCCTCCTGAGCATCGACATGGGAAGCATTCAGCTGCATTTGGATTCCTTCTCCCTGGCCACCCTCTGCTGTTTGTGTTACCTTCACCCGAGGGGGAAGGAATACTCTAGCCACTCCCAAGATCTCTTCCCTAACTAACTTCGTTCTCTATTTTATTTTTGTCTTTTCAGAAAAGCCAGAGTTGGTACAATGTAAGTATTACTGTTTCTCTTCTTGTGGGTAATAGTAAATGTGTGTGTGTGTGTGTGTGTGTGTGTGTGTGTGTGTGTGTGTATGTATGTGTTGGGGGTGGGGGGTGGGTAGAGGTGGGCAGAGGAAGGGAAAAGGGTCAAGTTCAATTTGGGTTCTCTGTGAGTTTGGGCCCTTGTCAGCCTCTTCTTGTCCCAAGATAAATACTGTAGTTCCCATCTATAGCAGGATGGATAAGTCTTGGGGAGGCGGATGTGATTTGGGGACAGAAGAAATGACCGGCCTCTTTGCTTTCCTCATCTAGTGCCCTGTAGGATACAAGGGAGTAGCCATCGGGGAGTGACTATTTCAAGGCCAGACAGAATTCTGGAGTCAGGGGAGTCAGAAGGCCAAAGTTAGCATCCATTAGCCAAGACATCTTGGGGGAACTGGGGTAGAGAGACTTTGCTATGTGATGGGATGTGTTGCAGACATCCAGTGTCCCCCAGAGCATGTGCCTGATGAAGGGCTTGGTGGCTGCTGGACCGTGGAAAGGCTTTGTGGTGTGTGCAGTCTCTCTGAAGGCCCCTATTCCCCTTGTCACAGAGACCAGATCGCCTCACAGCTTGCCCTGGTCACGTGTTCTATGCCCCCAGGGGGGACTGCCCAGTGGAAGAGCTGATGGGCACTGTGGCCTGGCTTCAGACTTTTGTCTCCCCTTCTTTGAGCCTGTCTGTGCTGAGAATACCAAGCCTCCACCCCCACCTCTGCTCATCTCTTGTACCTCCTTCTGCTCCAATGGGAGCTGAGGCATGGAGAAGCTACCCCGGCGACGGTGTAATGACAGGGTAGGAGGGAGCAATGGAAGAGCCTAAGGAGAGGCTTGTGTTTAATGTGCAGCTATGGGTTCAAATCATCCCTATGGGCCATCTGTGTGTTCCAACATGGTAATGAGCAGTTCTTTAAGGTCAGACACATGTCAGCTAACACTCTGGCTTCCCACAGGCTGCTCTGGGCCTGCCTATCCTAGGTGCTTTTTATTGATCTACCATTCACAGTCCTACTGAGCAGCCCAAATGGCCCATGTTGATATGAGGAAGTTGAGGATTGAGATGACAGTGGGTGGAAGAGAAGCTGAACTCTGCCTCCCTTTGCCTGTTCCTTCTCCCTGACTCACCAAGGGTCTTCTGGCCTCTGGCCTCCTCAGGCTGATAGCAGCACATATCTTGGAGGGAGGAGCTCTCTCTGTGTGGGAGCTGTCCAGGCCCAGCTGTTGCAAATACCCCAATAATCTCCCTTTGAGGAGCATTGCATAAATTAGTGTCGCCTAAGGGAAACAGAAAACACATGGCCACGGTGCTATTGGGCAATAAAACATCCAAATTTGGACACGCAAATCCTGACCTTGTTGCCACTTACGCTTCTATTGCTCCCTTTCTCCTCGGGTGGCTTTTGGCACAGCTGCTGCTGCTGTTTGCCTTGCTTTCCCATCCCTTGTCCTGTTGTCCCCTCCGTGCTCTCTGCTCAGGACCCATTAGAAGAGTCCTTTTCCTCCCACTCCATGCTCCTCCCTTGCCTGCTTTGCAATCACGTGGCTGACTTTCTGTTTCTTCCTGATTGCCTCAAGTTTTCAGCTGCCCCACCCTTGCACCCCTTTCATCTCCCTGTCCTCAGTCCTCAGCCTGATCCCGAAGCTGTGACATCTGAGTACTCAGTGTGATGGCAGGCTGGGAGGCCATGCTTCTTGGCTGGAGCGCGGCAGGGGGGGCGGGGGGTGGTGGTGGGAGGGTTAGGCCATCTGTCTGCAGTTGAACTTGACAGACCTCCAGGATGACCACCAACACATCCCTTTCTGCCTGCTCTGGGCTGCTGCCTCTTGGTGCAGGAAGCAGAAAGGATCGAGACTGGAGGAGGAGACAGAAATGGCAGGCGGACAGCGGGACATGAGAAACAGTTTCCAATCGCCCTAGCTGCAGCTACTAAGAGATGTGCTTGGGAATCGCACAGTCCATAGCCTCTGCTTTCACATCTTCCTGCATTTCCTGTACAAGAGGTAGCTCCTGAAGAGGTTGATGAGTAACTGCAGTAGTGGAGAGGCAAGTTGGATATATCACCCAAACAGGCTAGTTGGATGGGATCCTTCCGCCCTTACTGATGAGACAGATCTGCCCTGGTTCAGTTTCCCAGAGCCACTTATTAGTGTGGTTAGCCTGTCTGTTTGACACTGCAGAAGTTTCCCTCGGGTGCTCTCTGGCCCTGCTAGGACATTTACCCTGGACATTGGCACAGTTGTCCTGGCTGGAACTGGAATCTATGACCTGGCTTCTCCGAGAGCCACCTGTTGGGTAGGGTTTTTTAGCACTTGTGGGACCCGGCTGGCTAAGTACCTTTTTCTGTCTGAGTGCTGTGGCTATGCCTTATACACTTGTGTTCAAATCCCATCATCAGGGGAACTTTGGCTGATCCCTCCCTCAGCACTACCCCCTCCTAGTCTATATGGGGGGCTCTTAGGCTACTCGTGTTGTTATGACCCACTTTCCCTTAAACCTACCTTTCACCACTATTGCTCCCTGCTAGCAGCCGGCTGGAATCTGACCTTCAGAGAGGATCCTGGTTCCTGCAGCTGTAGATGTTCTTTTCTTTCCCCCATCTAGAGTCATTTCACCAGCTGTGATGCCTCACGTTCTATCCCTGGCATTAGGATTCTTTTAGACAGATGAAAGCTTTATAATTCCCTGCCCTGGTGGCAGGCTAGGGTCAGGGTTCTGCATAGTACTGACTGACCACTATAGGAGTCCCCCGAGACCTGTTCAAGGGGCCTAGGTGTAATTTAAGAGGAAGCCACTCTATCCTCACCACCACCCGTCTGTAGAAGAGAAAAGCAACTAACTTATTGTCCCACAACTCACCAAGGGAAGCTGTCAGCAAAGTAACAGACTAACCCGACCTGAAGGGTGAGTCATAAGAAAGGAAGTGACTAGACCCCAGTGACATGGGAAAAAGGCCGAGGAGGGTGAATGTCACAGTCAGGGTGGAGTGAGAAGACCCTGTCTTGTGCAACTGCCCTGGGGCCCTTCTTGCCCTTCACCACCATGGGCTGACTAGCTCATTTTATTCAGTAGGGCCTCCAGCCTCGAGTACAAAGGTGCAGCCCCAGTGGTCAGGAGCTTAAGGGATCAGGTGACAGGGCTTTTGGAAAAGTGGTCAGAAATAAAGGTTGTCAGACTTAAGCCTGAGGGATATCTTGTGCCTTTTAAATATGATCCTTCCCTGTCCCAGTAGGCACTAGCTGAGCTCCTGGTGGGTAGATAGACCCTCCTGCCTTATGTCTCATTCCTGGGGTGTTAGTGTTTCCATAGCAACTTAGGGACAAAGCCTAGAATAGGGCAACTGCTGGAGACAGCACCCACATTGTCTGACACTGTCCTCTGTTAGGAAAGCTGACTTTAAGACGGGAAGGAGGATTGGTGCTGAACCCGGGGATGACACTGCAAGTCTAGCTGGCATCAGTTTGAGAACCATAGGACAACGCTTTGTAGGAGTGGATGCAGGTGTTGGGGGTAGCAGAGATGACACACCCAGTTGCCTTGTATTTCCTTCAAGGACTGTCCTTCCTCTTCGTCCCACCGACGATTGTTACCCATGACTTTGAAGAATCTCCCTGACTGTTACTCTCACGACAGTTGGCCCCATCCCCCACTCTCAGGTGGTGGTGTGACTTCTCCAGATGAGACCCCCATCCCATTCCTACCCTTTCCCCACCTTTCTGCATTGCACCCATGCCCACCCCGTGTTTAATCGCCTCCCCCTTGTCTCCTCGTCCCACCCACATCTGGCTTCTGCCTACCGGATTTGGCTGAAGCAACAGGATTTCCTTTGTGGCTCTTAACTGGTTTCTTCCTAGGTGAGGTCAATGCTGAACCAAAATCTATTTTTTATTTTTAACCTGGGCTCTCTTACCCCCTCCTTCCTGCTGAGGCTGGAGAAAGGGTACCAGTTGGTCCCAGCACCCAGTGTTTGCCATAGAGTTAATGTTTAGCTAAGAGCCAATTCTGGCTCCTGCAGTTCTGGCCCTGCCCGGCCTAGCCCTTGGTGAGGGGGTGGATTCAAGGGCTAACGCAGACTAAGACTCATCTCCTATGGCAATATCTCTCTAGTTGTAAACTGTCCCTGTCTTGTCCAGACTGTCACCATATCACCTGTCCTTTGTCTGTGGCCTAGATACCAGTGTTTCCAGGGAATTTCTGCTAAGTTACTGGAGCCTCCTGGGACTGTCTGTGTTGCCTATATCATGAGTGTGGTGTGGACCTGAAAAGAGGTGTTGTGATCACCCTGGAAAACAGAATTGCTGCAGTCAACAAAATTTGAGGACTGCTGACACATAGGCAGAGAGAACTTGACCTTAGGATAGAGTCAGGGCAGGGACTACACTCCAAGAAACCCGGTTTATGATCTAGGGATCTGCAGGTGTGTGTGTGTGTTGGGGGGGGGGATGGGATGGTGATAAGATGCTAGTAGAGAGATAGGGGATACATTCATGTGGTGATAATTTTTATACAATATATGACATACTAAGTGCTAGAGAAGAATAAACTGAAGGGTGGCTCATTCCTGGGGAAGATGGCATCCAATGGAGTTAGGTTGGATGAAGGCAGGTGTCCTTCAAAATGGAAAGAGAAGGGAATTAGAAGATGCCTTGGGCAAGGATTCTTTCCCCTCCCTCTATTTACCCTAACAATGACTGTCATGTTCCTCTTAACTGGAGTCTTTGAGTCTGAGACCCAAGAATCTGTATTCTTTGGCTTCACTGGAGTCATTTTTTTTTTCCTGCAGATTTTTTTTTATTTGAATTAGAAACAACATTGTTTTACATGATAATCCCAGTTCCCTCTCCCTCCCCTCCTCCCCTACCATCTCCGCCCAACTAAAACCCTACCTACCACATATCCTTTCTGCTCCCCTTGGATGGTGAGGCCTTCCATAGGGTGTCATCAGAGTCTATCATATCCTTTGGGATAGGGCCTTGGCCCACCCCCGTGTGTCTTGGCTCAGGGAGTATTCCTCTATGTGGAATGGGCTCCCAGAGTCCACACCTATGCTACGGATCAGTACTGAACTACTACAGGAGGTCCTGTAGATTTCCGAGGTTTCTTCACTGAAACCCATGTTCCTGGGGTCTGGATCAGTCCCATGCTGGTAGTGATCAGTCTGGGGACCAAGAGCTCCCCGATGTTCAGGTCAGCTGTTTCTATGGGTTTCACCAGCCTGGTCTGGACCCCTTTGCTCTTCACTCATCCTTCTCTGCAACTGGATTCCAGTTCAGTTCAGTGATTAGTTGTGGGTGTCTGCTTCTGCTTTCACCAGGTGCTGGATGAGGGCTATCCGGTGGCATATAATTCAGTCATCAATCTCGTTATCAGGGGAGGGCATTTAAGGTAGCCTCTCCTCTGTTGCCTAGATTGTTAACTGGTGTCATCTTTGCAGATCCACTGGAGTCATTTTTAAATATGCTAAGGTTCCAGCCTAAGAAATTACTAAGGTTTATAAGACAAAGGAACTTTACCCATGATGCAGCAGCCCAAGCCTAAGAGCAAGGGAGCTGCTTCATTTATTTCTAGGATCTTGCGGGAGTCCACGCCTTCCTATTCCCAGCTGTTTACTCCCTGTTTGTACCTCTCTGTCTAGGGCAGTGGTTCTCAACCTTCCTAATGCAGGGACCCTTTAATACAGTTCCTCATGTTGTGATGACTCCCAACTGTAAAATTATTTTCATTGCTTCTTTGTAACTGTTACTTTGCTGCTGTTATGAGTCTTCCAGTAAATAAATATGTGACATTCAGCCCCTGTGAAAGGGTCATTTAACCCCCAAAGGGGTCATGGCCCACAGGATGAGAACCACTTTAGAGCCCTTTCTGCCCCAGGGACTGGCTGCCATCTCTTTCTTTGACTTGTCTCCCTCCTTCTCACCAGGGTCTAGAAGCTCTGCTCTTACTATCGCTATTTTGCCCTCAAGGTCTGAGCAGCTTGTCTGGGAGTCTGCTTGGCTTTGATCCTATGCCTCCATGAAAGGAAGGTGGGGCCTAGTCCTCAGGAAAGCACCTCAGGCTGGCCTCATCTTCTCCAGGCTATCTGTTAGACTTCTTTGTGATCAGTCCATTTGGAGAATCTCATGTTTGCTGTTATTGCATCAGAGAAGCTGCTGAATAGACGGGGGTTCCTTAGAGGAGAGCTGTCTCTCAAGAAACCCCTGCTCTATTCAGTCTCAAATTTCCGATTTCACCAGAGCCGTGATGCCCTGGGCACCTCCCCTTCTCTTCCTCCACTGAGAGCCCTGGCCAGCAACTTTCCATTGCAGGAAACATCTGCTGGTTGAGGCCAGGCTAGGCCTGGGGTTACTGCAGGACATTGGCCAGGCCCATCACCCAGATCCTGTAACTTGAAGCATGTGCGGGGCTCTGGCCTTGCCCGCCCACCAGCCCTCCCTCCCTCCTCCCCTCCCTCAGGCCCCGGTGACTCTTAACAAAGAAGTCATTTGCTGGCCAGCTGAAAGGAGTGCCTTCTGGAGGCAAAAGGGGTGTGTGCAGGGGTGGGGATGAGAGCGCCCCATGCTGCAGCTAAGTGGTGACCCCTTCTGCCTGGGTGAGAGACATGAGTCACCGATGTCCTGGTCTGATGGGGGATATAAAGTACTAAACAGGCTAGTTGACTAAACAGGCCAGTCTGTGGGGCAGATCTGGACTAAGGATCTGGGCCATCATGGGCCTCTCTGGAGCTTCCGAAGAGGCACTTGTGAGTCACTCTTGAGTGTGAGTAGCTGGTGGAAAAAGACCTCTGGACCCAGCTGTGGGTTATCCTGCTCTGCAAAGTTTGCCTGTTCACGTGGGGCTGCCCTTCCGCAACTGGCAGCCTGTGTTGTGCGCCTGCTGTATCTATGTCTTCGGGCCTCACCTGGACTCTTGAGTGGCTGCATCCACCAGGGAGTATTGCCTGACCACACCTCCTCTGGGCTGTCCAAAGACTGAAGACAAGGGGAGGATGAAGTAGAGTCCAGCTGTGCGACACTGGCCAGCCAGCCGGTTCTGAGAACCGGGCTTATTATATCTTTTCATTTGTGAGAGTTTGCACTGGGAGCACAGCGCTAAGAGAGGAGAAGACACCAGCCAGGGTTCTATAGACCCTCTGTGCAGAAGCCAAAGATCACTTTGTGTTCAGTCCAGGCAAGCCTCACTGTTTTCATTCTGAGGGCACCTGAGACTCAGTATAAGGACCTGGGGACCCTTGCCTGGGACATTTATTGGGGGTGATGGAATCTCTGACAGAGTCTGGGGTCCTCTGGAGCCTCCTGCTGGAACTGGACAGCCAGTCTCTGCTGTGGTACTTGAAGAGGCTTGCTGATGCACCTGCTGGTGCGGAATGCTACTGCTGGCATGGATCTGAGAAAATCCCAGCCGTGAGTGTGTAACCTGAATTCTCTGTGTCCCTGTGACTATTCTATGCCCTCTCTCCTGCCACACTTGGCCTGGCTAAAGAGCCTGAGACTTGACAACCCTTGAGCCAGAATTCTTTGGCCATTTTACAGAGGTGAGCCTTGCCTCACCTTTGGAAGAGAATGTTTTACGAGTACATAGGGAGTGGGTGCAGGGGGCTAGGCTCTCCAGCATTGAGGGGCATGGGATGGAAAGCCAAGTATTCCCATCCAGTGTGTCTTTGTACTTTAGAACAGAGAGACTGGCCTACCATCTGCATCCACAGACAGTGAAATAAGGACAGCTAGGTACAAGTGCAGAGTAAGGATGCTTTCCCTTATCCTTCCCTACAGCTAATTGTCTTTTCCTCCTTGCTTTTGGGAGATTGTGCCTAGTCTTCTGTGCCACCATCTCTGTGGGTCCTGGATCTCTCTCATCAGATGATAGAAGTCTAGGGAAGAGGATGAAATACTGGAACTAGGAGGACTCTAGGCATCAGGTTACTGGATGCCTGATACTCAGTTGCCCCTGAAGTGGATTGGGGGGCCCCCTGGTAGTCTGCTCCTCATGCAGGAACTTTGTAAAGACTCACCCAGGGAAGTGGGAAGCTAGTGGGGGCCCCAAAGCAGGCAAGTGTCTCCTTCCATGAGTGTGCTGTTGCAGGGAAACCCCATGGTTTTCTTTTTATCAGTTGGATAACACTCATGTTCCGTTCCCAGTGCGTCTCCACATTCCTCAGGCAAACTGCTTAACCTCTGCCTCATTTCCCACAAGTAGAGTGGGGTAATGAAACCTACCCCGCGGTGAGGTGAGGCGATGTATGTGGTGGACGTGTGCTCGCTGTGGGGTGCTTGCAGTTGTCTAGAAAGTGAGATATAATGAGGACTAGAAGAGCAGTCAGGTCATCAACCATGGGTTTGTCCCGTGCGTGGGTTCTGTCCTAAGGGGCGGGGCATTTGCATTGTATTTAGTGATTCTTGGAGGACTGTTGTATCTGAGGTCTTCGTTTGTTTGGGTTTCATTTCGTTTTGTTTTGTTTTCGAGACAGGGTTTCTCTGTGTAGCCCTGGCTGTCCTGGAACTAGCTCTGTAATCCAGGCTGGCCTCACACTCAGAGATCCGCCTGTCTCTGCCTCCCAAGTGCTGCTGGGATTAAAGGTGTGTGCCGCAGCCGGCCTGCCTGAAGTCTTTTCTAGCCATAGAAATCGTAAGATAGATAAGCTTCTGCATAGCCTCCTCTGCTAGTGTGGAAACCTGGTTCAAGCTCATACAGGTGATTTGGGAAGTTTGACATCACACGATGATGGTAGTATACTTTGGGGGAAGGTAACTGGGCCTCTCATGTGACACATGTAAGTAAGTCAAGAACAAAAGCTTGAAATTCGTGTTATAGACAGATTGAGAAGTTCCTTTTCCTCAGCTCTTCTCTGGTTTCTCCCTCTTGGAGCATCGACCCAAACTGAACTCACACAGTTTGTTGTCCTTCTCTCTCTCTCTCTCTCTCTCTCTCTCTCTCTCTCTCTCTCTCTCTCTCTCTCTGTTCCTCTTTCTCTAGTCAGTGTTAGGTTGCAGCAGAGGTGGGCAGCACTGGGTTCAGACGTGATCTCTCCCAGACTTTGTTTCCATGTGGGCCTCTTCACTTCATAGAATGTTGAAACATGAACAGTCGAAGGGTCTGTCCCCTACCAGCTGTATGCCTGTGGATTCCCAGGGATGTTGGTGAAAGGGTAAGAGGCCAGGAACCACATGTCACTGCCAGCAGGACAATGTGTCCCTCAGGCCTGTGTCTCTGGCAGAGGGTCAGCAGCCTAGTGTGTGTGTAAGTAGGTCAGCACATGGCCGGGCGGGATGCAGATGTGCCTGTGTCCCCATGTATGGCTTTCCCCAAGTTGTATGCTCTTTGTATCATCCTTGAGTGTCCTTCATCTATGGGCACACATCCTTTTTATTTCCCTTTATTTGTTTTTAAAGCTTTTAAGACTGTCTGCTCTGAAAAGGCCGAGTTCCTAACTAGCGCCCTGGCTGGTGGGATTTCCAAGGAGGATTTGCTAAGTTAGTCTGTGGGAATGAGCAGGTACAGGATGCACAGCAGTTTTTAGGATCTGCTTCTCTACGCTGTACAAGTCCTTGGTTCTCTCCTGCCTTCTGTGGCTTATGGAGAATGGACTCTCATCTTGGGCTCTGCCACTATATAGTAGTTGGGTGCCCTTGGGCATGGGGCTTTTCTCTTGCCTCGGTTTCCTCATCGTACATTGGTTTGGTATATCATCTGGTGCGAATAGGGAGGGAAGTGCCATGCCTGTGCGCCTGATGTACTTTTAACCTCACAACTTGTGTTTCCCGTTTCTTTTCTTTCTGTTACTGGATTTTTAAATTTCACCTAGTGCCATGTTTTATGATTTAAAAAACATCATGTCTTTAGCTCACTGTGTTAGTCATAACAAATTTCAAGAGGTACACAGTGTCCAACCCTCTTCAAAGTCCCACTGAGAGCTAGCATGGCCATCAGATCCTTTTTACTTCCGAAGCAGAGCTGTCCGGAAGCAGGGCGGTGATAGCTGGCATCTTAGGTCCTGGGAAGACCCTTGAAGGTTTCCTTCCTTGCTTTCTCTTCTTGGGATGTATGTGGACTGTATTTCTAACTGACCAGTGCTGCATGGAGGGTTTTTCAGGGTCAGATCCTCTATGCTATTTCTCCACATCCAGGCCCCTTTCTTAACCAGGCCTCTCAGGGACTATGGGAAGAGAGCTTCCTATCTCTGCCTTTCTAATATATAAGCATTCCCTCTCTCTCCACCCCAGCATCCTTCTTTAATTCTGCAGCGTGTGGACACACCATGCTAATCTTGGCTGTTGTCTTGCAGGTGCTAAGCCCCACTTATAAGCAGAGAAATGAAGACTTCAGAAAGCTCTTTAAGCAACTTCCAGACACGGAGCGCCTCATTGTTGGTGAGCTAGTAACCTGGGAGGGGGCCAACAAGGAAGTCTGGGAGTTCCAGAGAGAGTACTCAGCCTGCCTCTGACCAGAGGCTGAGAGCCAACACAAGCAATCGGGTCGAGCTGGCACCAGGCGACATCTTAAGTCCCAGATCTTAGGATCAAGCACCATGCTTGTGGCATGCATCCTTGAGAACCTACCCAGGAGAGATTAAGAAGCATACTTCCTGCTGCAAATGGCTGCTCGATAGAGCCAATTGCTGCCATAGTAGTAAGAGGGTGAAAGCTAATTGAGCAGCATTGGCCTTTTTAATTGTTTTAAACCCAGTCTGTCATTGGCTATCATACTCATTCATTATCCTGCCACCAGGCAGTATTATACTCTATCTCCTCTGTGTTCTCATCATGAGATGTCAGTGACTTCCCTGGCTGATAGATCAAAGTGGCTCACACACCTAGTCAACAGCATATGGCTGGTCTCCCCCAATGCTGGAGGGATGGTGGCATGCTCACTGTACACTGGTTTGCTGAAAATGTCCCCTGCCTCTGAGCTTCCATATTCTGTTTCCTACACAGATTACTCATGTGCACTCCAAAGAGACATTCTTCTTCAGGGCCGACTCTACCTCTCAGAAAACTGGATCTGCTTCTACAGCAACATCTTCCGATGGGAAACTCTGGTAAAGAACTTGGGTTGGTGGGGAATGGTGGGGGAGGCATGCATTGTATCTCAGTGGTAGTATGCACACCTCTTACCCAGCATATACAGGCTTCTCTGGGCTTGGTCCCCAGCTTTGCAAAAAGAAAAGAAGAAAACACCCAGATTTGTCCCTTTGGGTATCATCTTGGCCATGACTGAGCAAGCTGCTTCCATTTTCTTCATTTACTGACTTTGTGTTCTTCCCAAGCCTTTATAGTGTGTGTCCCTACCCCTACCTCCTAGCTCCCAGACTGTCACCTTGGCCTGCCTTGAACTCAGAAATCCACCTGCCTCTGCCTCCCAAGTGCTGGGACTAACGGTGTGCATTGCCACCTCCAGCTCAGCCTTTATATTGTTATCACAAACCCGTGCCTGAGCATTGGAGGACACCCAATTCTGAGTCCCAGCCATGGCATCTCTTCTGCCATGCACATCTTTCCCATCTCTTGGGTGTGGAGGACAGTCTAAATTTTTTTTCCTTTGGCAAATGCAGATAGCTCTATCTGGTATGTTATAGCAGAGAGAGGCAGCAAAGTAGAAAGGACATTGACTGAAGGGCTCAGAAGAACTGACTTGCATACTTTCTGAGTTCTGCATTTTTTTCAGTTGTGATGGAGAAAGGCTACTTAGATGATTTTGTAAGTAGCAAAAATAGCAGGTCCTCTGCTCATGTACCAGGCTGTAGAATCTAGGTACCCATGACTGGAGATAAGACCCAGTTGTTCCTTCATACATGACCTCTGTGGCATAAGGTGTAAACTGTATGATCTCTAAATTGGTCCCTTCTGGGGCCAGAGGTATGACAACTGCGATTTTGATTTTGTCTGGCAACTACTAGTGCCAAATGAACACTCTTTGCCTTATTGTACTAATGCCCTCTTTTGCTTGCCACTCTGTCACCATGGGGATGCCAGCTGACAGTCCGTTTGAAAGATATCTGCTCCATGACTAAGGAGAAAACAGCTCGCCTCATTCCCAATGCCATACAAGTCTGTACTGATTCAGAAAAGGTGAGTGTTGTCAAGTTCTGACCTTTCTGCCCATGCACCCTACCCCATATCCCACTCCCCGTCTCTCCACTTCTATATTGCCACCCTTAAGTCACCTTAGTCTTTGGACTAATGGGTTTGAGAGTGGCGGGCAGTAAGCACGGTACAAGTTGTAGAAAATACTGCCTGGGTGAGCAGGGTGGTTGAAGACTGAGCAAGGGGTTAGGGTAAAATGTAGAACTTGGAACTTTGAGCTAGAAGAACACCTGATTTGAGTCTTGTGACTATAGACTATGTTGGATAGCCTTCATATGCATATTTAGATTTAGTTGAAGGTTGGTGGGTCAGTAGGCTTGTCTCATTCTATTTATGCTGTATCCCAGCTCACCTCTTGCCTAGTTCCAGTTGGTGTGCAAAGGACATTTATATTTTTGAAGACACAGGTTATAACTGGGGTAAAAAACACAGAGGAGAGTCTGGATAAAATACTGAAGGGCTTGGTTACAGTGGGGATTTAGAGATTTCAGGGCCCCAGTGTGCTGACAATTTTGGATAAGTGACAGTCGGTAGCATTTGGGACTGAGTATTTTGGATAAAAGAAAGAAGAACCGTGTTTCCATTCACTATAAGTTTTCACAGATGTTTCTCTGCATCTTCTGCTCCAATCTAGCACTTTTTTACTTCATTCGGGGCCCGGGATAGGACATACATGATGATGTTCCGACTCTGGCAGAATGCTCTCCTTGAAAAGGTAAGTACTAAAGGGGAAGTGGACATAAAGTTCCTCTGTCAGTGGATGGATAGACAGAGACAGATGATAGATTTATAGATATATAGGGATTGGCTCTGTCCTTCAACCTGGGGAAGCCACCCACCCACAGTGTTCTTGTTACTTGGATACTGTCCCAGTTAGGAAGTATAGTATGGCTGGCTCTTAAGGAGCCTATGTTCCTGGGAATCTCCCACTAGTAAGTAATCTTGACTTGAGTCCTGAACAGGGTCAGTTTTTTGTTTTTTTGTTTTTTTTTTTTCTGAGAATGTCCCAGCACTGCCAGAAGTAAGGCACCTATGACATCTTATTTTATTTTATTTTAGTTTAGTTTTGAGTTTCTTGAGACAGGTTTCTCTGTGGCTTTGGAGGCTGTCCTGGAACTAGCTCTTGAAGACCAGGCTGGTCTAGAACTCACAGAGATCTGCCTGCCTCTGCCTCCCGAGTGCTGGCAACTCTGTCTGCCACCACTGTCTGGCAACTTCAGGCACTTTAGTACTACTGTTTTTTACTGCTCCAGGACTTGGGTTAGCCAAGTAGAATGGAGTAGGTAGCCAGAGACATGACTGTTGTGAGGGAAGCAGGTTTCCTATCCACAGGTACTCCAGAAATTATGTATGCCTTGGCAGATCATGCCAGGCCACACAGAAAAGCACTGGAGCTGGTCAGGAGGCTGAGTGGGCAGAAGAATGGGCATGAGCCTTTACTGTGATCTCCTGGGATCAGCTGGGGCAGTCAGGATGAACAGCCCATGAAGGTATAGGATTAGCCACTAATATTCATTTCAGCAACCATCAGGGTCTAGAGACTATCTCAAGTTGCCTGGCATCCAGTTTTAGGGTACCTAGGCTTGAGAGAGGAAACTTGTCAAGCTAGTGAAGGGGAGATTGTTGCATACCTGTAAGCTGTTTCTAAGTCTAAGAACTTGCTATCCCTGGGAGGTTCTACCCTGGCCAACAAGACATTAGGTCCTAGAGAACCACCAACAAAGAAAATTCAGTTAAGATAGCCACCAACTGATGACTGGTGTGTTTGAGTGAGGTTAGAAGGAGACACCGATGGAATATTACAGCCCATGTCCATAGAGAGTTCCCATTTTGAAGCAGTCAGATGTTGGCCAGAGAAAGATACATAAGGGGGAAAAAATCCCTATATAAATAATATGTACCTCCAACTATGTTACCATTTGACTGACATGAATGAATTAAATATATGTATGTATGTGCCTTGACTCTAGTCTGAGCTAATTACTTTCTGGAGAAAACCAACTAAATCATTTTTTTTTTTTTATCTACAGTTTCTTCTAATTTGAACCTCTAGAGCCCTGGTATAAATTTTGGTAGCTTTTTGAGCTCTGATCTCCTGACCTTATTAGGCCTCAATAATGGTAGAGTGATAACAGGTCTGAATAATTACTTGCAGGTTTGATTTTTTCTTTCAGTTCACATCTGTTGTCATTTCTGAATAGGACACAGAGCCATTCACATCTGTCTTCCAAAATGACTCTTATTAATGACTTTTATTTAATGAGGGTCTGCTAACCATGCTTGTCCTGACTATGTGAACTCTAATTGAGCCAGGCAGAATTGGTCAGGGAAAGCGATACAGGGAAGGTGAATGGTAAAGCAGGCTAGGACAGAGTTTGGCAGAAAACAGGTGTGCCCCAGGCAGGGAGAAGGGCGTCCACATAGGCTAGAGATATGAAGGGAGTTCTAGATAAGAGATGAAGGAGTCATCACTGAAAGCTAGCACTCAACACCTGCTGGTAGAGAAGCAGGACCCAACTGTCATTCTAAATGGTTCTACAAAGTCAGAAAACTGGAAAGTTGACTTAAGCTATTTTTCCAGATGCCTGAACCATTCCTTCAAAGTGTGGAGGCCTCTCATATTATTTAGAAAGTCAGGTGTCAGGATTCTTGAATTCATAATTATTTATTTATTTTTAGTTATTGGCTGCATCTTTTTCTCTTATGCTCTCACCCTCTTTTTCCACATACTTGTCACTACTGCTTTCCTCCCTTTTATTCTAGTCTATGACTCAATAATGGCTTTCACCCATGATCTTAGTTTCTTTGACTTTGTTTCATAGTTCCTTTCCCTTGCTTCTCTCTGGAAACTGTACCATATGAAAACTAGCTTTTCTTAGGACAGTATTATTTAAAGAGGACAAATAGATGCCTCCGCAAAAGGCAAACACTGAAAACTGGACACAGGATTGTTCACAAATTGATTGCCCTTCAGAATGAAGAAGGAAATATTCAGGATGTCAGGAGAGGGCTGGGGTGTTACAAGACTGAATCAGTGCACCTGTGGGTGTTCAGAGATAACTGTGGCCCTAGATTAATATGAGTGCAGGATTGGGCTGCGTCCCATCTTCAGAAGGTCTGTTAATCCCATTCTGCAAAGCTCCATTGAAGGGACAGGCAAGAGTGGTCCACATCCTTGGTTTTGTTGGAATCTACATTTTCAGTCAGGAGACTGGCATCTGACAGGGACATCTGAGGTGGATGGTGTTGTCATAGAGATGTCCTCTCTATTCAGTTGGGAAGAGAGACTTTTGGTTTCTTTTCCCCCTAAAGGGGCCAGCCTGGCTTAGTGCTTCTGTGCTGAATGGCAGGGCCTGAGGGAAGGAAGATCAGGGTCACTGCTCTTATCTCTTGCAGCCCCTATGCCCCAAGGAGCTCTGGCACTTTGTCCACCAGTGCTATGGGAATGAGCTGGGTCTAACCAGTGATGATGAGGACTATGTGCCTCCAGACGATGACTTCAACACAATGGGGTGAGTGTGGCCTTGGGTGAGCTTCCTGGAGGATATGGGGATCAAAATGGCAATGAAGACATCATTTGGAAAATGGTGTCTTCGTATCACCCTACAGGAAACAATGGAGGAAACTAGTGTTTCAGGCAGAGGGAACAGTAACAGGGCTTTGTGGCTACTGAAGTAGTCAGAGATGAAGCCAGGAGGTGAAGAGAGCAGGGACTAGTAGTAGTCTTTTGGCCAGTGTGACACTTGGCAGAAAGGAATGGGCAGGTTTGCAATACACCATTGATTAGTTCTGAGTTAACATTTAAACAGTACCAGTATGGCTACTGTATTGGAAAGACACTCAGCTGGAGAACAAGGGGGACCTGTTGAAAGGTTGCTAGATGATAATTGAGAGGACAGACAGTGGTGGTGGTTGTAGTAGGTTTGGCAGTAATTAGCTCCTCAAAATATTTTGAAGGACTTGCTTATGGCTCAGAAACAAATCCCAGGTTTGATTTAAAATTTGTTGGTGTAACACTTTGGACGAATGGAGTGGTTCCAAACATGAGATGGGAAATATTGTTGGCAGAAGATTTTGAGATGAGAAGGTTGGTTTTAGGCAAAGGGGATGCCTACTAGCCAGGGGGACAGATCAAGTCAGCTTCTGAGGTTGGCTGTTGGGCTGGTGAGGAAGTTTGGGCCAGGGCTATAAAGCTGAGAGCTGAGAGTCACTTGTGGATAACCATGAGGCTAGCTCAGTCCTCCAAATGAGCAAGCATGAAGGACATTCAAGGACTAGTCTTGGAAGCTTTCAGCAAGAGAGGGAAGCAGAGAAAGAACATCCAAAAGGGAAGGAGAGTTTCACACTAGAAGCTAAGCTCAGGAAGTTAAGGATGGGGACTCTCACTGTATGACATGCTGCAGGTAGGTTAGAAAGATGGGGAGAGAGTCTGAAGAGATGGCTCAGAGGTTAAGTGTTCTTACAGAGGTCCTGAGTTCACTTCCCAGCAACCACATGGTGGCTCACAACCATCTATATTGAGATCTGATGCCCTCTTCTGGTGTGTAGACATACATGCAGACAGAATTCTGTATACATAATAAATAAATAAATCTTTAGAAAAAAAGAAAAGAAAGATGGGGAGAGCGAGTGACTGACATCAGTTAGGTGTATGGAGACTAAATGTTGTTGTGAGAAGCTAGTAAAAAACAAGGAAAGAGCATTGAGGGTACTTAGACCTTGGTTTGAAACAGCATTAATATTGCTTTCTTGTTAGCTCTGTCAAACCCTGTTTTCTGATGTCTAAAATGTACATAATGATTTATTGGGAGCTATAATATATCCAGAAGCCACTAAGTACAAGTCAGATGTTAATGCCAGCAACGACCGTGAGGTTAATGACAGTGGCGCTCTTGCAGTGTCTCTTGAACAACACCTACTTTCATCCCGGATGTACAATAAAGAGAAGTTTGTTCGTTATGATCTATGATTTGGGCAGTACTACTAAGGGAGTACTGGATTCAGAGTCCAGTCTTGGGAGTTGATGTTTGAGAAAGGAAATATGTGCTCAGAGCCCAGATGTTAGATTCAGATGGTTGGCATGGGATGGGATGCAAGAGAAAAGAGTAAGATGAGATGTGCTTTTGTTTAGGTAGACATACATCTAAGGAGGGGGGGGGTCTAGAAAAGGTGAGTTTTCAGATAGAAGTTTCAGGATAGGGAGAGGTAGAATAAGAAGGGAATGAGGTTTTGGAAGAGCAATGAGGGGGTAGCTTTTTGGATGGCACAAAACCACATACACAGAGAAGAAGCAGGAAAGCACATAGTTTCAGATTAATAGACAGGCCTAAGTTCTTAGACTAGCTGATGACTTCCTCCACAAGAACTAACCCAAGCTCATGGAGGTGGTGGTCTTCTCCAGCTACTGTGAAGAGATCCCTGTAGAAGAGAATGAAGTGAATGACAGCTCATCCAAAAGCAGCATAGAGACCAAGCCTGATGCCAGCCCACAGCTGCCCAAGAAGTCCATCACCAACAGCACACTGACCTCGACGGGAAGCAGTGAAGCACCTGTCTCGGTATGGGCGATAAACTCTGGGTAAATCCCTACCCTAATTAGTGGCCATTGTCGCCTAGTTTAATTAACCCCACATGAGCCCCACTAGGAGCAGGGAAGTAGAAAGGGTTCTGTGTGGTTACCATGACAAAGGGAGCATCCTAGAACTCATGAGCTCTTAGTGCTATGGTATATGCCAAAGGCCCAGAACTAGATTCTCAGCACCTTATTTACATGATTTAGTTTGACAAATGAGAAGATAAAAAGTATTCTAAGTCATCTCAGAGTGTAGCTCTTGGTGGAATACTCCAGACATCCTCTCTTTTTGGATACTTTTCCCCCCACCCCCCCACCCCGCTTCCCTGCCTTGATCCAAAGTCAAAATCACACATGAATACAGAACAGTTAATTGCTTATTCATGTATGTCATGAATGTTTGTTGATGAGTTCCTTTGCAGTTTATTTTCCTACTATGCTAGAGTTTATGAAAACTATATAAATGTCTGTGAGGACCTTTCTCCTTTGGAACACTGTTGCAAAGAAGCCAGAACTTTGCTGGAGGATTAGAGCATATGTCAGCAAGAAGGGGCTGGGTTCTTTGGGAAAGGACTCTCAGAAGAGGGAACCTTTTATTTCACATCTGGTGACCAGGCTAACCAGCCTTAGAATGAAAACATCATGGATGCCTAGCCTTCATTTTCTATTTCTGAGATTAGCTTTAAAATAGAATTGATTCCCTTCTGGTGCCAATGAGAGAATTAAGCCCCAAACTTGCCCATGAAGCCCTCTGAGATCCTGAGGAAAGGTGGGTTGTTTCTAGGCAGACTGGCATTATAGCAGCATGGTAGTAATAGAGCTCCAGAAAGGGCCTAGAATGGGAGTGCCACTCGTCAACCAGTGTGCCATTTGGATGGCAAGAAAAGGGCAGTGAGTGCTTGGTTCTGTGTTCCCTCTCAGTCTCAGCACCTGACCTCAGCCTGCTCCCGAGCAGCTATGCTGCTGGGAATGGGATGACTTCCAAGGCTGGGTTGCTGGTCTCCTTTTGAAGAGTTGATCCATAGAGAGGGACCCTGGTGGGTGATTCTTGATCTCCGCTGCAGTTTGATGGTTTGCCGCTGGAGGAAGAGGTGATGGAGGGTGATGGGTCCCTGGAGAAGGAGCTTGCCATTGACAACATCATAGGAGAGAAGATTGAGATCATTGCGCCAGTGACCTCCCCTTCACTGGACTTCAATGACAATGAGGATATCCCCACCGAGCTCAGTGACTCTTCAGATACCCACGATGAAGGTATGAATCCGTGGCTGGAGCATCCCTTCACCTCTCCATTATGTAGCATGAAAGGAACTTCCTGGCTTGGTTCTTGAGTCAGAATCTGGTTCTGAATCACAGAGCATGCCCCAGACCAGGCAGCCGAGGTCCCAGAGAAGGGAAGTGATGCTGGCAAAAGCACTGACAGCGAGCTCATGATCCTAGCCACCCTTCCCTTGGTGGTAGTGCCCACATTAGCTGCGGAGATATCAGCAGGATGTCACCACAGCTTTCTGTCCTCCTCAGTCACTGTGTACTTCATCCACTCTTGTGCACAGGAGAAGTCCAGGCCTTCTATGAGGACTTGAGTGGAAGACAGTATGTGAACGAGGTCTTCAACTTCAGCGTGGACAAACTCTATGACCTGCTGTTCACCAACTCACCCTTCCTCCGGGACTTCATGGAGCAGCGGCGCTTCTCTGGTCTGACCCTGGGGCTGGCCCTTCCCTGAATGTCCATGTTTTTCTCCATCGTACTTCTTTCTCTCCTCCTCCTTCTTGCCTACCTCTTTCCATGTACTGTTCTTTCCCCACTGTTACATGCTCCTCTTTCTGGCCTTATGTGCTGCCAGAGGTCCTTTAGGATACTCTGGCTCTCTCTGACACTAGTATTGCAGGTTTTCATATGCCCACTGTCCACCAGACTCCAAAGATTTCCTAGTGAGCAGGGCCTGCCAGCTCTTTGTCCCCACAGAGCTCTGTATCTACTATAGGACAGCCGTTCTGCTGTTCGGGAGACACCTACTCTGCTGGGTGTATCACATTGGCTCATTTAGTCCGCAGCTGGGCCATGTGTGGGCCTTGGGGTCCCTCATATTAGGGGTGTTAGGAATCTGAACCCCAGGCTGTTACTTGTCAGCATGTAGAAATTAGCCTAGAAGGGCTCAGTGAGGATCCATATCTGGTACCCTGGGGTCTCTGCTTCTGTTCTCACTCTCTCACTTAGTTTTTCCCACAGCACAGATGTAATATTGCCTCTCAGAGATGCCAATCATCCCCTCTGAGCAAAAGCTCTAGGCAACAAGGGCAACCTCTGCAAGGAGAGGCACCTGGAGGTCATGGGCTGGCCACACTCCCTGGGGATCTGATACCCTTGCCACAGTGACTCCAATGTTGCCCGCACCCCTGCAGACCTCCTGTCCCAGCTTTGAAACAATCAGCATTCTGGAGCTCTTTGTAGAATTTCGGCAATGCCACAATGGGCCCCTGTCTGCCCAACTCCACCTCCTCTTCACCACCTCCCCTAGCTTTCAAACTCCCATTGGTTTCCAGGGGAGAGGGTGGCTGTCAGTATTCAGCACAGGGCAAGGAGTTCATTGGAGGGGAGATTTAGGCGAGTGGAATTGTGCTGTTCCCCACCCCCTCATCCTAGGGCTCTTCTCTACCCTCAGATATCATCTTCCACCCATGGAAAAAGGAGGAGAATGGAAACCAGAGCCGTGTGATCCTCTACACCATTACCCTTACCAATCCCCTGGCTCCCAAAACCGCCACTGTCAGGGAGACACAGGTGAGCAGGGGAGGAAAGAACCAACTGAGAGTGTACTTGGAAGTGCTGTCACATCCCGAGGGATGAAAGCTGGACTTGGGAGGTGCCTCTGCATCCAGGCTCGGTTTAGTCTGGAGGCAGCAGCATCCAGCTAGCTCCGAGGCTGCCAAGTCAAGTGATATTCACACTTTCCATCCGGGACTCCAGGGGTGGAGACATGGGGAAAGGTGCAGTTTCCCACCTGGCTTCTCCTCAGTTTTGGTCAATGGTGCTTCCCTCCCCACAGACCATGTACAAAGCGAGTCAGGAGAGTGAATGCTACGTGATAGATGCTGAAGTCCTCACCCACGACGTGCCATACCATGATTACTTCTACACCATCAATCGCTACACGCTCACCCGCGTGGCTAGGAACAAGAGTCGGCTCAGGTGTGTGGTGTGAAGGCTCGTGTGGGTGTAGGTGGGGGAAGGCATCCAAAATATCCAGTGCCCATTTACTCCTTGGGGAGAAGGGGAGCTGGCATACTCTTACTTGTATGTCCTCCCTGGGTCCTTCTGAGACCCCTCGCCTTCCCATCCTGACTTCATTCTTCTCCACCCTAAGTTGCCTCGAGCTCTCTGCATCTTCTTTGGAAGATCTTCAGCATACCTACTGTTCATTTTGTATGCTTTAAATGAAACTATGTAGGGACTTAAACTACATCTGTTGGGCTTTTTAGAACAACCCAAGGAGATGTGTTACTCTCAGTTATCAGAAGAGTGACTTGGCCAAGAATTATACCCCAATTCATACTGAATTCATAGCAATAGGACCCTGTGCCCTTTGCTCCATGCCCTACACTATAGGATTTCCTGTTGTTTGCACTGTTGGCCAATGAGTTCCTACAAACCTAACCTAATCCTGACCTAACACAACCGGCTCTCTGAACTCAGCCCACTCATATCACAGTCAGAGGAAATTAGCTCTGGATACAGTGATGCCCGCTCTGAGGAAGGGAGAAATACAATCTGTGACACTGGAACAAGTGTGCAGTCTAATTATAAAATCAGCACACACACATTTGAAAATCATCATGATTGATGGCAGCTTGACATTCACCGGAGGAGCTAGCCTAGACTCCATGCGGAAAACAGATGTTAGGTGGGAATGTAAAAAGACTCCACACATGACCATGTTCCTGCTGGGTCCCAGAGAAATGTAGCACCCTGGTGAGGCAGAACATCAGGACAAACAGCCCTGGTGTGTGTAGGGGTTATGTTGGGGAAGATCTACTGACAGATGTTCATACACCTAAGGAAGAAGCAGAAAGCAAGGCTTTCTCGTGGGAGGGTAGAGTGCAATGCTACTGCTAGAGCAATGGGCAGTGGTTGGGAGAGAGAGAGCACTAAGAAGAAGGGCTTAGTGAGGCAGGCCAGTGAGAAGACACTCAAAGTTGCAAATGATGAGGCACTAGAGAATCCCTACATGGATTTAAAAAGGTCTTGACTTTCATTTCTAAACTTTCTCTTCATTGGCTGGGAGGCTACCGAGCATATGTTACCCCCCTCCCCGCAACTCCCTACACACACATACACTCCAGGCAGCCGCAGCATAGCAACATACTGCTAACCTCTGACCTTCTATGCTTCGAAACCTGTTTTCCCAATATGAATGGCTGATCTCGTTTCTACTGGCCTGCTCCTCAGGGTCTCCACAGAGCTCCGCTATCGAAAACAGCCCTGGGGGTTTGTAAAAACTTTCATTGAGAAGAACTTCTGGAGTGGATTGGAGGACTACTTTCGCCATTTAGGTGGGTGCCACAGTCCTCATGTCATCTAGCCTGGACCTTCCCCTGCTGGCCTGTGCAGGTGCTGCCTGCCATTCAGCCGAATGGGAAACCTGGAGAACACGGGGTTGGGGGGGGTCGGGGGTAGGCTCTGAGACCATAAATTGGTTTAATAGGGTCCCTAATTCTACCCTTGAAATGAGCAGCAAGTTTGGTATGTCTGGGAATGGGATCTTCCAAGAGACTGTGTCTGTAGCTTTGAGATCATTAAGGAGAGGGGCTGTGATTTTGCCTACCCTCAGATGTAGCGACACTGGCATTGAGTCAGCTTATTATAAGAAAGATCTGTGGTGGTGCATGCCTTAAATCCCAGCATTTGGGAGGCAGAGGCAGGAGGATCTCTGTGAGTTCGAGACCAGCCTGGTCTACAAGAACTAGTTCCAGGACAGCCTCCAAAGCTACAGATAAACCCTCTCTCTAGACCCTGCCCCCCCACCAAAAAAGAAAGATCTGAGGGCATCTATTTAGGAAATGTGTGATATGTTCTTGGAGGTGCAAAGTTGGAACATGGTCCTCTAAGCAAGATTGGCCTCCAAAGTCCTTGGCATGGGCATCTCTAAGGGTCATCTTCCCACTGGGCCAGCTTCCCAGGGTCTGGCCATATGAATGTGGTACTACTAGAGAGCTGCTTCTGGTGGACATCTGTTGGATTCAAGTGTGGACCTTTTGTGTCTGACAGAGTCTGAGCTAACCAAAACAGAGAGTACCTACCTGGCTGAAATGCACAGACAGTCACCCAAGGAGAAGGCCAATAAGTCTTCAGCAGTCCGGAGGAGGAAGCGTCCCCATGCCCACCTGCGGGTACCTCACCTGGAAGAGGTGATGAGCCCTGTCACCACACCCACTGATGAAGATGTGGGCCACAGGATCAAGCACGTGGCAGGTATGTTTGTTCCAGGTGGGAATGGTTGCGTAGATTGGGACTTTGGGATGATGCTGCATGCCTCTGTCATGACATATGTGCACACCCACGAGTAGAATATGTCACTTGTCCCTCACATACCCACCAAGTGCCTGCCTGTCTGCCTGTCTGGGCTGTGGACTCCTCTTACATTTCTTCCTCTCATCATCCATCCTTTTAGTCCTCATGTATATTCTCTGTCGTGGAAAACTGGAGCTCTCCAAGGGACTAGAGACCATGATTCCAGTGTTTTACACACCATGCTTTGTACATGCTTGGGAGTCTATCAGAGCTGTGTGGGGACTGGAGAGGACCACTATTTCCCATGCATTCCCCATTCCAGCCTCAACCAGAGCACTCCCTTGTTACGTGTTTTAGATATATGGTTGATGTCACATCTAAGTAGACCGATTGAAAGAAGTTACATGTCTTGCCCTGACATCATGTAGCTGATTATAAAGCCATGGCCAGGAACCTGCTGCCTGTAGCCTGTCTTCCTCAGCCAGTCACAGCTCTGTATCCTAGTTACATAGCTACATTTTCTCATTTGTTCAGTAATTATCTGACCCAAGCCTTGACTTTGCATGTTGTAGCGCTCGAGATGTGAGCCCAAGGTCACTGGAAGCATGATGCACAGTTCCCTGGCACCCTGTCAGCAGTGTGTGAACTATGTGTGGACTGTGAAGATAATGATGGCCTATTTCTTCTCCCACAGGTTCCACGCAGACGCGGCATATCCCCGAGGACACTCCCAGCGGTTTTCACCTACAGAGTGTGTCCAAGCTGCTGCTGGTTATCAGCTGTGTGTAAGAGACTCCAGGTTCTTCTTCCTCCCTGGCTCTGCCATCTTCCTTCTCCTGCCCGGTGCAGGCAGGAGAGTCATCCTCATCTCTCAAGCATACGCTCCCCCTTACTTTTACCCCTCTCTTCTCTTTGTTCCTTTGTCTTCTAGTCCTCACTGGATCAGTTGCTCAGTTGTTTGTTACCTTTTCTGTTTCTTTGCGCCTTCTCAGCACTTCTCGAGTGTTAGCCTTCTAGGGGGAAAATGGTGCATGCGGTGGGTGAGAAAGGCAGAATGCTCAGAATCCCTCCTCAAGATCAATGCTGACTGACACAGGGGTGCTTCAGGACATTTTAAGAGTCCATTAATTTATAAGAGGTCCTCTTGAGTGTCTGCTCTGTGCCCAGCATGAGAGCCTTACACAGAGTCCTCACTAGCAGGGTAGCCAGACAAAATCAATGGTTCCAGTCCAGGGAGAGCAGATGCTTATTTCAATGTAGATGACTTATAATTAGCACCACATTATAAAACCATAGGGTCGATGGCTTGCACAGTAAGTTGAGCTAGGCAATGAGAAGCCAAAAGAAATGAAGGCATGAGATAGGAGAACACAGCTGTCTGGTGTATGAGTCCTCTTTGTCATCAATGCTCAGGACTTGCTAAACCATTTGAACGAAAGGCATTTGGAGCAGCTAAGGACAGCCTTTCTGCTTGGCTCAGCCTGCAGCCTGGCATGCCATTCCTTTGGATTGGGGATGAGCCATTGAGTGTGGATGGCACAGGTGGATGAGAGGCAGGTTAAATGCCCACATGTGTGCTCTACCTTCTGTCCACCAGGCACCATACCACCTCTCGGTCAGTTTTGCCCTGTGACCCTTCTGTACTTCTCCCTGAAGCATCCTCAGAGGGATGTGAGGAGACATCCTTCCTCTCAGGACACTCTGGAGGAAGCTCACAAGTGGCACCATCAGTCCAGCACTGTGGTGATAACATGACTGGATTGACAAAGACTGGAAGCTGTGTGGGTGCTACCAAACTGACGGGGCTGAGTGGGTAGGAGAGGTCACAGATGGAAGAGCTCAGTAACCCTTCAGTTACGTCTCAAAGGAAGACCAGCTGCCTACAAGGGCTACAGGTGCTTATGTCCACAGAAATCTGGAGTTTAATGGAAAGTCGTCAGAGAAGACATGCCAGAGATCAACCCCAAAATGTATGGGTTGCAATGGGTTGTGTAGTTGAGGAGGACAGACCTTTGCTGATATGGGCTTGGCCCTTAGAAGACAGAGTAAAGCTATGGGTTTAAATGAGACCATGAGTACAGAATGTGACAGAAGTGGGGCCAGGGACTACCCTGTGACTCCTTATAGGAGAAAAGCCTGTGAAGAATCTAAGAAGGGTTCGTGCTACTCCTGACGGCATAGCTTGAAAATATATGTAAGTTCTTCCAATGATAGCATAAGATATGACCACAGTAAGGAAAGAGACAACCATAAAGCTCACCCTTCAAACACCAATGTAATGTGACTCATGTCACTGTTAAAACCATGCCAGGTATTGGATACTGATCAGTAAGAGTCTATAACTTTGCTTAGTCATATTTATACTTTCTCTGCATTTCAGTTTTACTTACACAGAGGAGGCCCACTCACGTGGGTCAATCCCATAGGCATCAGCTAACTCTGTGCCTTGGTAAATTTATGATAGTCGGGCCTTCTGACTCAACACAATGCTCTCCAAGCTGGGGTTCTAATAGCCTGCATTTAGGACACACCGACACAGCATGGCTTACCCGTGTCTGGCAGGCTCTTGCCATCATCCACCCTCAGTGTGGTGACTCAACCTCCCACCTCTTTGTCTCTGGTTGGCACACTGGGGAGTCTTCCCTCAGACAGCACATGACCTTCCCTTAAAACACCGGGGATTATGTACACAAACCCAAATGTGAGATGGTATGTGGCACACACTGAGGAGGTGGGCATTCAGATGATTCAGAGTGTGGTGACACAGTTAGATGACAGTGTTGACACGCAACACAAAAGCTGAGTGTTCTCATGGAGAATTTAGGCTAGCCCCAGGGACCTGTAGCTGACAGAGAAGGGACACTTCCATCCATAGTGTTGGGGAAACAAATTAGACGCCGGACATTACTTTGACACACAGGCTTTGTGTTCTAAGGCACAGTCTAAATCTCATATGATTTCTTTCCTGTGTTGGCCCCTTTTACACTTGCCTTCCCAATTTGTCTATCTTCTCTCTTCCTGTGTGTGTACCTGTCCTTGCCAAATCCTTTCGTATTAAGAACTAGCCCTTAAGGTGGGCCTACTGCTAAAGCTTATGGTCCTTTCCATCCATAGAGCATCCATGCCCCTCATGAGAAAACCATTTCAGGCTAGATGGGGAACATGTATGGAAGTTCAAAATGATTTGTAGGTGATACACTAAGATTTATTCCCAATTCTGCCTGTCTCGGTCTTCTCTGCATCCCTTCCTTTTGCTCTATCCCGTGAGCTTCTGTCACAGTGCCTAGTGGCCTAGGCAGCCACTGAGGTGGAGAGACGGTAATTTCCCAGCCTCCTCCCTGGTATCCTCCCATCTCCCACCCTTCTCATCCTTGCTCCCTTTTTCTTCTGGTCCCTGCCAGACAGTTGGTAAATAAAGGGAGAAGACACTGTAGCCTCAGGGAGGCACCAGTACCCACCCATAAGGCATAGCAGTTACACCTTCAGTCCTGCCCTTCAAATACGGCATGACTTTGGGTGGGTGGAAGAATCTCTTGATTTAGCGCCCCTGAAAATTAAGTCTGCAGCTGCTTTCCCTCCATCCTTCCTTGCCTGTCTGCCTTGTCCATTGCATCTTTGCTTCTCATGTTTTTTTGTTTTTTGTTTTTTGTTTTTTTTTTCTCTCATAGATGTTCACTTGCTCTCTGGCTCCATTGAAGTGCATCTCCTCCTTCCCCACACTCCTGTTTCTAACCTCTGCCTCCCCCTCATTTTTCTCCCTTGCTCCCATTAGGATCTGTTTCAGGTACCAAGCTCTATGATTGTTCCCTTTACCTCATGGCCTTTCCCTTCCATCTATGCCATTTTCCCCCAGGCACCCAGACGCAGGTGTCTGTGCCTTCCCTTCCAGTGCCTTCAATACCTGTGCTTATACCTCTCTCCATGGCTCTCGTGCTCTGTCACTGACCCGGTAGACTAGGATGCTTCTTTTTCTCCGACCATTGCTATGCCCCTTCAACTGCCTCACCCCTCTGTAATGCTTGGGTTGGTCCAGCAAGCAGGCTCATGGACTCATGGGTAGGTGGGGAGATCCCTGGCCCAGATTCCATCTCACGGCCCTTACTTTTCCCTGTGTCTCCCCCCCCCAGTCTGGTGCTGCTGGTCATCCTTAACATGATGCTCTTTTACAAGCTGTGGATGCTGGAGTACACCACACAGACCCTGACTGCCTGGCAGGGCCTTAGGCTACAGGAAAGGTAATATTGGCCTCACCTCTCTGTCCCCACCTTAACCCCACCCAGTGGTCTGGGACTGTCCCATTGCCTGTGCTCAGGGGGCACCCCTTTGATATGCATCTATAGTCCGGTTCTAGAAATCTCTTCGTGGAGTTTCCGCCTAAGTTTCAGGGCAGTGGGGACCCTGGGGCACTGAGCAGAAGAGAAAGCACTCTGGTGTGGCTTTCTGTCCTTTGGGAGCACAGACCAGCCCACCAAGTGTAACTCCAGCTGTTGGGTACTCCTTATTCTACCCCACAGGTTACCCCAGTCTCAGACAGAATGGGCCCAGCTATTAGAATCCCAACAAAAGTACCACGATACTGAGCTCCAGAAGTGGAGGGAGATCATCAAATCCTCAGTGATGCTCCTCGACCAGGTGAGATGTTCGTAGTCCTTCGTTGTCAGGAGAGTAGACTCCTTCCGTACCGAGAGATGTCACCATGTTCCCTCTCCACCATTCTGATGTCCGCTTCCTCTTTACTATTATTCTGGCCCATCCCTTGATTTCCTTGTAAAGCTTTTCCTCAGTAAAGCATTAGAAACACAAGCAACAATAACAAGAGATAGATTAATAGCCAGCGGGATGTAGGACAGACTTTTCTTATAGAGAAATCCTGTGTAGTAATTTGTCTTCCTAGAGGACATGTGTACCAGATTTCTTTGAGGGGCCAGTGAGATGGTTCAGCTGTTTAAAGGTGCTTGCCACCAAACCTGGCAACCTGAGTTTTATCTCTAGGTAGAAGGAGAGACTCCTGCAATTGTCGTCTGAACTCCACATGTCCACTCCTCTTGCACAGAACAGAAATTGGCCTCTTTTCCATCCAATAAGTTGATTTAGAACTGGAGAAATCAAAGCAGTAGATGATGCGGAGAAGCCAGGAGTTAGTTCTCAGTGCATCAAGATGGAATATCATCTTGTCATTATAACAGAATAGCTTACTCAGTATTTAAACAAGCTGCTATGTAATGGACTATTTGAAGACTCTCCAACCTGAGCTGCCCCTTTTGAAACTCATTCCATGACCCCAGAATATTAATTTCCTGCTATGGAGCTGATCAGGCACCTGCCTCCTCTCTGCTTGACACGGCTGTGTATGTCTGTGAAGGGCAGGATAGTTTTAGTTCTAAGAAACAGGAGGTGAAGCAGCTCCTGAGGAGGCAGCCAAGAGACTCTGTGTGTCTGACAGGCCAGGAGGCAAATGATGGCTGTGACCATAGAAAGTTTGTGCTGCTTCTGGTCTTTTCCAGCTGGGTGAAACTGGAGCAGAGAAATTGGAAAGCATTCCAGGCCAGGAGAAAGATAGGACAGAAGTATATTCAGGATCAGAGTTGAAGGTCAAGAAAGTGGTAGTTTAAGGTGACTCCCTTAGAGCGACTGGATACTTGTGACTCCTTGATGTAAAAGTCACAAATAACCAAGCCCAAGGAATTTCCAGTGCTGAACTGGCTGACCCTTTTCTGCCTCAGGCTGAGACTCCTGGGAGCCACCCTTGCTTTGGACTTGGTTTCTGTTGGCTCCGTGCCATGGTGAGGGGTGGGACACAGATGGGTGTGACAGCTGCTGCTTTGTGGCGACTTACTGGGAGCACTGTCTTACAGATGAAGGACTCACTCATCAATCTTCAGAATGGCATCAGGTCCCGAGACTACACGACCGAAAGTGACGAGAAGAGGAACCGCTATCATTGACAAGGCAGGACCAGGGGTGGCTGCCAGAGGCCTGTGCAATACATGTACATAGACCCTATAAATATATATAAATATATATATATATATATATATATATACAGAATATAAATATATATTATATACAGATTTTAAAAAAAGAGATAATGCCTATGTACCAGGGAGAAGGAGCGGGAACTCCCGCCCCCTGTGCCGGCCAGAGCAGCATTTTTCCCTCCACTGTGGAGGGACTGAGGAGGGCAGGAACCACCTCTCAGCACCGACCTCCCCTGATCCTCCTCTTCCCATCTTCTGTTCCTCATCCCTTCCCTTGCTGGCCATTCTTGGCCCTTAGAAGGGAAATGTGGCTGAGCCAAAGTTAATGCCCATGAAGACCCTTGGGTCTTAAAAGACGTTTAAGAAGGTATTGCTTACGGTGCTTCATTCCCTAACCCTCTTTTGATTTGTCTCTAGAATAAAAGAGAACCTGTTCTTCCCCCACCCAGTGCTTCCCCAGGCCTTCTCTTGGGAACAGGAAGAATGGAGAAGGCAGGAGCCCCATTCAATGTTCCCCAGGAGACCATTGGTTAGGACCACACTGAAAGCCAGGTGGCGAGGACTGTGACAGAGGCTGCGTCTGTGGGCCAGGGCTGTGGGGCTGCAGCTCCTGAGCTCTGGCATCTGAAGGGAATTCTCCTCAGCCACCCCCACACCTTCTGACCTGAGTAGGTTGTGGACCCCACAAGGGCTGGGAATCTCTAACTCTCCCACCTCCTTTCTCTCTGGTCTTCTCCCAGGCTGGATCTGGGGGAAGTGTCACTTTTTAGTGCCTAAAGTCCTATTGTTTCTCTGTGCCCTAAGAGCACATTGTTTCTTAGCCAGGGTGGAGCCTTTTTGACCTTGTTAAAAAACAAAAAACAAAAAAACAAAAAACCTCTTTTAGTGGTTATAAACCAGTTAGGTCTGTGGCTCTAATTCTTTCCCTTTGAGGTGTGAGTTTGATGTCCAGGGTAAGTCAGGGTATCCTAGTCCCTCCAGGCTTTAGGAGACAGAACAATTTAGAAACATGGATTGCAGGGCTTGCCCAAGAATCCTGTATGAGTAGTGAGCACAGTAGCCAAGCCTCTCTCAGAGGGCTAACAGCATCCTCTTAACTCTTGGTAAAGAACCAGGGTTAGCAATAGAGGCAGTTGTGTGCCACTGTGTGGGAAAATGTAAGAGCCGCTGGAGGGAGGATTTGTCACAGATGCATATGCTTGGTCAGGAAGAGGCCACCTCAGTTCTATGTTTCTCAGGTTTGGGAGTGGGAGTTCTGACAGGTGTGTGTGTGTGTGTGTGTGTGTGTGTGTGTGTGTGTGTGTGTGTGTAAATCTCTCTTTAGTCTCTGGCCCCAGTGAGGTACTAAGTCACCAAGAAATAAAGCCCCAGTGAGGTACTAAGTCACCAAGAAATAAAAGGAAGATGCTACATTAGGAACTTGAACTAGCCAGGGCCTTCTTAATGTTAGCCCATCAGGACTCAGGCTTTTATATGATCTCAAGGGGCCCTTCTGGGCAGATTCATCATCCTCCCTTACAGTATCTCCTGCTCTTCCATCTGATGACTCAAGGAATCCTGCCAGCCCCAGGCAGAGCTCATGGAGATCCACAGTAGTAAAGAGTTGCTGCCAGGTTGGCACAAAAGCTTCTCTAAGCTGGCCTTTTCTCCTGGACTTTTCAAGTTGAGAGGAAGAAGGAACTGCAGACTTCCTAGAGTATCCCTGTGAAGAGAGCAAGATGGTGCTGGCTATCTGCATCAAAGAGAAAGTTACTTTCTCCTCTCAGAATTGTCCGGACATTCCATTTAGGCAGCGAAAGGAAGGCATTGATGTCGCAGTGTCCTGGAGACAGAACAATTTATGTTCTGAAACATAACCCTAACCTCTGAACAATTTATGTTCAGAAACAATTGGTGTTTCCTGAAGGACAGAATCAGCAAATAGGATATATCCTTGGATCATCCTCTGATGAAGGGAGAAGGCTCAGTGCTTAGCTACCCTGATTAGCATTCTTCTGGGACAGCAGGGGTGAGGAAATGGATTCATTTTTCCTCTACAGTGGCCAAGGCCCAAAGACCAGTTTGTTGTCTCTTGGTTTTGGGGGTTTTTGAGGATTTGCTGGTGGCAGTCAAGATCTGAGACAAAGAAGGGCAAATAGCACCATTTGAAATGCTAGTCAGTTTCCCCTTGGAGTAGCCAAAAGCCAAAGGTATTCCCAGAAACTCTGAAAGCAAAGTTGGAAATTCTCAAATTTATTGCAAATGTAGTTATTTGCTTCAATTGAACTGTTAAAGTAGTAGTGGATCCTTTTGGATGATTTCAGAGGTATTCACTGGGGGTGAGTAAAGTAACAGAAGTAGCCCTGACCACAGAGAGCTGCTTTTCTTTGGCCTGCGGTATCATTTAGGGGAGGAGAACACCTCATTTGTTCTAGGGAGCGAGCCTCCTGCTTTCCGATGGCCCAGATAGTATACACAGAGAGGAACAGCACCCAGGAATCATGGCTTTCCTCTGAGTTGCTTTTGTCTTAACATTAACTTGGTCTTTTAAACCAGGAAGGAACCAACAACTTAGTCTGTTCCCAAACAAAATCCCCTCCCCACCCTTTTTCACTACCTTGTGAAAGAGAAGAGAACTCACCCTTGCAACCAAAACAAGTGCCCTGGACAATAGCCTGGCAAGTAGCAACAGTCTGCAGGAGGCTATGGAAGCTGGCATGCTTTGGGTGACATCTTCCAGCTGGCAGGTTTCACCTATTTATTTATTGTAGATATATATTGATCTTTCTTTAAGGATTTGGATATCAAAACAGTTGAGTGCATTCACTGGAGTAAGAGTGGAGAGATCTGGGCTTGAGTCCTGACTGTGCTGTTGAAAAGTTGTGTGGCCTTGGTTAAGTCCCCGTCACTGAGCTTCAGGATCCATTTGTAACAGGAGAGGGTCAGTAAGTGACCTCTCATGTGGGTTCTAGGTTTGGCCTTGACTCAGAGATTAGGCAAGAGGCTAGGGAGATGCTGAGTTTCCAGTTTTCGAAGATGTCCTGCCAGGGACATGTTCTTGGCCAGGAGGTCTAAGGTGCCCTAGTGGCAGGGATAGCCTTGCTCAGCATTAAGCCAGGAGACAGGTCCTTCCTCCTGTGGCCTAGTTTTGGTGTGGTTTACACTTAGCAGATAACGACAAGAAGAGTAGCATTTTGCACTGAGGCCATCTTCCACCTCCAGGCACTGTGAATCCTTTGTACTGTCCATACTCCTTCCTCACTGATGGAGGACACAATGGGAAGAAGCCATTCCCAGTTCTAGAACTTCTGCTTTGCTCAGCCAAAACCCTGTTGTGGTTTGGATACATTGGGAAACTTTTGCTGAAATCCTTGGTTTGCCTTAGGACATTGGCATCAAGGAGTGGGGAGCACCAGGGAACCTCAAGAGGAATTTACCACAAGTGGATTCTCTACTTGTCCATAGCCTCTCACCTATGCCGGGACTGGACTACTATGACAGACAGCATCTGTAAGATGAGGTGTTGGGGAAAGGACTGGCTAGGGGAAGACTCTTTCTGGACTATTTGCTCCTGGAAGGGTCCTTTCTGTGCCATACCATCCTGCTTCCTTGGCTCTGCAGGGCAGCCAAAGCCAGCCCCTCTCACTAGGGCTTGGGGAGAAATAGCACTCTTCTCTCTTCCCCCAGGTGGCAGGGCTATGGTGGCCCTTCCTACATGCCTGGACTCTGCCTGCCCTCTCCAGGACTCTCTCCCTTCCCCCAACCCCAGCCCTGTCTCTAAGCCATGGGGCAATCATTCCCATTTTCCCTTTGCCATTCTCAACCCTCGTCCCTCCACTCCCACCCCACTCCAGCAGGCTGGCCCCACTCCCTTCCATCTCCAAGTCCTCTTCCAGAAGATGCATTTGGGTCTCAGAGGAGTGTTTTCTGGAAGGCCATCTTTCAACATCCCTGCATTCCTGATGTGAGTCAGGAATTTGTACCTGGTGTAGAGAGCTCCCTCTCCCACCTCTCTGCCCAGCCTCGTTACCTCACTCCTGCTCCAGCCATTGCGATGGGCTCAGCCAGCTCCCTGTTCTGATGTGCCGCGCAACAGCTCAGGGTTCTTGTGACTTGGAGGTCCTCAGCAGGCCTGGGAGCCCGGATTGGAGCTTTGGCTGCTGGTGAGAAGCACTTACCTGCCAAGATTTGCCGAATGCCAGACGATCTCCCCAGCATGTGAATGCTTAATGGACATTGTCATCTCTGCCCTTTGGTCCTCCTTGCTTCTCTCTCAATTCAATAAGACACCTCAGAAGCAAAATGGAAATGGCGGCCCTTGCTCCAGGCAGGACATCAGGCTGTCTGGGGAGTTGGCCCTGGGCTTCTGTGTTGTGTGCATAGACTGCACAGTAAAACAGTCACTTTTGCCAACAAGAATGTGTGGCACCCCACATCTCCCTCCCTTGCACTCTAGGGCCAGACCACTCTCTGCATGGACCAGACCATCTTCCCAAACCCATGGTGCTTTTTTTCCCCCCCTCACTCAACCTAGACTCTGAGGTGGGGAGGGATGGATCAGAGGCCATAGTGGCCCATGGATAATCCTGAAAATGGAGAGGAGTAGGGTGAGGCAGAGGGAGCAGCACCCAACACCTGCACTGGGCCACAAGTGGGAAAGAACACAGGTTGGTTGCAGTTGAGTTGTCTGGCCGTCTGTATTTGGATCTATAACTGTACTTTGCCTGGCGCTGTGCGCAAGGTCTGAAAATACTGCTAGTACCTAGAAACATACAAGGCTACCCAGCCAAATCTTAATGTAAAGTAGCTAGAGCCATGAAAGTCCAGTATGAATTAAAGGAAAAAAGTATTGAATTACAAATAAGAAATGGTGTGTGTGTTTATTGCTTGGTCCATCGGTAGTCCCTCATCCCCAGTGTTTCTGATGTCCCTAGATATGCTCACAGCAAGTCATGAAGGCACGTGTGTACTGGCATGTCGCCCACATACACGCCTCCATGTCAGGAAGGGATGCAGCCTGATTAGATGGAATGGCTAGGGTTTTGAATTTTTATTTACTTCATGTTCGATATGTCTTATTTTTGACAAGTTCATACAGGCTTTTAAAGCGGGTTGTGATTTTCTCTATCACCATTACCCTCTCTCTTTTCCCCTCCTGTCTCTGCTTGTTCTCCCTCCTACCTTCATGCCTTTTTGTAACTCACTGGGTTCAATTAGGTTGCTTGTATAAGCATGGGCAGGGGGGCTACTTACTGAAGCCTGAGCAATTTATCAGTGGCTACACCTCAGAAGAAAACTCTCCCCCCCCAATAGATCCTCAGGGAGGGGTAAGGCCTCATGAGCTTCTACCCCATGCATGATGGAATAAAAGGCCCTGTCTCACTCAGGTTTTAAGCAGACACTGTGTAATCATGATCAGTGGACAGACAGCACTCATTTCTGTCCTGGATCCTACAATCTTTCCACTCCTTCTTCAATGTGTCAAGAGCCTTGAGGAGGGAAGAGTTTTAACTGTCACACCTGAGTACACTAATGTGTCACTATTAAGCAGTGGTGTGCCCATGGGTCCCATCTGTCATTTCAATCCTCAGTATTTAGGGATAATGCCTTTTATAAAGATGTGCATGTATATATCTTTTATGATGGTAGCTGGAATTGTACTAGAATAATTTTAATCTTCATATTTTTTTAAAGTTTTATTTTAAATTATGTGTGTATGTTCATGTCTGTATGTGCTTGTGAGTATAGTATAGGTTCCTTCAGAGGACAAGAGAGAGTGTCAGATTTCCTGGAGCTGGAGTTACAGGTGACCTGACATGGGTACTGGGAACTAAACTGGGGTCCTTCCGAAGTGCCACAAGCACCCTTAACCACTAAGCCATCTCACCAATCCCCTTTTTAGTCAGCATTGTTGTAAGAGTTGTGGTGAAGCTGGGTGTGGTGGCAAACATCTTTAATCCCAGCACTCAAGAGGCAGGCAGATCTCTGAATTTGAGGCTAGCCTGGTGTATAGGGCAAGTTCCAGGACAATCAGGGTTACACAGAGAAACCTTCGCCTCAAGGTCCCCCTCAAACAAAATAAAACAAAATCCCACAACCCATTGTGGTGGACTGAATCCTCAGTTCCCGTTATGCTTTTCCCTTTAGAGGATCTTGGCCCTTTTAGGAAGCTAGATACTGGAAGACAGAGTCACCTTTATGTTCCCTAAATTCGAAGCCACCTGAGCCTTCCCTACATTAGATCTTTCTTGCAGTTACCATCTTCACTCCTGATTAGGAAATGTGTGACGCTAGACAAGAGTGCACATTTCTCTCATGTTCTCTTGTATTTGTGTGCAGAATAGGGAATGAAAAGGCCAGATCCCACTCCTATCATGCTATCTCTAGACTTCTGGGTAGTTTTCACTCTCTAGTGTTAGTCTCCTCGGTTCAGGAAGTAGACTTGCTGGGTGGGAGGCAGAGCAGGCAGCAGCCGCATATTGTAAGCAGAGCAAACCCAGAGCATGTGGTCTTCAGAGACACTTTATTGACATGAACACAGACTTTACTGGAATTGTGGGCCTATGCACAAGTGAGTATACACACACACACACACACACTCACACACTCACACTCTTTTACAGACCTAAGATCCTGGGGTCTATTGAAAGCCTAACCTAGTATTTGACAAAGTGTGTTAATGTGAGCAGATGATGAGATTGATGAGCAAGTACCCCAAGGTCCTATTCAGACACATTTGCAGTGACTTGGTGAATTCACAGAACTAAGGCTTTCTCATTTATAAAACAGAAGTGAGAGGAAGGGGTGTGTGTGTGTGTGTGTGTGTGTGTGTGTGTGTGTGTGTGTGTGTGTGTGTGTGTGTTGTATGTGTGTACCACACTTTGTTTCCCTGTGAAAACTGGAAAAGACTGATGATACAATTGAGATATGTCTAGCTCTTGCCTCTTCCTTCAAAGGTGTCATCACAACCATTTCCCTGTGGTTTGTGCCCAGTATACTCACAGATTCTGAGAAAGGCATCCATCACTATGTTCATAGTTATGTTTTGATATGTAGTGGTAATGTAATGTGGAGAGGGTGGGCTACTGTTTCTTTCCTGTTTTGTTTTGTGTATGTATGTGTGTGCATGCGTGTTTTCTTTTCTTTTTTTTATTTTTTTTTTGAGACAGGGTCTCATGTAGCCCAAGTTAGCCTTTCACTTGTTATGTAGCTGAAACTGGCCTTGAGCTTCTGATCCTCCAGCTTCTAAGAGTGCACCACTGGATGTGTGTGTGTGTGTGTGTGTGTGTGTGTGTGTGTGTGTGTGTGTGTGTGTGTATCTTCATGTTTACAAATGTTTGCATATGGGCCATAACTTGTGTGCATGCACATGTGGAGGCCAGAAGTCAACCTTGGATATCATTCCTCGGGCACTGTCCATCTTGTTTGTTTTGGTTTTGGTTTTGGTTTTGGTTTTTGAGAAAGAATTTCTCACTCGCCTGAAGCTCACCAAGTAAGCTAAGCCAGTAACTTGGTGAGGCCCAAAGACCTTCCTGTTCTTCCTCCCTGGCACAGGGAGTACCAGAGTGTGCCATAATGCCTGGCTGTTTACATGGGTTCTGGAGATTGTGCTTGGGTGCTCCCATTTGTGTGGTGAGCACATTTCCTAGTGAGCCATCTCCTCAGCCTTGTCCCTTTCCTTAACCCCACTGCTGTCTTTCCTGGCACAATCATGCTCTGAAAACTTCCTCTTCTACTAATAATTCTAGTTTGATGTCTAGAGCGATTCCAGAAACTCTAAAGAAAGCTGGCATGTACAGTTATGTGAGGGTGGAGAAACCAAAGAATAATGCTGTCAAACGGACTGAGAGTGAAGCCTGAGATAGGAGCAAGCACTGGGTATTTCCACTCAGGGGTTGTGGTTTGATTCAAGACGTAACTGACAGTGTAAAAGTCATAGAGCAAGATTCTTTCCAGACCAACCAAGTTGAGTAGCTAAGTTCAAAGATGTTAAGTAGCATGAAAGGGAAAAAAAATCAGACCCAACCTTGTGTGACCTTCAGCAAATGATTGAGGATCAGTCACGGGAAATGCCCAGCACCAAGACAAACGTTGCAATTTCTAAGTGATTATAGCCCTTGAGAACTCTTCTAAGCCCTTTGGTAAGCAATAGCGCACCAGAAAACACTCCAGTGCTGCACACATCTAGTCTGGGATTCTAAGTCAAAATATAAGGAAGACATGGAGGTGGTGAGTTCCATACCTTGTAGGTTATAGCCATGATCTTCCATAAGGAAGCTCAGTTGTGATTCTGGATAAACCACATGTACAAACAAACCAGACAAAAATAGGATGGGATGGACTCCCAAAGCATGTGTCTAGCATTCACCAAGAAGGCAAGGGTAAAGAAGCCAGCCAAGCAGTAGGAAGCATAGAGGACAGTGGAGAGAAGAAAGGGCTGGACAGGAGGGAGAAGATGAGAGGAGGGTGAAGGAAAAAGCAGCGATGGTATCATTGGGAAGTGAAGTGAGACTTTGGGAGAGGGGAGACTAGGACTCAAACTCTCAGAGTACAGCAGGCTAGGCAACCTGATGACTTAGTAAACCTACATGATGTCAGAGGACCTCAGGTTCTTCATGGTAGCACTAAGCATCAACAGTGTTCATATCGCTGGAGCAGTTGTGGAGGAGAGAGAAAATAATCAGCCAAATGCTTTTCAAGCCCTATAGGTGTAAGGAAGGTACCAAGGATAGGAAGAATTTCGTTTTTAGAAAACGGAAGAGGGAAGAGAAACTGTCTTGTGAGAGACGCATGATTGGTGTCATTCAGCTTCATTATAAATCCTGATGTCTATGGTGGAATTCTGTTTAGGAAGAAAGGAATAAAGAGGAAAGGCAGTCACACACACACCACCTCGTCACTAGTTAGATGCCTGGTTGAGTAGACAGTAGGATCGAAGAAGTATCTTGCTACCACCACAAGGTCTGGACTAACTAGCCATGGTTGGGTAAATGCTGTGTTAATTCAAGTCTATTTCCCTATGTAAAATTATATATATATATATATATATATATATATATATATACTGTTGTCTCTTTTATTTCAGAAGCATAGGGTGGAAAATTAACTAGTGAGAAGAAGGGTCTTCAATTTATTGCAAATGTTTTCTCCAACAAAATCAGATGCTTTTCATATATGTTGAGGGTCTTGTTTCAAGTATGCCCCAGTGATGGAAGGGGTGAGAAAAAGCGAGTCATACAAATCCCCCGTGGGAGTGGAGAATGGTCTTTCCTACAGATCTCCCTAGATCTGAGGGACATTTCTCTTATTGAATCCCACTTCCATCTTTTATATCCCATAAGGCCTCCTGCCCTCGATATCTGTAGGGGCTAAAGAATATTGCACTTAGAACAGTCATTACAATGAGTTAATGAGATGTTGACTAAGATCTTCTGAGAGGGAGGGGGTGGTACGCAAACACCAAATTCCAAACATTACAGATGTACAGTCGAGGTATTTAGAAGCTACACAGCCATCTTTGTCACTTTGTTCATCATCCATCGCAGGCTCAGACATTTTTGTTTGTACAGATATCACCCTCGGGTGCTGTGTCTTCTGGAACATGCTTCGGATTCATAAATCTTTGTGTGAAATTCTGCAGGCCCTCTGGATTTTCTTGCCTGCTTTCCAGTTCCCTGAATCTATCACAGTTAGCTTCTGCTGGGCAAGTGGCATGACTATAGCCAAGCTGAATGTCAGAGCTTTCAAAAATATCTTTCACTTCAGGGAATGTGAAATATCATGCCTAGTCCACTTTAATCCCCTAAATGTCCCCTTCATCCCCGTGTGAGTCTCAGCTGCCTCCTGTAAAATGAGGAATAATACTGATCCACGGACACTGAGAAAAGAACAACTGAGCAATTTCAGTCCAGAAAGGACACACATCTTTGTTTCCAATACCAGGAGTATGTTGTATCACTTTCAAGATCCCATGAAATTGCTCTGGATCCTTCCTTGACTCTTGGAAGTCTTGGGTTTGCTGCAAGCCTTTGGGATTATGGAGATCTAGCCCTGAAACACTAAGCTCCAGAGCGTATTCCAGGCCAAATGGAAGATGTTCCTGGATACCCTGGAGGGGCATTGCTGATTTCTGGTGCTGAGAAGCAGGGCATGGGCTTAGGAAAGGAAAAACTGACTTCAGTGAGTCTAAGTGCATGGCATGCTTTGACTTTAGCCCGAACAAACCAGTGCTTCCTTCAGGTATACATCCATTCTTTTTGTAGCAGTGGAGAACGACTCAATTGCAGACAGGGCAGAGGGAACACAACTCTCCAGTACTTATGTAAAGTCATTTGGAGCATAAGGGACAACTTTAGTTGAGTTAGGAGCTACTTGCTTGAAAGCAAGGACAAAGTGAGGTGTAGTCCGTGTAGCGATGTTGGCTCTTCAGTTCAGGTAAGCTGTGTAGAGTTCCAATAGAGCTCAGAAGTCAGGTAAAATCTCACAGTTGGGCGGGTGGTTGATGAATAGAAAGATGGATGCACTGGGACTTCTGGGGCACTTTGCTGAAGCTGCTGACATCACTGAACTGGGAATATCCGAGTCCCTCAGTGCTCAGATCACCTACCAGCAACAGAAGAACTCACTGAGAAAGAAAGTCCAGCCCAGCCCTCCCTGAATATATTTGGACCAAAGAGGGAATGAGAGAATTTTTATGCCTTTGTTACCATGAACAAGGGGATTGGGTCCTCCAACATTCAGGGCAAAGTAAATTCAGCTTCTGAAGAATTTGACGTAATGGAGGACATTGTGACTTAACCATTAACTTAAAGTACCCAGGGGGTGGGACTGCTATGCAGAGTAGAAAAGACCGAATTGAATGTCACTTCAATTGTAGATGCCAAATGACATTTGTATGGCATGCCATCCACACCCACCTTACCCTTCCTAAACACTGTACATCACCTCAAGTCACACCACACTATTCCTCCACAGGTACCACAGAGTTCTCCTTGTTCTCTGAAGGGATAGCAAGGTAGTCAGACCTGCAGAGGGCATGGGAGGGGAAAAGAGGCAGTGCTTTAGTAGTCATTGGTGACCGTGTAGGAAGCAGTAAGGCACGTGACCCAGGGACAAGGCTGTGTACAGAAGAGCTCTGTGTTTCCTTATGGGTAGGCCTTCCCAAGACAAATCTACAATTTGCCTCTCAGCAGATATAGCAATGGCCCCTCCCATATTTGCTTATGAACACCTCCACCAACAGTGCAGGCATCACTTATCATCATTCTTATCATCTTCAGGATATAGATTGAAATTTTGGCTAAACCAAATGGCTATGAATTTGTGTGTTTCATGGTTGCTTTAATTTTCATCTGCCCAGTTACTGGTGAAGTTGAGCATCTCCATATATTTGCAAGCTGTCTTGTTTTCTACTTTGATAATTTCATTTTTTCTTCTGAAATAAATTTAAGTTCTTTTATTGTTTCATGTTTGGAAAATTTGTCCCAATCTGTTGTTAATAAATTTTCCTATAACTTCTTACCATGAACAATTTATGTTTTATATATAATATAGTGAAAATTATTTTTCCCCATCTTTGATTTGTACTTTGGGTATTTTATTGAAGAATTTTCTCTGTAAAATATGATGCTTTAAATATAAATTCTTATTCAATCACAAAAGAGAATTTTCTGTGTTTATATGTAATGTTTTTTCTACTCCATTAGTACAATTCCCAAGTTTTACATTCTACTTTTAAAAATGACCCCCAATTTATTTTGGCTTGTAGAGAGATGGATAATAGTATAAACTTGTCTTTGCTAGCTTCCCATTCAACCTTAGCCAAAAGGCAGAGAAGCAATTGTCTTATACCTTTATAAGCAATCTTTATAGCTTCTAAGACAAATCTTACCACTACCATCTTCCAGACATACTGTTATTGCTTTGAACTGACTTAGGTCAGTGGTGGGCAGACTTCTGGCTCACAAGTATAGTTACCTGTTTAAAGTGTTGTAAACAGAAAAACCCAGAGGAATACTGTAACCAGAGTTCCCTGTGGCTTTGCAAAACCTAAAATAGCCAAGCTGTGCTTTGGATTAAGGTATTGTTGGCACTTTTCCCTCCTGTGTGACCTTTAAAATGAATTTATCAGACTCCCTGAGAAATCCAATAGAGGTTTTTATTGGAATTTCATTGACTTTGAAGATTATTTTGGGCAAGAACTGCCTTGGAGAGTGAGGTTTCATTCTCTATCCTTTTGCTTTTTCTCGTGTTTTTCAAAGGTTCTATAATTTTCTCCTTAGAGGTCTTTCATGTTTTTTGTTGTATTTATTCCTAACATTTGTTACTATTTCAATTAAAAGGTTTTTTTTAAAAAGATCTTTTTATGTGCAATGGATGTTTTGCCTGCATGTATGTATGTGTACCATGTGTGTTCTTGGTGCACATGGAGGTCAGAAAAGGGTGTTGGATCCCCAGGAATTGAGATGACCGACAGTTGTGAGCCACTGTGTAGGTGCCAGGGATTGAACCTGGGTCCTCTGCAAGAACAGCAAGTGCTCTCACCTGCTAAACTATCTCCTCAGCCCTTATTGCAATTAATTATTTTTTCCTAATTTAAGGATTTAAATGTGTTTCTACATTGGTTGCTTCTACATCTGATTCTTACTTTGCTGTCCCTCAGAGACATATTTTGAGAAATTTCCTATGAGGTGATCTTGTCCTTGTACGGACATCATAAAGTATAAGCACACAAACTAAGCTGTCAGTAGGTGATGTGATTTTATGGGACCACTGTGGCACACGTGGTCAGTGATTGAATGAACACTATATGATACACGAATGAAGTTGGATTTATATCGGCAACCTTATAGAATATTCTTAACCAGGTTGCTTAAGGAAATTTTGTGTAGACAATGGTACTTTGGGTGTAAGGAATGGTAATATATTTCCCTTCTTTGTGAATCTTATCCCACTTTTCTTTTATTTTTGTGATGGTTAGCGTTAATTTTCAGTTCAATGCCTAGGAGGCAAGTCTCTGGGCACACATTCGAGAGATGGAGTAGATTAAGGTTCGCCTCTAAAAATATGAAGGGTTGTTTTGATTACATTAATCAACAGAACATCCCATCTTAACTGTGGGTGGTGGCATCCCCTAGGCAGGGATCCTAGGGAAGGAACAGAACTGAGCATTATCATTCATAGATTCACTGCTGTCTGTCCTTGACTGCGGATGTAATGGGTTTAACGTGACCTGTCCTCTCAGGTTCTCCCCCCCCCCCCCCCCCCCGTGACTTGCCTGGACTGTAACCTGAACTGTGAGCCAAATAAACCCTTGTACTCATTTTGTACTCCTTTTGTCAGAGTATTTTATCACAGCAACAGGAAAAGAAACTAAGCACATTCCTTAGTATTTTACCCAAGGTTTCAAATATACTATTAAACAGGAACAAGGAAAGAGAGAGAGCATCCTTGTCATACCTCTGATATTCTAAGTATTTCTTCTAAGGTTTCACCTCAGATGATACTGATGTAGATAGAGTACCTGAGTAGCCCCCGTTGTATCTATTTAAAGAAAGTTTGTGTATAGGTATAGATTCATGCATTCACCCTACTCAGGACATAAGAAGATCCTTAACTTAGAGGGTCATGTCCTGATAAATGATGGCAATGCATTTAACACACCTACCTTACCTACAATCATAGCTTACTTAGCAACAGTGTGTCTCCCTGCTGACTGGAGGTTGAAGTGATGCTCAGCATCTGGAGGGAGCAAACTATATTGCTAGTCTGAGAAGACATCAGAATCCAACCTCTGAAGTAATATCTTCTGAACATATATTGCTTTCACACCGCTATAAAGTAAAGTACTCTTAGGATGAGTCATAGTAAGTAGAGGACTACAAACATTATGTTTCAGGTTAGGGAAGTCTTTTCTTTCTGGCCTCCCTATCTCTGAGTACATATAATTCTCCTGCATTTGCTCCCTTCTCTAATGGATCTTCTATATTTGAGCCACATTCTGTGTAGCTTTTTCAAATTTATCTTCTGGTCACCAGTATATAATTTTCTGTTGAACTAATACATTGAGTAGTTTGTTACCTTTTTTTCTCCCCAGAAAAGTATTTTTTGTTTTGTTTTATTTTCTGTCAACTCTGTTTGATCTTTCTAGCAAATTATTTTCTCTTTGGCTTTGTGTTCTTTAATTTTTTTTTTTTGCAGTAAGTATTTTATTTTGTTCATTTTTTTTTGTGTGGTTCTGGGAACTGAACCCAGGGCCTCTTACAGTTGAGCCATAAGCTTTCCTCCTAAGCCTCACCCTGTTCTAATTATTTTAAATGAGCTTTTTTTCTATATTTTACTTTTGGGTCTCTTGGGAGTTAATGCCACTGTCTATATTATCTCTTGCTCAACTGGATTCTGGTTGTACTGGAGGTTCTTAGTTCCTACTCTGTTTCTTGTGTAAGCCCAGCAGGGGGTACATCATGTCTAAGCCTCAGTATCCCCTATTCAACCATGAGTACTTTCTTCAGCGAACTTTAGGTTGGGATGAGACAACAAAATGAAATCTAGGCCCACTTAGCCTAGGTCCTCTTGTGAGGCCTTGGCTGAGAGTGGGCCCCTCTGGAATGTTTTTTCCCCCTTTTATTTCTTTAGCTATGGATCGACTTTCTCGTTTTAAGTTTCCTCGATCATGTGGATAGTATCTATTTAAATCCCAAATACTGTGACAGCAAGCTTGTCATTACGTATTTTTAAGAATCTTTTCTGGTTCTTCTTGGAGTTAGACCAGCATAGATAAGTTCCTTGGATTTTCTCAAAGCTGGCTGTCATCTGGTCTACCCTGTGTAGTCCCCTGGAGATTCTGGCTGTACTGGAGGTTCTTAGTTCCTACTCTGTTTCTTGTGTAAGCCCAGCAGGGGGTATATCATGTCTAAGCCTCAGTATCCCCTATTCAACCATGAGTACTGCCTTTACACATAGTTGGTTATAATTTTTATTTCTCTCAGATTATGGGTATCAGAAATGAATTAATTTAAATTTTATCAAAAATTTCTAAGCTATAATGGCCTAGGAATTTTAGGTACTGTCTCTTCAGTGTCACTGGATGTCTGTGGACTTTTTTTTTTTTACATACCTCCATTTTCTTTTCCCAAACAACAGGCCAATAGGGTTTCTTAGCCTCTTTGTCCTTAAAGACTCCAGCACTTCTCACACTTGAGTGGTGTGTCTTTGGTGAAAGTGGGGGAAAGTAGAGGCCAGAAGCTAGGGAATTAGATCCCCTGCTTGAGGTATTCCATTGCTACCAACTCTTAAAGGAAAGAGCATGCTTTGTGGCACTCCTTAGCTAATAAAGGACAATCCCCAGGGGAGTTGGCATGCTCCAGAATGCATAGAGAGAACAGCTCAGTGTGACACAAAGAGCACAGATATTAAGTGTAGAAGACCTGGGTTCAATTCCCAGCTTCTGCATTCACCTCGGCCATGTGCTTCTGTGAGACAGCTTCCACTCAATATTTACAAACTGGCTATGCTAATATACAACCTTAAGATGCTGCTTTGGCAGCTGCTTGTCTTTTCTATAGGCCAGGAGACAGCTGGCCTGAATTCAAATCTTGATTTGTTTCTATGTTGGCTACTGTCAACACAAGCTAGAAAAAGTAACCTCAGTTGAAAAACAAAAACAAAACAAAACAAAAAAAACAAAAAACCTCCCAACAAACTGGCTTGTGGGCAAGCCTGTGGAGCATTTTCTTGCTTGATGATTGATGTGGGAAGGCCTGGCTTACTGAGGGCAGAGCCACTCCTGCGTGGTCTGAGTAAGCCAGTAAGCCATGAGGAGAAGCCAGTAAGAATTTTCTCCATGGCCTCTGCTTTGGTTCCTGCTTCTAGATTCCTGCCCTGACTTTCTTTGAAGATGGAAGGTGATGTAGAAGTTAAAAATGAAGTGAATCCTCCCTGCCCCCAGTTGCTTTTTGCAATTTTGTTCCCCACAGCAATAGTAACTAAGATAGTCTTTGACGTACAATGGCCTCAATAGGAACTCTTCTAGGCTTACTATTTTCTAATCAGTAAAACAAGTATAACAACGTATCCTTTATAGTTTTTTTTCCTTTGGCTTTTTGAGACAGCATTTCACTGTGTAACAGTCCTGGCTGTCCTGGAATGCTTCATGGACCAGACTAGCCTTGAACTCACAGAGACCTGCCTGCCTCTGCCTCGTGAGTGCTGGAATTAAAGGTGTGCACCACTACCGCCCAGCTCTGGGAGAGCTCTTATTAAATTGTTAAGAAGAGGAATGTAGACAAGTTGTATGAGCTGCTTAACCCTCACACATTCTGAAGGTTTGAGCTGTCATTACTTTTGCATCATTGGACTTACGCATTTTCCTGGGCTGCCTCTTCAGCCTTGGAGACCTTTCTGTAGCAGTAGATCATCTCAATGAACAGCCACAGGGTGAGGAAGACCAGGAGGATGTACATCATGATCTCTGAGACCACGGAGGTGAAGTCTTCTCCAGCTGCAAGGAGGAGAATGAGGTTCAGAATACATGTGTCCCATGGACCCAGCGCTGTCACTGGCTTCGTAGACATATTCAGTCTATTAAGTATAGCTCAAATAAACACCAAGTTTAGAGGAACTTACGAGGCTATCAAAGGAATCCACATTGCCTGACTCCCTATCAGTTTCTCACTCGACTGTTCAGCTTTTCTGGACGTAAGGATGAGGGGGAATGATAAGTGAAAGAAGGAATACTAGAGTCAGAATGATTGCAGATATGTGTGTGAGCACACACACACACACACACACACACACACACACACACCAGTTGCATCTAAGTTATACTACCTACTGTGTAAATATTCATTTCTTTTGAGTCTCAGTTTCTTATTTCATAAAATGAGAACAATGATTTACAGTAGTCTGGATTGTTGGGAATGTTACATTACTCAGTGTATTTGAGGGTGTCATATGCTAGCAGTGGTGAACTCAAGGATAGCACAATTGCAAGGCACTTAGCTCACAGCCCCAGCACTACACAGAAGACAAACACATCGTGAAAATGGCCAGGTGTGAAACTCCACACAGATATAAGGAACATGCCTTATTCTAGCCACCTATGACCTGAGACACAGGTAGCAGAGATGGTATCCCCAGAGAAGGATCACTTAGGGCCACCATAGTCAGCCCACCCAGTGGTAGAGGCATGTTCTTCATGGGTCTGGAAGGAGAAATGAGGGCCTTCCAGGGGACTCTTCCCCAGTTCTGCTCTTAAAACACAGATGCATCCTTCCATTTCCCTGTTTAAAATCCTTCCATCTTCCCTTGCACTCCAGGATAAAGCCCATCTCTAGTAATATGATATGTACAGCCCTTCCTTTCCATTTGGCTAGCCATAACCTCCCCTATGTACTGGTGTTCTCGACTGCCTCTTCCTACACTACATGTCCCACCATGGCCAGCTGTGTCCTGGAACCCCGTCCTGGCTTTCAGCCTCCTGAGAAGGACCCTAAATTCTGCTGAAAGCCCCCACTCTGAAGGGGGGATCTTCTTTTAGGATTTTGGGTAGCATTTTTATATCCATGCACTGTTTTCACCCAGCCAGTAAAATCCCTCCCAGGAGGAATGGTGCTGTGTTTCATTTCTACTGACTGTGAGAGTGTATCTGTGACATGCAAGCCTGCGTCTCATCTCTAGTTACTTAGACATTGGGCTTTCTTGATCGTGCTGGAGCTGTAGGTCATGGGTGAAGCTGGGAGTGTCCGAACATGTCTTCTGCTGGGCTTGCTAGGACATGATAAATGTGCGTGATAGGCTTGCCGTAAAGTGTGTTATTTCTATTGTGGTGCAGTAGCTCCGATGTAGTAACAGGAAGGTTCCCTCTGTATTTCTGTCACCTGTAGGAGAAGAGGCCACAGCTTCCTGTCTTAGAATGAGAACAGAGAGACTAAGCCTGGAAAAAGCCAACAAGGGGCCCCAGGAGTGGGGCAAACAAACATCTGTCATGTGTACCTGTGAGTGACATGAGGGTGAGGAGGGCTGCCAAGGGGTTCCGGAGGCAAAAACAAGTAACGGAGGGAAAGCATCTCGGGGAGGAGACGGTGGTAGAAGGAAAAGATGCTCGGGAGGGTTAACTCAATAGTGGAAAGATACGGATGTTGGTCCCGATTTTCATGCCACTTCATGTTCCTGAGCAAACCCTTGGCTCCTCGGATCCCTCTCACCACACCTATACCCTCCATGTGCCTGAGAGGAGTCATATGAATGAATACCAGACCGTAAGCTACTGAAGTCATGCCTGCAAGGGTGATGTGGAGGCACCTGGATTAAATACCATCCATACTCCTCCCCAGCCCTACCACCTGCGCAGCTCTGTCATGCTAATTATGAATTTGTTTTTTTCCTCTCTTCTTACCCAAGGATTGCGCTGGTGACAAACAGGCAAGCTAGTGCAGTGGTGCCACACTTTCCCATTGGCTGTGTCCCCAGCATCTCTGGAGGCCAAAGCCTGAGAGAGCAGGAGACAGAGACACACAGGCCAACAGTTCCTGGTGGTGAACACAAGATGGCACCAGGCTCCCTTCCCCGCCGGGGGGCGGGGGAGGAGGGAACGCATAAACAAATGAGGGTAATGGAACATTGGAACAGATTTATACCTCAGAGAGCTTCCTGTTCAACCCTTCTGCTTCCGCACCAGAGGACCCAAGCTCTGAGAGTGGAAGTGGATCAACAAGTTTTCATTCAGGTGGCCCCAGCCTGCTACACTTTCTGAACTGGCTCTACCTTCTACTTGGGTTAGTTATAATGTCTCAATGTCATTCACCCTCAAGACCCAGAAACTGTCACTTCCTAGATTTTATAACAGTAATACTTTTTTATTTTTAAATCAGCCAGTGGCCTAGAGGCTATGATTCCTTCACTCCCTTGCTTAGGGCAAGCTCTGTCTATACTTGACTTCTATTTTCATGGCCAGCACCACTGCCTACTCGCCAGCCTGTATCTTAGGGCAACAATAAGAACGTGCTGGAAATATAACTGTCTGAGAGGGTGTGAGAATGGCATGGTGGCTCCCTGGTGAGGAAACCCAAAAGGAGGTGCAGAGTTCATATTATGCCTTGGGAAGGAGCATTAGCCATGGCCATGAACCACAGCTTTTTCAGTCTCCTGATAACAGTGCAAAAGCAGTTTGTGAGGCTCCCCCATGATTCTGGACTCAAATTGCAAGGGAAATACACAAGTTAGGTTATTGACAGAACTGCTCACCTGCCACCAATGAACAAAAGAAGTCTGTAGACTTTGAAGACTAGAGAGCTATCAGCTTGCTCCCACCCCTGGCTTAGGATAGACACATGTAGAGATACTACAGCTGGGGAAGGGCTAGTAAGATGGATCACCAGGTAAAGGCACCTGCCACCAAGCCTGATGAACTGAGCTCAATACTGTTACCACTGCATAGTAGGAGGACAGAACCAACTCCTGTGAGTTGCCTTCTGAACTCCACACACACCTGGGCACATGAGTGTACATGCAGAGAGACAGACAGATAATAAACGAATACACACACACACACACACACACACACACACACACACACACACACACAGAGAGAGAGAGAGAGAGAGAGAGAGAGAGAGAGAGAGCAAATACATGTAAATTTAAAATTTTAAAACTGAGGAAACTTGAGACTCACTAAAGTTTGAAAGCAACTTGTTTGGACATATATGTGGCTTGAAATAGGAGAAGAGATGAAGTTTCCATATAAATTGGTATTCAGCACTGGCCAGAAGAAAAAGGCTGTAGGCCTTGTGGAGGCTGTCCTTTTCTCTTGGGGACCAGGGAAGTTATCCTATTACCTACACTAGCCTGTCTGCTTTGAGGGAAAACACAGCAAGGGATTCTGATGAGGCTGGCTGTAGGAATCGGGCCATGCAAGGAAGGCAGGCCTGCATGCATCAGCTTATGAGTTCTCTAAGGATCACATGTTCGGAAAGCCACTGTCCTCTAGCCCACCCCTTGAAGAGACTCCAGGCCTTAGTCTTACCCTCTTCAGTGACTCTCAAGGGTATTAGTCTTGTGGTCTTCACAAAGGGCCTGTGTGCCTCAAACTCAAACTCCCTGGACACGTTGCATGTGTAGAGGCCAGAGTCATTCAGAGTGACATTGAGCACAGTGATGGACACGTCCTGCAGGTCTTTGCTCCCATTCCACTGCAGACGACCTTGGAACGGGCTCTCCACCTCCTGGTGTCCATTTCGATACTCGTATATCTGCAGAGAGAGGAGCAGAAGCAGATGGTGGCCAGAGAGCCAGGTAGAGCCAGGGCAGAAGGAAGAGCAGGAGTTCCCATGGGCAGGAGAGCTAAGAGACAGTGTTCCAGAAGACCCAGAGCATAGTGGGGTGGGATAAAGAGGCACAGAGGAAGCCGGGGGAGAGAGTGGGTAGATGAAAACAGATGTCTGGACATGTGGCATGGTGGGGCAGGGGCAGCATAGAGTAGTCAGAAAGAATCCTGGGAGAGAAAAAGGAGCAGAGTGGAGAAGAAAGGAAGGTGGCTGATACATAAAGGAAGCTAGAAACAGGAAAAAGAAAGGATGGAGACAGAAAGGGGGTAGGGAAGGACAGTGAGCTATGTGACGAGGAGACCAGCAAGGGGAAAGCAGGATATAGAGACCAACAAGGCAGCTGTTAGCAGGCAGGATACCTGACAGCCCCAAGCTTAACACCGGACTCTGAGCTGGCATCCATCATCCTGACTCTGAGCCAGGCCACAGGTGGGAATCCATAATGTAGAAGGATAGCCAGTGAGCAGAGAACTCACAACAGAAAGACATGTAGAACTTTTGCTTTGGGCTGAATTAGAACCAACGTCAGCTCTTTCTGACTTCTTTCTCAGACACTTCCACTCTCTGACATGACACTTTTTTCATCTGGTCTCTGCTAACCATTGGTGTTGACTAAAATGAAAACTCATATTCCTAGACATTAACTACAATTTAGTCCTTCAGTCACACCTTGTGGTTTGGGACAGGCATGCTAGCAATGAATACGGCTAACATGTGACCAGGCATGAAGCCTATGGACCCTTCACATCCAGCCAAGATCTCTAGCTTCCTAGAAATGGGCACTTATCAGAGTGTACCTTCCCTGGTGTGTGACTCAGGCTTAAGTTAGACTCTAAGAAGTCGATGTGTTGGTCCTTGCATTGGCACCAGGTTGGAGCCAGCCTACATTCAAATACCACATAGTACCTAGACTCAGAAATGACTCCACCTTGGGGGAAAGAAGGAATGAAAGAGTGCAAGTCAATTTCACCATGTTGTTGTCTGCAGTGGGTCTTGTGGAAGAGACCTAGGGGAGCAAGGTAGAGCTCTGGGAAGAGCCTGGGATTTGCCGTCAGACCACCATGTACAAATCTAAACCCGTGTGTGTGTGTGTGTGTGTGTGTGTGTGTGTGTGTGTGTGTGTGTGTGTGTGTTCAAATCTAAACTCTTACTAACTTAATGTTACTCTTTTGAGCTTCAGTTTCCGTAAGAAACACATCATATTTCAAGGATTTTTAAAATGAATTAAAAATTGGAGCTCATGAGTCTTGGTAACAAACTGATAATGAAGCTTTTGTTTTTATTCCCACTTAAAAGGAAAAAAATAATTGGAAGCATCAAAAGGTTGAATATGTCTAAAGGCATGGAGATAAATAGTGTGAAGAAAAGAATCAAACCCAGGCAGCCTGGCTCCAGAGTCAGTGAATGTTTTAACAGTGATTTAAATAAATCACAACCCCATGAGCACTGTCCCAAACCAACCAGAACGGACATTGACCTGGCACATAGTCTGGAGGGCTTCTTGCCATGCCAGGGGTGAATCCCTTGGTGTCTAGACCATCGGGAGGGTACAGTTTAGGGTTCCTCCTGAGGAGAATGGCAGCATGGCGACCTGGGATACAGAGCATGGCAAGAACTAATGAAAAAATTTACCCACAGAGGTGACTGTCCTGGGCATATCAGTTGATACACTTTGGTCATCCCAGTTGCTCCTGCTTCACTGGGGCTGTGAGAGTTGAAAGAGCTCACTTGTGCTACCCACATAAAGCTGCCTGTGTTCTTTCTTTCAACTTCATTAAATCCGTTTCATAGGACTGTGTGGAAGATGAACGCACCTGTAAGAGGTCTACCAGGCTCTCTCAGCACATTTACCTCTTTGCACCCCTTCTCACGCTTGTAACCAGGGCTGCTCACAGCCGGCCAAGTGGCCTGCCTTGCAAAGACCCTGGGCTACTATAAGGCTGTCAGCTATCTGCTGAGGTGATGTAAGCGCTCAGGAGAGGAGCGAATGTCATGTCAGGACATCGTCTCCCAGACTGCCGGGAGCCAGGCATACAACAGCACAGACCAGCAAAAGAAAGCCGGAGGCAGCAGTCTGACATACAAGGAAATCTTTACCGCCCTCAGGCCTGTAGAACCATTCCACCACAGTGGTGGCCTCCACCTCCTCCCTCTTCATGCAGGAGATGCAGCGCAGCTTCATGGGATTGCCCTGCACGGCTTCCGTCTCCGAGGGCACTTCCACACACACAGGGAAGCAGACTCTGACTGGAGAGAGGATGGGTGACAAGAAGGGGACAGCCGGAGGGGGCATTGGGGAATGAGGAGGGAGGGAGGAAAGACAGAGAAGAGAGAATCATGAGACACTTGAAAATAACAAGATCCACGTGTGTACCTGTTGCTGGGGCTCGCTGAGTATGCATGGTCAGAATAGGTTTAGAGTAAGAGGGTGCGGAGATGGATCCTCCAACATTGACGAAGTTTTTGGAAGCCATGAAGATGCCGCTTAGGACAGACTTGAGCCTGACTTCGAAGCCTTGAAGTCTCGTAGGAGACAGACCTGGCTTCCATCCATTAACTGTCCATCCACTTGATCATTCATTCAGCAGTCATGAGATGCATTCTTTGCCAGGTCTAATGCTAAATTAGAGACCCGAGAACGAACAAGACACTAGCCATGCTCTCCGTACATCTATAATCTAGCAGAGAATTGCAGTTTCTTGTGGTGATTCAACCAGAACACACGAGAGGTCATGTTAGGAATGTGCTCAGTTCCCACAGAGGGGCAATTAGCTACTTGGGCTTGGGCTGGGGAGAAGAAAAGGCTGGTGGGACATGAGATAGAGAGGCAGATAAGACTCATGCCGGAAAGACCTGCACGTACTTTGTGGTGTAATATATCCAGGGCTCTAAAGCCAAGGGGAGAGGGAATCAGATGGGTGTTTGGGGACCCATGGAGCATGGAGCAGCATCAGTGTGAATATGATGAATGGACCACTGAGTCTGGAGCAAGATCTGTGCAGAGTAGAGAGACAAAATTCAAATGCTGGAGGGGTCAGATGATCAAACAGAAGGAGGTTTGGACTTTTGGTTCCTGCCCTCTAGATACTCCAAGTCCAAAGAAAGGTGACTGTGTCAGACTACATGTTTGGAACGAATCAAAAGCAGGACACAGATGCCAACAAAGCATGAACAAAGGTAGGATGCATGAACAGACGTACAGTGTGCAGAGGGAAGGAGGGGGTAATTCTGCAATGTTCAGAACAAATCCAGATGGTACGATCAGCTCGGCATGTCACATTTAACAAAAGGAGGCTGTTCAGTGAGTGCCCACCCAAGCCCCATCAACAAGACCCAGTAAGGAACAAACGTGGGAAAGTGGACACAGGGCAGGCTTGTCTTCAAACTAACAATTTCAGGCTAACAAATGGAAAAGAAATTCAATTATACTCAGTTTTAAAAGTCTTAAAAATCACTTTTGTGCAGTTAATTTGTTTTTGTTTTGCGTTTTGAAACAGGGTCTTACTGTGTTGCCCAGGCTAACTTTGAACTCACAATCCTCCTGCGTCAGTCTTTGAGGTGAAATTACAGGGATGTGCCATCAAACCTAACTTTAGAAAATCTTTCTTAGCCAGGATTGCTGCAAGTGTGAGGACAGTGTGGGCTACTGAGTACAATTCTGTATCCAACAAATTAATAGCAAAGATTGGTTTGTGACTGTAGCTCAGTTGGTGGAGTGCTTGCCTGATATGCATGAAGCTCCAACATTTAATAAATCAGGTGTGGTTGTACATGCCTGCAATCCCATCCCTCAGGATACTGAGGCAGGAGGATCAGAAATTCAGTCTTCCTTGCTACATATTGCATTTGAGGCCAGCCTAGGTTATATGAGACTCTGTCTCAAAAAAAAAACTTAAAAATAAAATATATTTTCAGATTCTGCAGCTGTTCATAAATACAAAAATAAAACTATTTGGTAAGAGATTTTACACCTAATTATTTGGAAGATGGAAAAGTATAACAACTACCATCAGGACTTTGAAGGGATCCTCTGATGCACCTGTCCTGAATTAATGATAAATGCAGACTCTGCAAGGTGAAATAATATACACTGATATTTTAAAACTAGCTCAATGCCATCATATTTCATTTTAAACTTAGAATTTAGAGCCTGTTGGCACTATAATTAAAGTTTTAAAATGTTCTAAATGAAAAAGATTAATTGGCTTTTAAACCCTCAAGGGAAGTGGACTAGCCTTATCCAGTGGTCTACAGAAGATCGGTTTCATTGTTTCAAGGGAGAAGGGTCCACATCTTGGGGGAAATGGTTAGAAACACTGGGTGTGTGATACACTTATAGTTTTTATTACAGACTCACTTTCAAAGCAACTAAGAAAATATTGTTGTGCAAAAGTATGCAGCAAGAACTGCATGTGACATAAACCCTCATATTTGACGAGAAGTCTTCAGATCAATATGGATGGCCTCAGAGACATGAAAGGAAAAGTTCCAAGGAATGCACAGCTACAACTATAGAAGCGGGGCAAGTGATGTTTGAAAACTTAAGGACTGTATCTGACTGACTACTTAACTTCTCTGAGACTCAGTATATTCAATATTTTTTAAAAATAAAACACCCAGTAGATAGGTCATGAAAATCCTATAGATTAATTCCCATGATTGTGCATTGGATAAATATCATTAATAATGGTATTTATCTTCCATTTATTTGGTGAATGTATTGAATACCCACCATGCAGCCAACACTGTTCTAGGCACCAAGAACCAAACAAAACCATCCCTGCTCTCTTGGAGCCTGAATTCCAATGGAGGTGGTACAAGTAGGTTACAGAACAAAATAAGAGTAGAGGAGAGAGAGGGGAATAGGGAGAGCAGAGAGGGTGATGGGAGATGGAGAGGGGAGGAGAGGCAAGGCAAGGCAAGGAGAGGAGAGGAAGAACATATTACCAGAGCCAGCCTCACTAAGAATATTGGCACTGAGAAGCCACTGAAGCTGGGGGTAGGGTGGGGGGAGAAGAAGCCACAGGGCTGTCTGTGTGAGGTCATGACAAGCAAGAGAAAACAGCCACTTCAAGGTTCAAATGAATGTGCCTGTCATATTCGAAGAACAGCAAAGCCCAGTGTGGGAAACCAGCACACAGCGAGAAGGGAGAGATGAGACGGGTGAGGGATATGAAGGGCCCCATCTCTGTAGGTCTCATAGGCCACTGTTAGAGCTTTGACTTTTACACAGCATAAACTAAGGAACCTTGAGGGTTCTGAGCTGAATAATCTAATTTCTATGATGCTGCATGGTCAGTGTGCCAAGTGGAGAATAAATTGGCAGGTGAAGAGGATTCAAAGGTAAAAGAAAGAATGATCAAGAGTTTGGTGCATGGGCTGGCAAGATGGCACAGCCAATGAAGCCACTTGCAGCAAGCTGAACAAACCTGAGTTCAACCCCCGGGCTCAACATGATAGAAGGAAAGAAGTGACTCTCATAAGTTATCTTCTGACCACTCTATGTATGCACAATGGCATGTGCTCCCCCCACCCAAGAAATAAGTTCAATAAAAAAATTTTGGGCAGCCAAAGAGATGGCTCAATGTTTAAGAGTACTTGCTTTTCTTTGTAGAGGACCTGAATTTGGTTCCCAGCATCCATGTCAGGTACCTTAACCATCTGTAACTTCAGCTCCAGGGGATCTGACACCCATCTCTGGCCTCTAGGACACCCACACACATGTACACATATCCCCACACCAACACACACACACACACACACACACACACACACACACACACACATACAAAATAACTTTTTAAAAAATTAAAGAAGTTGTACAATGGTAAGATTGGAAAGTTCTTTTGCTTAGGTGATGGCAGAACTGGCTTAACAATGTTGGGTTCTCATGAGCACAGGCTGGACAGCAGAAGAGGAGCACAGCCATTCATTGGTAGTGAAAGAGGGAAACACACTGCACAGTCAGGGTGGTGGGTGGCAGTGTATGGAGTATAGCTACTCTCTTTAGAGTGTCCTTGGAGAGCATGCCCACTGTGAACCTTCTGGCAAAAGTCCACTTTCCAGGTAAAGGAACTCTGCCCCTTCAGTTCCGGACAGCACATTATAAAATGGCCACAAAACTCTCTCCCCTCATTTGCTTGCACCCTGCAATAGGACCTGCTGTTCCTTCCATCAACAGTGAAGTCAGTTGCTCCACCATGCCACTGCCTTTTTTTCCGTGGCATTTTCTAGGTATACACAAAAGGTAGAATACATGGAAGAGGTCAACCCACGTCACTGGCTATAGATCATAATCTCTTGGAATGATGTGGGCTGCATCATTGACCTTGGAATTCACCTTCATTTCTAAAGTAATGAGGAAGACAATCATGAGGAAAAAACGTGATGGATTAAGGATGACAGACTAACCAAAACAAAACAACAGCAGCAACAACAACAACAACAAAAACTCCTCTGCTCCTTCCAGATCTTTCTCTTCTTTCCACTTCCTGAGCTTTCTCTAGAATGCTTCCTCCACAGTAAGATAATAAGGCTTTAATTATAATGTAAATAATGTGCAAGGGGGCATGAATAAAGTTATTTTTAGACATTAACATCCTAAAACGATTTGGTCTATCAGATTAGTAGAGTCTTGAAGGCATGAGCTCCAGGAAGGGCTGCCAAGGGAAGAAGAATACCCCCCCCCCAATACAAGGGACCCTTGGAGAGCAAAAGTAGAGAAGGCACTAGGAGCTAAAGATGGATGAAACCCTAGGAAATGTGGTGGTGTTGGGGAATGAGAAGGAGAAGAAATTCCAGGACTAATGTCCAACTGACAATTGCACATAGCATCACATGTGTCTACAAGAGATGCTGAAAGATGGAGCTCTCTAGCTCAGGAAGACAGCAGCTCTCTAGCAAGCCCTCAGCCCTTTATGAACTCATATTCTCATACCTAAAGTGGAAATAACTCTCATGTCATCCCTCTGTGATGTGCTGGCCAAAAGACCTAAAGGATATAAGAATTATATGCAAATAAAGTAAAACTGCACTTGTGAGTGAGGCTCTTCCCCCTACACAAACCACCAAGCATTCTTAAACCCTTTTGTGGAACTAATGTTTGGATTACACAATCCTGCAATGAGCAAGGATAGATGTGACCTATGCTGTTAATTGTTCTGAAGATTTTGGAGGGAGAAGAGATAATGGATCCACTGCAAATTCTAGCAATATTTTGTAAGTATTCCCTTCTGGTTGAGTTGTGAGCTGAGAGGGGTATTATATATAATCTGTGACAATTTCCAAACTTCACCTTTATCAGGCATTCTGAGGATGCTACCTAATAAAAACGAAGTAGTAGAACTGATAGAGGCAAGATGCAAACCAGAGCTTTGTGTGTCTTAATCAAAAACTGCTGAGACTGCAGCATGCCCCCCTTGCCCCAGAAATTCAGGAAGGAACCTTAAGAATTTAAATTTTGGAAAAAAATTTCTACAGCTCTCTTTCAGCACTTCTCTACAATTTGAGCCTCACCCACGCCTTCTCTTATCCTGCCAGACTAACCTCTTCTAAGCCTCACAGCCCGAACATTTCTCTGGAGCAAATAGCAGCCTTGATCTTCAAGACAGGTGAGCTCACTGAGCGCATTATGTCAGCATCACCTCCGAGTATGCTGTAGTCTTCAGGGAATGGGTTGTGGTGAGTCCACCCTTGGGGTTGGCATTATTTTCTTCTTTTTCCTTCCCATTCTTGTTTCATTAGGCATTTTGCTCAACAGGAAACTGGGCTTTTCCTCTGGTCACATGCAAAATCCAAATAATACATGCAGCTACAGTTCCTATCCAAGGCTTGACAAAGTGATACTAAGGCAAAAAGGCATGCCTGCCACTGCCCGCCCAGGCAGAATGGGAACCAAGCCCAGTACAGGAACATAATCTCACAAGCCTACTTTCTGTAAGGGAGGTGGACACAATCCCTTATTTTATTTTATTTTATTTTATTTTTTTTTGTATTTGAGTCTGGAGGAAGGTAGCTAAACCAACATAAACTGATTTATGAAACAAAGAGCACCTATACTTGATCTGAGGGCTGGGTCAGAGACATGAAAGCAAAAATGTCAGGAACACACACACACACTCACGTGCACACACACATGCTGCTGAGTCTCACTAGTCTATTTAGATAATCATACTAATATGCTCAGATACATGCTAGTGCATACATACATTTACATACAGTAAAATACTGTGTGTATTTCAGTATTTTATTAGCATCTAGATGCCCAATTCCCTTAGCACTCATTCAGGTACCTTGTTGTAAGCCACACATTAAGCTGTTTAGCCCAATGTTATTGTCACAAGTCCCTTGTCTGGAGTGGCAATGCCACTTAGTCTGTCACAGGTGACAACCAAGAGTAAAAACAACAACAAAACTCCAGCAAACAAACAAAGCAACCCAGCTCACCAAACACCAAAGCACTTCAGCTCTAAATGTTCTTGCAAACTAAATGCACTTCCCATCTACCAATTCACACCAGCAAATGGCTAAAGCCACTATCTCATCCATTCCTTGTTAAAATTTAACAGATGGATGAACTACAGTATTTTCTCTCTTAAGATTTATGCATCCAGTTTTTATGCTTTTTTTTAAGTAGAGAGAAATGAGCCCTCCCCCAACCCACTGAGATGTTCAGAACTGACTCTTCACTGAGTGATACAATGTAAATGCAAGCAAGAATTTTAAATTAATGGATGTGATACATTCCTTTTGAGCAAAGGGGAAAGCCGGGGGAGAAATGGGAATAATTAGGAAAGGAAGGAGGCTGGGAGAAGCACCAAAGAAGGTTAGGGGGAAAAATCAAACTACAGGTCATTGGAGGAGGTGCCTTTGCAATCTCCAAAGCACATGTGGACACCCATGTCTGGCAGACATGCACGGAAGGAAGCCAAGAGAGCTCCTTTTGCCACCAGCGACATAAATAAGTGTTATTATTGTCACCATGATGCCTGTTATCTGCATATTGCAGGGCAGGGTGCTGTACTTACCCCAGCAGATGAGCATGAGAGAAGCTAGGGGAAGCAATCTGTTGAAGGCAGGCATCTTTTTTCCGTGAGTGGTTTCTGAAGCTAAACAGAGAGAATCTCTGTCAAGGACTTCGCCCTCTGATTCTTTCGAGGAAACCCTTAGGGATCAACTACCCCTAAGGGAGAGACCTTCTGAGTGGGAGGAGGAAGAAAAGGTCATAGGCCCTGCCTGGGGGTGGGGGTGGGGGTCTGCGGGATCTGGAGCCGAGGTTGGGTGTCAGCTCAGGCCACCTCGTGATGTCTCGCTGGAGCGAGTCCCCAGGCTTGGCTCAGCACCACGGACAGTAGCCTCCCCGCCCACCCCGATCTTGGAATTCCAATCTCTCCCCTGCGTCTAGCTTTTGCAACCAAAGCAAAGTAGCCTGAGAAGGGAAGCGCGCAGCCGGCGCGGGGATGCTGGACTGTCGAAGGAGTCATGTTGATTCACCTCTCGCCTCCCCTAGGGACAGCGACACTCCGACTTAGATCCTCCGAGACTCAGGAGCTCCGGCAGGCTTCTCCGGCTGGGTGTGTCCCGACTCCAGCCGTCGTCTGGGCTACAAAATTTGTTTCACCTCAGTCTTGTACACAGGGGCCCGGATTCCCGGGAGGTCCTCGAGGGGCTGGAAAAGAAGCGAGAGCTCCCGTAGGGTTGGTGATCTCAGAGGTGGAGGGTGGTAGAGGGAAGGAACCCCTTCCGTGGAGCGCGCCCCTGGATCCTGTGGAGCCCTGACGCTGGGTGATTGGGTGATCGAGCCGCCCCTCTTCAGAGTCGCCCCTTTGCCGAATGTGTTGCTAGCCTTGACATGCGCAAGCGGCTCTCCACCGCCACGGTCGCTACGGACCCTCCCCCTTGAACACACATTTCCCTCCCCTAAACCGGCGTGCCCCTCCCAGGGCTGGCGCTGAGACGAGGGGGCGGAGCCCGGCTCAGCGCAAACACCTCCCGCGGAGGTGGCTTCTTGTCTGGCTAACTGGGTGTCAGCCGGTCTCCTACTGTCTGGGCTTCTTTCTGGGTTATGGACACACAGTTACCCACCAATTCACCCTTTCCGGGCAACCCTACTGCTGCGGCCTCCCAAATACGCTTGCCTACAGCTCTGGGAAAGGGAGGAACACATCTCTTTGAAGCAATGATGTCATCTATAATGTTCACTGTGCTACGGTGGCTCCTGGCAGGCTTCTCTTCGCCCTCCACCCCATCTCCCACCCAGTCCTGTCTGCCTAGCCTTTGTCTTGCCTTGACTAATGGTTTCCCAACCCAAGCGGCACAGCAAGACAATTTCTGCTTATGGCAAGTGGAGTAGGGTGTGGCACACCTGTTCTCACCTCATCGCTCAGCCTGGAAGCAAATGACGGCTTGAGGGAAGCTTTGGGGTGAGGATAAGGGCCGATTTTTCGCTTCCCTAGTTTGTGTCTTTTTTTTTTCAGCCCCCCCCCCGCCCCGGTAACCAATTGTAAAAGGCCGGTAGATGGTGTTGAGACGTTTTCCAACTCTCAGCCACTCCCTAGTCCTAGCAGCTGCTGAGCATCCCCCGCCCTATTTCTGGAAGAGAAACCTGAACCTTTACACTCAGTTATAAACTCGAGTTGATTTAACGGATTAGGCATGCCTGGAATCAAAGGGAAAGCCTGGCCCCAGCCCTGGTCCTCTTTTCTCCTGCTCTCTCGCTGAAAGGGGGACTTAACACTGATGTTTCGAAAGGGAATGCAGAGGAACAGCTGACTGTAAATGAACTGTACGCAGGAAATGCTCCATACTAAGATGTCACACACGGAGTCACAGAGATCCCCATTCAGGTTTCTTCCTGGGCAGAGAGCCACGGGGTCGTAAACGCCATCTTGTGTTGAGTATCAGCCCTTGAGGTCTTCAAAATTGACTTTAGCAACATTTTTTTTTCCCCAACTCCTGAGCTAGTGAGGAACACCCCTGAGAGTGATCTAGGACTTTCTTGTTGTGATAGCCGACTCTTCACAACGTAACCCCTTCTGATGTAAGGAAGTTCTCTGGACTCCGAATTCTGCACTCCTTCCTCCCCTAACTTCGTTAAATGCTCTTAGTACATTTTCCTTAATAAGGGAATTATTTCCTCCATGTTCTACCACGAGAACTTTTTGTTTGGGACTAAGCTTCCTTAGTGTACAAAATTTTCTAGTCAATTCCAACCTTAGGCCACCCTGGCCACTTTCTTGGAAGATTTTTTTACTCCATCAGCGTCTTTAGTAACATCATGAATACGTGCTAATGTTTTCTGTGTGGTCTGAGCAGAACAAATCCAGTGGAATTTGAACACAATTGCTTAGGAGAGAGAATTTATTAAAATGCATCTGAGCAGCACATCCATCACAATGGGCTTACATTCAGTTAAAAGCTGAAGTGTTTTTCACCTGACTTGTTTCAACAGAGTCATTTTGTTCTGGTGCATAGAATTTGGGAAATTTTGTTATGAAACTTGGCAATTACTGTTAAGGTTTATTAGTTTCAGCCTTCAAATTCTGTTAATATTTTTTATTGAATTTCAATTCAGCCATGAAATAAATCTTCCTGCTTAAGTTTGATTTCATTTGTAGGCATGAAAATCACTTCATCTGAACCCTGCAGAAGAAGAAGAGGAAGGATTGTAGGAGCCAGTGGGGCAGAGAACACCACAAGAACACAGCCCACAGAATCAACTAAGCAGGCCTCATAGTGGCTCGGAGAGACTGGAGCGACAATCACAGATCCTGTATGAGTCTAAGCTAGGTCATGGCCTTATGGTTGTACAGCTTGGTGTTCTTGTGGGACTCCCAACAGTGGGAGTGGGAAGTGCCTCTGACTCTTTCGCCAGTGATTGGGATCCTTTTCCTTCTACTGGTTTGTCTCATCCAGCCTTGATATAAGGATTTATGCCTAGGCTTTTTGTAGCTTGTTAGGTCATGTTTGGCTGATATCCCTGAGGAAGCCTGCTCCTTTTTTCTTCTTTTGAAGGGAAATGGAGGAGGAACAGATCTGGGGGAGAGAGAAGTTGGGGGGGATGGACTGGGGGGAGTGGAGAGAGGAAACTGCAGTGGGGATATAATATATGAGAGAAGAATAAAGGGGGAAAAAGAAAATCGCTTAATCTACAGACCAAATTTTTAGCAAATGAACCCATAAAAACAAAACAGTGGTCCTGGCATGTTCCTAAAATGGCACTCTAGCTTACTTTTTTTTTTTTTTTAAGTACAGTAGCTCTGTCACAGAGACCCAAACACATTTTCCTACACTTAGAAAAATTTGAATAAAAGACAATAATTAGATTTATAATAATCTGTAGGAAAGAAGCAGGGGCAATGCCTCACATTAAAACTTGATCACAATTTACTTGTTTTGTGTGTACATATGTGCTTGCATATGGGCAGATGGGTGTCGCGGCGTGTGTGAGGAGGTCTGAAGACAGCTTGGTTCTCTCCTTCCACCATGTGGATCCTGTGTATGGGACTCAAGTAATCAGGCTTGGTGCAAAGGGCCTTTACTCCATGAACATCTTGCCAGCCCTGTTCTGATGGTTTGCGGCAGCATTTAAGTGTTCCTTTGGTAAGTCTTGAGGTTTTGGGAAATGTACTTGCTTCCCGTTCTCACAAGCCACTTCCCCATCTCCTCTGTTGAAAATCAGAGCACTCGGTCTCTTTGTTCTTCAGCTGTTTCCTTCCAGCAGGAGTTGTCTGCCACATTTATAAGTACCTTAAGTTCCTTGCAGTACATCTGGTCTTGTTCTGAAATGTCCTTTTAAATTTAAACTTTATTTTATGTGTGTGGGTGTTCTGTCTGCATGTGCATCTGTGCACCGTGTGTATGCAGTGCCTGTGGAAGCCATAAGAGGGAGCCAGATCCCTTGGAACTGGAGTTACAGGGATGGGTGTGAATAGCCACACAGCTGCTGGGAATCAAACCTGGGTCTTCTGGACAAATACGAGTGCTACTAACTGTGGAACCATCTCTCTAGTCCTCATTCTGAGAGCTTTTAACTCACTTAACATAGTAAGGTATCCCTTCCTCTTTGTGACTAGTATTGAGCTGTCTTGCTGGTATTGGCTTGATCTTTCCCATGTTGTAATCATTATGTTCTTATTGCTGATGTGTGAGGCTATGGGTGATGATTGATCTTGAATGCCAGCCTGCTTGGACTGAGCACCTAGGAGCTTAGAAAGTCACACTCTGGCTCTGTCTATGAGAGCCTTCCCCAAGAGGCTTAACTAAGTAAGAGAAACCCACCCTGAACATAGAGGACACCATCACATGGGGTATGGGCTGGATGGACTAAAAGGGAAAGGAGAAAGTCTTGTAGAGCTGGTATTCTGTCTTTTTGCTTCCCAACCAACACAGGTGAGTTCTGCTCTACCTTAAATATTACAACACCTCTACAACGATGAGCCAAAACCAATTCTTAACTTGCTTGTGTCAGGTATTTTGTTGTAGTGATGAGAAAATGACCAATGTGAACCATATGATCAGTTTTTTAAGAAGTTGACATAGCAGTCTGTGTTTCATAAGGTCATATATATTTGTCTTTTGGTGTCCACAGATGCTTGGTTTCAGGAACTGTAGATACTCAATGCTGTAGATGCAGAAGGCCATTCTATAAAATGGAATTGAGTTTGCATATAATTTCCCCCCTCACATTTAAATTATCTCTAGGTTACTTACAATAACTAATGCAGTCTATGCACCATAGTTGTTATACTATATTGTTTGGAAAGTATCAAGAAAAAAGTTTGGCCATTGGTATGGATCAGTGGATAAAAGCACTTGGTGCCAAGGCTGATGGTCAGTACTCACATGGTGGAAGGAGAGAATAGATTCTAAAAGTTGTTCTCTGATCTCCACATGCACTATGTGACATAAGTACACTAGTGCACACACACAAATAAATAAAATAATTAAAAAGAAGGAAACTATATATATATTTAAAAACGCATTGTTTTTTCCTGAATATTTTCAACCCATGCCTGGAGGAATCCATTCACACAGCGTCTATAGATGCATGATTGTGCTCTCCTAACTCAAAGCCTTCCTATGTCATTTTACTGTCCTAAAACACAATCTGGAATCCTCCTCATGGTGTAGCAAATTGGCCCTAAGACTTGGCTGTCTTCTCATAGATGTTGACAACTCTCTTTGTTGTCCACAATGTTCTAGCTACACATAAATAGAAAACAAATAGCCTCCAAACTCACCAAGTACCCCATTATTGGTATTATTTTAACCCTGTACCCAATATGACATGCCCTTCTCCTGAAGTGTTTCCCATTCTGTGACTTTTTTCTTATCATCTCAGCCTTGTCTCAAATGTCCTCACCTTATAGTGGCATGCCCTGGTCCCTCTTCTAAACCAGCTCCTGCACACCCCCTTTGATGAAAACTTCTGGACCTCATTTCCATTTCTAGTTTTCACATCTGCCTTCACTAGACCAAATTGTTTAACTTCAGTTTAAGTACTTGCTTCCATTCCAACTCCTCTAACCAGGATGCTTCTCTGAGACAGCTGCCTACTTTGTTCTGTTCCTTGCTGTGTTCCTGGGTAAACACGGGTGCAGGTAGGTACTGGGTCCTTTATATAGAGGACTCAAACCAATAAGTAATGGGTGGATGAGAGAGTAAGAGTAGCATGGAAGGGGAATGGATGACTCCAGAATCAGTACTGGGAACAGGAAAAGACTCATCGTGAGAAACAAGAGGTGCGATGCCGTGGTGGTGAAGGGTAAGGACACAGAGTGTGAAGAGGTCCACATAAAATCAGAGGTGTTCAAAATTCTGGATATTGGGGGCAAAAGGAGGCTAACGGAGGGGACATGGCCTCTGTGATATACAGGGAGAAGTTAGTCTTTTGTATGTCATTTCATCGAGATTACCAGAGATGGGTGTGCTGCTTAGAGATATCAGAAGGGCCAGTGGTAGAAAAAAAAAAAAAAGGAACCTTAAGATTCACATTTTTTTTTTTTTTTGGTAGAGCAGGAATCCAAATGATCCCCAGCATCTCATGCTGGAGAGGCACATGGGAATATGGGCCTGGGGAGGTTGTCTGTATTCCTGGGTCCCCCCCCTTGAAGCCTAAGAGAACTTCAGAAGAACCATTTGTGATCAGAATGTGCCTGAACTAAGAGTTGTGACACAGGAATTGGTCTGGTCTAACTAATGGACCCGTTTTTGCTATTCTAAGTAGATTCTGAAATGTTGTGTACACCCTCTGGGACAAGGAGAAGGGAGAATCATGTTTATTTTAAACTGTGGCCATAGAGCACATGTAAGACTTAGTGATATCAGGCTCCCAGATTGTTTCTCATCCTGCCAGCCAGCTGTGGAGAATTGTCACCAGCCAAGGAAGTATGGGATTAGAGCAGGAAACAGTGGCATTATGAAGAGACCACTCAATCCCTTCCTGGATTTGCACATGGCAGAGAGCCTGATGGATAATATGGCACCAAACATATTTGTTGAGATGCATTGAATTTCATTCAGTGAGAAAGTTTGACTAACAGATTTCTTTCTTTGCCTCCTTTGTTTCTCATAAAACGAGCATTTTCTTGGCTTGATCCAATGAGTTAGTTTTAGTTTAAGATGCATAACATTGTTTCATGAGACCCACAATGTACCCATAAGATGTGAGAGACTAGCTATCTACTTGAAGAGTGGAAAAATTAAATGATTTGTGGGTTACATCTTTTTCATTATTTAGGAAACGTTCTTCAGTTTCTATTCCATGCCAGGTACTATACGACTCTTTCACAAACACTGAGATAATGTGGCCAGTGTTGGAAACTATAGCCATAGAGGGAAAGTACTGGGAAAGTCTTGAAAAGGGTGATATTTGAAAATAGAACTAGCATACTTTCCTAAAGGTGAGGAATGGCAGTTTGGGGGTTGGCGGGTGCAGTTGCCATTCTTGTGGTTTTCCAATCCAAAGCATTTTGCACAGAATGACTGCTATGGTGTGAATCTGAACTGTCCTTCACGTGTCTGGACACCTGTTCCCAGCTAATGATATTGCCTAGGTAGGCTGTGGGTCTGGTTGGCTCAGGCAGAGATTTCTGGGATATGATCTTTAAGAGTTATAGTAGCTCTGAGGGGTTGAGGGAATAGTTTAGTCAGTAAAGTTCTTGCCATGAAAGCAAGAGGACCTATGTTAGGTCTATAGCATCCCTGTAAAACTTGGCTATAGTGCCATGAATCTGTATTCTCAGTACTGAGGAAATGGAGACAGAGGGATTTCTGGACTTTCTTGCCAGAAGTCGAGCTGAATCAGTGAGGCCTGGGTTCTAGGGAGAAACCCTACTTCCAAGGGGGAACCTAATGTTATTATTCTGTTAAATATACATAGTAATAAATTGCCTCTTTAATTTCTTATCATTATACCCATAGAGCATCTCTCAGCTCTCATCAGAGACATTTTCTAAACAGTAACTGATGATTAATACAGAGACCCACAACTGGTCAACTTGCAGAGACTGTGGAGAGCGCAGTGATAAATGGGGAAGCTATATCACACTCCCTGAGCCCAAGGCCCAGGGATCATCACAGAAGAGGGAGAAAAGATTGTAAGAGCCAAAGGTAGTGAGGGTTGGTAACAAAGCCGTATTTATGGGACAAGACAGTGCCATTGGACATATGAACTCACAATGTGCTTGCACGCACAAGCCCTGCCCAAGATCAAGGCTGCTAAAATCCCAGCCTGGAGTGGGAGGAGCGCAGGAATGGTTGGCTATTGGGAGAGGGAGAGTCAGTTTTTGGGGATGTAGCCTCTAAGAGACTACCTGTGCTCAAGCAGATTGCTTTATACCTAGGAACATATGGGCAGCACTAAGGAGAAGCAGTGGAGTTGTTTCTTTTTTAAGGGAATATGAGGTTAGGAAGGAAAAGTGATGGGAGTTATAGGGGAGGGAAAGAAAGGGAGTGAATTTGATCATATGCATTACATACGTGTATGAAATTCTTAAATGACTGAAAAGTAAAATGAACAGTGCTCAAGGAATGACAGCTAAGATTGACCTCTGGTCTCCACATTCACTTTCATAATACACACAGTCTGTCCTCTCTCTCCTTCCCTCCCTCCCTCCCTCCCTCCTCCCTCCCTCCCTCTCCCTCCCTCCTCCTCCTCCCTCCCCTCTGTGTGTGTGTACAGGTATGCAGCTGCCTGTGGAGGTCAGAAGTTTTCCATTCTCCAGAATCTGGGTGTCATGGGTTCTGGGATCTGAACTTGAGTTTTCTGTGGGAACAACACACACTCTTGATACCTGTGCCACCTCTCCAGCCACAGTCACCTCAAGTGTTGTCAATCTGATACAAAGTAGAATCACATGTCTAGATTAGGTTGATCTGTAGCATGCCTATGAGTGGTTTTTCACTTTAATTAAATTTAATTTTTTTCAATTTAAATATAATTACAGTGCTTTCCTCTCTTCCCTTTCCTCCATGCAGCCCCGACCAAGCTTCTCTCTCTGTGTCTCCTTTCATGTCCTCTTGCAACTCCCAACTGATACTTTCTCTTTCCATTATTATTATTATTACACACATATGTACATCTGTGCACAAATATGTAAATACAACCCACTGATTCTGCATTTGTTGTTTGTATGTACATGTTTTCAGGGCTAATTATTCTGTATTGAATGACTTAGGGAGCTTGTCCTTGGAAGGGGCTAACTCTTCTTATCGAAGCAGTCATCAGTTGTCCATAGTTACTTGTCCAGGGGTGGAATCTGGTGAGATTTATCCCCTTCCTGTTAGCTTGTCTACTGATATTGCCATTGGTCTTGTCTTGTTTACAAAGCCATTTCTAGGGGAGAATTTTACATTTGACTTCCTGGTATTCTAATTCTTACAATTGGTCTGTCCTCTTCTGTGATGTTCCCGAGCCATAGATAGAAGAACTGTGATGTCAGTGTATCCAGTCTGTCTGGGCTTCCTACGATCTGGTGACCTCTTCATTGTGTCCTGTTGTGGTTTTCAGTCATGGTCTCCATTTGCCATACCAAGGAGTTTCTTTCATGAGGGTGATAGCTACACTTATCTGGCAAAAGTGGATCATGAGCCATGAATTGTTTTCTTAATTGGGCTAACTGAGGTGGAAAGACCCAGCCTGGATGTGACAAGCACCATTTCATGGGCTGGGCTCAAGACTGAATGCAAGGGATAGGCCAACTGAGGACCGACATGCACCAATTCACTGCTCCCTAGTCTTGACAGTGGATGTAAAGTGACAAGCTCTCTCAAGAGACTTCCCTGCTACAGTGGACTATAACCTGGAACTGTGAGCCAAATAAACCCTTTCTCCCTTTAAGTTTCTTTTGTCAGGCTACTTAATCACAGAAAGAGTAAAATATGAGACACCATAGTGAACCCAGATTTCCCCAACAGCTGTGTGGCCAGCATGATCCACCAACACAACAACTCCAAAACTGAAAGGAGACAAAGGGAAGAATGTATTTCCAGGTCTTTTGAGACCACAGAAGGACTTTTTTCAAGTTTTGCATTTCTGAAAGTACTTGTGAGAGAATGTGACTATGTCTGATATTTTGCAAAGGCACAGTGATGAACAAATGATGTCACACTGGGGACCCATGAGGTGTATAGCTTTTAATTCCTTCCTCCCGTCTCAGACCCATTTTTGCTATTACTACACCATGATGGCAACACTTCCCACAACTCCGATTACACACGTTTCAGTTTTTTCCTGATAGCCTCAAAACTGGGTGTTTGGGGGTCTGTATCCGCTAGTCATCTGTGATATTCTCCCAGAAGGAAAGATTTGCCTTCAGACTCCCACATAAAGACCCGAGAACTCATTTCCACCTTCCCCACCACGCACAGTGGTAGAGACAGCCTCACTTTCTCTATGTCTGCATCCCCAGGGGAGTGGCACTGGGGACTCACTCACCTTCTGAATGAGGGAGGAGCCTACACTGGGAAACAGAGATGAGAAACTTAACTACTGGTTTTCTCTGGATGAGGAAACATTGGTTAAAAAAAAGAAAGGATAATTTTAATTCATCTTTGAATACTTGAAAAAATACAATTAATGATGTCCATAGTCTACAGTGAGAATAAGACATTAGCAGTGTGAAGGTGGAATATTCATCAACAATTATGAAGCCAAATAGATTAAGCATGGGACCATGGGACCAGGGGTCAGGAAGGTTACACCCCAAACAGGAAAAGATGTACAAAGAGGGACATTTAAAACATATCCCAAAACAAAGGCAGGATTTCAACAGGAAGTGTGATTCTAAAACACGCTGCTGTTTGCAGGAAAGCAGCATAAGCAGAGTGGCACAGCAGGGACACTGTGTCTGAGATGGAGAGAGTGAGTGATTCATCTGAACACTATACACAGTGGGAGAAATAAAGGTGAATGATGGTGGCAAAGTAGCCGGCTGTCAATGCCCATTTTAAGGCATTTGGAGTGTGTTTTCTGGATAACTGGGAACTGTAAGATGATATGATTAAATGTATTTAGGAAAGTTAATCTGGAGAAATAGGAAAAGTGGTGTGGGAGAAACGGAAATGACCCTGGTATCGACAGCAGAGTGGGAAGCTGGGGGTTGGTGTACAATACAGGAAGCTGGAAAAATTTGATTTTGAAGGAATCGTGAGGCTATTGTTCATTAAATATCATCAGGGACAAGATGTGAGGAAAAGGAGGATGGGTCCCTCTCATCATAGCAGGTGCTGGAAACTTGCTATACTGACCATAGAGGACTTTAGTCCATCATACACATGGGCCTTATCAAGATGATAGCTGGAGAGAAAAGTGATAGGTCTTGGGTACTATTGGCAAGGTTTTGGTTTGAGATACTGACCCTGTTTACAGTGATAACCAAAGTAATGGAAATAGCATTTAAGGAAAGGAGATTAGAGCAGATCTAAATTTAGTGGGGTAGAGGAAGATGTGGAGACTGATCAAAGTGATTGGATATCAAAGCAGTAAACAGGAAGTGCTGAAGCAAGAGGTGATTGTCAGAGAAGTTGGCTGTGACCTTAGGAGGAGTTGAGTAGGAAAAGCAGGAAGGAGGTACACGATATAGCTTAAATAAGAAGAGCTGGGATGAAGCTAGTGGATGCCAATGGTTCCTTTCTACTTTCAAAACATTTGATAGTGAGAATGAAAGAAGGGCAAGGAGCGGATTCGATTTTAGGAGAAGTAAGGTGTGGCTGTGTAAGCAAAACACTGAGACATAATGGAGAGGGAGAGATGGAAAATTAAAGCAGAGAGATGTTGCAGGGGCACAGTACTGGGCAAGGGGCTTGAGTCAAGAGCACCAACTGAGGGGTCAGACATATTTAGGGGTGGAGGAGGATCAGGAGGAGAAAGAAGGATACAGTGAGGTAGGAAAAGAAGAGTTGGAATTTACTCAAATGACAGAGAAAATACATCAGTGAAACAGGTAATAAGACCATCTGTCACAAGCGAGGAGCAGGAAGGAACTTAAGGAGAATCAGAATAAACTGGAAACATCTCAGAGAAGTAGGAAGATACGTCAGCTAAAGGCAAATGAAGGTAGATGTGAGCATCAGATGGAAACAGATGGCTCCAGGGGTTCATCACTAACTCTCAGGCACCACCCCTGAAGGCCAGAGCAAGGCAAGTGGAGCACAACACAACTTCAAAGTGTTGAGATAATCCACAGTATTAGTAACTATATTTATGAAGCAGCTAATGGCACCCAGCTCAATAGAGATGGTAGAAAAGGAGAATAGTTGGCTGAATAGATGGTTCAGTGGACAAAACATTTACTGTGCAATCATGAGGACCCGAGTTCAGATTCCCAACACCCACATATGTAGCAGGATGTGGTGGCTCATGCCTGTAATCTAGGCAGTGGGAGGAGGAGGCAGAGGATCTATTTCCTAGGGAAGTATGTGGCCCAAGAACAGTGAAGCTTCCTTGAAGAATCCATATGGACACAGTGCACTTGCTCGCTACATGCATATGCATGCTAGAGGTTTACTGCTCTTTTTCAAATCAATAGCAGCACAGATGACTAGAGTTTCTGAGGCTGACAGTGGGGGTGTAGAGAGAGAGGCAGCTGCTGGATGTCTTCCTCAATTACTTCTCTGCCTTACCTTTTCAATTAGTGTCTCTTACTGAACCGAGAGTTCAGCATTTGGGCTAGATTAGCTGGCCAATGAGCCTTGGGGATTTTTAGTTTTATGTTTTTGTTTCTTTGTTTTTTGAAATTTTAATGTAGCTATATCATTTCCCCTTCCCTTTCCTCCCTCCAAACCTTTCCATATACCCATCCTTGCTCTTTTTCAAATCAATAGCCAATTTTTTCCTTAATGGTTGTTACACATACATGCTCCAAGCATGCACGTTCATGCACACATATTCCTAAAAATGCCAAGTACAGACTGCTCAGTCTGTATAATGACACATGTATGTATGTTTTCAAGGCTGACCAGCTGGTGTTGGATACCAAAAAGCAATACACTTCCAGGCTGGGGAGATAGCTCAGGCAGAAAGGGCAGAGACAGGCAGATTCCTGGGTTTACTGGACAGCCAGCCTAGACTACTAAGCAAGTTCCAGCCGATGAGACTATCTTAAAAAGAAAGTGATAGTTCCTGAGGCTTGCCATCTGTGGCTGACTGTTCTCTGAACTCCTCAAGTACCTGCATGTACACACACACACACACACACACACACACACACACACACACACTTACACACATGAATATGTACACACACAGCATTAAAAATGAAAATTATTATGAGCTAGAGGCCAGCCTATGCTCCATGGTGAATAACAAAACCAGCCTGGGTTACAGAGCAAGAATTTGTCACAAGAAACAAAACCTATCAAACAAATGAATTAAAAAACAAAATTTTAAAAAGAACAGAGCAATACAAGAACAACGAAATTGTGGTATTTGAAAGGTGAGAACAGAGGGATTAGTCCCAAGTTTTCAGCTAGTCAACAGTTGGTCAAGGGACTCAGTGTATGCTCTACTGGATTAGAGAGAAAGCTGGTGGGTTTCTGGCAGGTCTCGGAATCAACAGAGGAGACCACAAGGTCAGATTATCTTTAGCAGCACAGATGACTAGAGTTTCTGAGGCTGACAGTGGGGGTGTAGAGAGAGAGGCAGCTGCTGGGAAAGATGGGAGGATACAAGGAGACTGTGAGGGGATGTTGGAGAAGATGTTAAAATGTTGAAAAACTTGTAAGAACTCTGTTGGGCATAGCAAGCCCAGCCACTGGCACTGCTTGCCTTCCTGGGGAGGGTTAGGTAATGGAGGTTATGACCTCCTTTCAGAGGGTTAGGAGGTGTTGCTAAGAGGTGGGACAGAGGTAAGAAAAAGCTTAGCACATAGAAACAAAAGGTAAAAATGTTAAAAATTGGAGAGTTAAAATGTTAAAATTTGTAGATGGACAATGCCGAATCTTTTTGTTTGTTTGTTTTGTTTTTGTTTGTCAAGACATGGTTTCCATCACCACTTGTAGCTCTGAAATAGATGTTGTAAGCTTCAATATGGGTCATCATAAAACTACTAGATATTAAGTATCTAAAAATCGCTGGGCAGTGGTAGCACTGGCCTATAATCCCAGCACTGGGGAGGCAGAGGCAGGTGGATCTCTGTGAGTTCGAGACCACTCTGATCTACAAGAGCTAGTTCCAGGACAGGTTCCAAAGCTACAGAGAAACCCTGTCTCGAAAAACAAAAACAAAAAACAAAAACAACACCAACAAAAAAAAAAACCTAAAAATCATTGATGATTCACTTCTTTATTAAATCTGTATATTCCTGAGACTTGGGGAAAAATGGTAACTATAAACATTTGAACCATTTATATTATCAAGCATATGGATATATGTAGGAATGGAATGAATCCTTAAGGCAATCCATTAACTTTGCAATGTTGGTATCTCAATAGGTATCTGTTTTTAAATCTGTAAAGCAAATGAAAAAAGAATCTGGGTTAAATTGCTTACCAAGTAAATAGTCTCTTCCTGTTTTTTTTTTTTTTTTTTTTTTTAAAAGACAGGGTTTCTCTGTGTAGCCCTGGCTGTCCTGGAACTTGCTTTGTAGACCAGGCTGGCCTCAAACTCACAGAAATCTGCCTGCCTCTGCTTCCTGAGTACTGGGATTAAAGGTGTGCACCACCACTGCCTAGCTAGAACTGGAATAGCTTCAAGATCCCTTAGCAATAGTCATTTATGACATATAAGTATTACCCAAATAAACATGGATTGCATTATTATAGGCAGTCCCAAAGGGCACTGTAGGCCTGGATGATGGAACCTTCTCTCAGAGGAAGGCAAAATGCCCCTTCCTTTCATGAAGGAGGCAAGAGACAGACCTGGGTCCTGCTTGTACAGCCAAAGTGGAAACCTGAAGGAAGGTTGCACTGAGGCCAGCAGCTTGGATCCACTGTAGGCTGACTGGTAGGAGACAAGAAAATCCCCGAGTGTTTCTGCCATTGACTATGGAGGATGCTTTGAATTTAAGTAAGCTGACAAAAGATCTCAGATTCCTTTAAATTCTACTTCTAATGATCAGGAATTAAGATTAAAACCAGTCTTAAACTATGTATACAGAAATCACAAAGATTATGGTTTTAAAAAGGTGACTAAAGGTCTGGGTGTCCTGGTGCACATCTGTGATCTCAGTACAAGGAGGTGGAGGTGGGAGGATTAGAAATCCAAGGCCATCTTTGGATGGATATATAACAAGTTCAAAGCCAGCCTGGGTTACAGGAGACTGTCCAAGCAGACACACAAACAAGAATATGACTAAAGGGGGCTAGAGAGATGGCTCAGCATTAAGAGCACTGGCTGCTCTTCCAGAAGACTGGGGTTCAATTCCCAGCACCCACATGGCAGCTCACAACTATCTGTACCTCTTGTTCCAGGGGAATATGAATCCTCACATAGACATACCTGCTGGCAAAACACCAATGTACAATAAAAATAAATAAATTACAAAGAAAGAAAAGAAGAATATGACTAAAGATTAATCCCCACTGTGAACTTAAAAGTTCTATTACAACACTGATGAGGTAGCTTAGAGGGTAAAGGTGTTTGCTGCCTAGCCTGTCGACCTGAGTTCAATCTCTGGGACCTACATACACAGTGAAAGGAGAGACTTGACTCCTACAGTTAGTTGTTCTAAGACCTCCACACAGATGCCATAGCCATGATTTCCTGCAACAAAAAATAAATGCAAGAGGGAAATATATAAAAATGAAGTTCCGTTATAGTGCCAAATACAAATGCATACATCTAAGTGTTTGCTCTTAATATTACATTACAGTTACAGTATGTATAGACAGAGCTCTTTCTAGGTGGCTTTTAATCTTGGGTTTTCTTCTTTTCTATCGTCCCTCGTTCCCTTCCCTCTTCTTCTGCCCTTTTCTTCTTCCCCCGGGCAGGTAGGAGGTAGGAAAACAGCTAGAAATCTATTCCAAGTGATGTAATCTATTTATCCTGCCTGGCCGCTCTTGTTGATAAGCCCCAGTTTCCACTTCTCAGCAGCCTGGCTCAGCTGTCTGGAAACCCCTGGTGGAAGGAGCGACTCTGAGCAGCTCCCCTGGAGTTTCCTGTCCAGGCAGCCCGATGCTCATTCCAATGTAGTGAGGTAAGATGAGCATCATGACAACTGCCAAGCTGGAGAGCTTTATTTAGAATCCTTCTCTCTGCTCTCAATTCACAAGAATTGTCTTGTCTCAATGAGACAAGGCTCCAGGCTGGCATTTACGGCTTGGACGGCGGAACCAAAGCTACTGGTTGAGGCCACCTTTGTTTCCCAAACTCCTCCAGTGTGGCTCCTCAGGAGGCTGTCGACAATGCCTCACCAGACCAGGACACCCATTCACTGTTTGTTTGTTTTTGGTGAGCTCCGGGTTCATATTCTCCAGTACACCCTCATCTATGATGCCATCTTGACCCTAAACTGGGCATTGCTGTTGTTGACAGCTGTAGAGGGAGGCAACTCTTTCCAGTACCTGGATTGTGAAAGAGTCAAGGTTGGCAGGTGACTATTACATTCAAAGGCAGGGACAGTTGGTCACCAAATGTTTGTTTTTATGTACACCAAAGCAAGAAGAAATGGATGTAAAGTATAAGTGAGTTTTAGGTCAGATGCAATATAGAAGCATTTGACTCAGAGCATTTTCAAAAGTTCAACTAAATGCATCTTGAGTGAATGAAAGCAAGATCCTAAGTGGCAAGTTTCAAGGAACTTTTTTCTTCCTCCTTTTTTTTTGTAACAAAAAAAGCACTTTTATATTTTTCATATAAGAAAACATATGTCATTAAATTAGGAAAAAATAAATGAGGACAGAAAAAAACTAAAGAGAACCTGAGACCTTTGCAGTCTGTCAAGTTAGACTCTGAACACTTTGTACACCTAAGGCCTCAGGCCTCAGTTCCCCAGGGAGCAGCTGGATTTGGGCAGCTGTGATAAGATCAAAGATCCGAGGAGGGACAAAGGGTGTATTAATTAATTTTCTCATCTCTGTGGAAATGTATGACAGAAGAAACAAAAGGAAGGAAGGGTTCATTTCAGTTCTCAGTTCAAGGGTGCAGTTTGTCTTGGTGGGGAAGGCATGGGACATGAGACAGCTGGTGACATTGCATCTACAGTTAGGAAGCAGAGAGAGGTTAAGTGTTCATGATCAGCTAGCATGATCTCTCTCTCTCTCTCTTTCTCTCTCTCTCTCTCTCTCTCTCTCTCTCTCTCTCTCTCTCTCTTTCTCTCTCTCTCTGCCTTAAAAAGACTTGTTTACATCATGTATGTGTGCCTGCCACATGTGCAGACCAGAAGAAAGAGGCTGACCCCAATCTGAAGTTCCGAATGGCTGTGAGCTACCATGTAACTGTGAAGCAGGCACACACATGATGAACATACATGCAGGAAAAAAACCGAACAAACAAAACATTCAAAGACTTCAAATAACATGCAAGTCCAAAATATAAAACAAAACCAACTAGTTATTTTACTAGTTAGGTGAAATTATTAACACAAAATCATGACATTAATTTAATGAAGTCGCTTGACTCTTATGTGTTAGGTTATGTTTGAGATGTGTGGATTCCATCAGAAGTAACACATAGACACAAATCCTCCTGTGAAGCTCATGTACTGATGGACAAAAAAGAGCACATTAAGTCACATGCACAGTTCATAGAAGGTGCAAAAACGCAATAAAATATTCTATATAAAAAGACTTGTTTTCGTTTATGTGTAAGCATGTGTAAGTCTATGTCACATGTGTGTGAGTGCCAGAAAGGGCCAGCAGAGGGCATCAGATCCCTTGGATACGAAGTTACAAGTGTTTATGAATCACCTAATATGAGTCTTAGGCACAGAACTCAGTTCTTTTGCAAGAACAATAAGCATTCTTAGCTGCTGAGTCATCTCTCCAGCTCTATTTTCTAGTTTTGTCTCCTTGGTGACTCTAGATTCTGTCTAGTTGTTAATCAATGTTAACCATCATAGAGATATGGGCATGACATTGTGACATCCTGCATGGTTCTCTTCACTCTTCTGACATTCTTCCTAGGGAAAGTCTGTGTCGGAACTGTGTGCTGAGGAAAGAAATTTCTGCCCCCTGAAGAGACTTGAAAAGTCATGTACAGTTTTGGGGTCTGTCTGTCACATGCATGGACCACCAAACTTGAGAATGACTCTTCTTATGCATTTCAGACAAACGATCAGAATAAAAATAAAAACATTAAGCTTTACAATAACATTTACGAAATGCTAACTACTTTCTGGCCAGTGAGAATTACCTTATTAAACTTTTTTGTGAGTCTTCTGAGGATATTGTTACACCCATTTTTTAGATGAGAAACCTGAGGGCTTGCAAGATTGTATAATTTGTTCCATATCCCACAGTTACTAAGATCCAAAGTCCAGTACTTGTTCGATGAAGGTGGATTATACAGACCATACTTGCAAACTCTTCATTACTTGCTGTGATATTCATCTCCTCAGGGATAAAGGGGGCATGACACCCATTGTTTCCAAAATACCCCTATATATAGTTTTGAGTTAACTCCCTGAATATATGAGTGGACTATCAGGCCACTTAAATGAATTAATAGAAAGCAATAGTAAACCTTTCACAGAAATTTTAAGTCAATCTTTTGTGACTTAATTAATTAGGATTCATCATCTGCTTTTTGTCTTGGACAGTCACTAACCACATGGATTCAGTACTCATCATGTAAACAGGACTAGCCATCACCATGGATAGTGAAAGAGTTACATATAAACTGTGTGTTCTGTGTTGTCAAAGACCTTACAAAGGACATCCTCAATCATTGCTTCTCAGATGCCACCCACCCTTTAAAAGACTATTTTTTTATTTATTCATTGACAATTTCATACACGTATATATCTTGAACATATCCATCCTCACCCCCCTTTGGGGTGCTCCTCCTACCTTTGTGTTCTCTTCTGTTTTCAAATATTTTATAATCCACTAAGTCCAGTTAGTGATGCCTGAATGCACAGGTTGTATGGTCATCTACTAGTACATAGAAAACCAACCATCAGACATGCCTGGACAAAAATGACTCCCTCTTCTTCAGAGGTCTTCAATTGCCAATACAGCTAAGGGTGGAGCTTCATAAGCTCTTCCAACATCCATAGTAGAATGCCGACTGGCTTGATCTTATTCAAGTCTTGTGCATGTAATCATAGCAGCTGTGAGTTCATGAAAACAATGCCATAGCTCTCCTCTCCACATTCCAATTCTTACTTTCTTTTGACACCGTTTCAGTCTTGTTTCCTGAACCTTGAAGGCGTCCATTTAGGGTTGCCTCATGTAAGGCTGAACATGCAACAGTCATTTCCTAACACTTTGACCAGTTATGAGTTTGTGTATTGGCTATTGTCCACTGTGATAGGATGCTTCTCTGACCAACAGTGAGATCAGCATTAATATATGAGTATGAACATAGACATTAAGAGGACAGTTTGAAAACATGTCCATTTAGCAAATCAATAACAGTGCATTTCCTTTTAGAGCCCATGGACTTTTAACTGGGTTTACAATATCCAGTTAAGAATTCCCTCCTATGGCAAAGGCCTGAAAGCCAATCAGCTTGTTTACCCTAATAACAATCATGCCACTCTTGCACCAGTAGGTACATATCCTTATAGGTCAGTGTTATAACACAGGGCCCAATGGTGGTTAACTCCATTAATGGCTTTTCTCCCATAGCAGACTGCATAGCACTTTCCAAGCACTATGAATGCTGGCCATCAGGGAGGAAGTTTCTAGTTTAGTTTAGTTTGATTTTTCTATTTCCTGCAACTAAGGTGTGTTGTGTCTTCAGCAGTAGGGCCTTACTAGTTAGTTACTTGGGGCAGCCAAGAGCAATGGAAATAGCTTTTATTCTTTTGGGGTCCTCTGGGCATCTCTGGCCAACAACTCATAGGAAGGTAGCACACTCCTGTCGCTGATGTTTTTCTTTTAATTATCCATGTCTTCCTGGAGAAATATTGTAATATAGTCATATAGTCATATAGTCATATAGACACCTCTATTCAAACCACAACTGCTATGTCTTTGTCTTCTTGCTTAGTTACATTTTTAAGTTAGCTTTAAAAATTAGTAGGCTTCATGCCGGGCATTGGTGGCACACGCCTTTGATCCCAGCACTCGGGAGGCAGAGGCAGGCAGATCTCTGTGAGTTCGAGGCCAGCCTGGTCTCCAGAGCGAGTGCCAGGATAGGCTCCAAAGCTACACAGAGAAGCCCTGTCTCAAGAAAAACCAAATAAATAAATAAATAAATAAATAAATAAATAAATAAAACAGTAGGTTTCAGTAACCATTTTTGTTCATATGTCCTTAGTTACAGTTAACCTGTCCTGGCTCCCTCATTTTTTTTTTTTTTGAAATAGCATCTCTTATTGGCCTGTGACTTGTCAAGTAGGATGGGCTGGTTGTCTGCTTGTCGAGCAAGCCAAAGAGTCGCCTAGCTCTGCCTCCTTGTAACATCATGCTCATGTTTAAAGATGTGGCTTTTGAGCATTCAAACTCTGGCCACTCTGCTTTGCAAGGCAAGCCCATTACTGATCAAACGTGCTCCATAGCCCCAGCTCTGTTTTTCTATCCGTGAGTGTGTTGATCCTGCACAGGACAATTGGAAGTTCCAGAGAATTACTCAGAGCATAGGGATTTATTAATGAGGAGCCCAGCTTCCTAGCCTCCTGGGTGCTTGTTCTGTTTGTATCGTGTCTCAGAGTTGCCATGGAGATTGAGGTGCAAGTGCCCCAGAGGTGACTTGTTCAACACACCCTTTATAGGCTCTGTTTACTCCACTATCTATAAATAAATTATGGGTCCTAGAACCTGTTACAGGATTTAATTTTAGGGGAACCCAAAGCACATCACATGCCCCACAGTGTCTGAATGGTGCCAACTTCCCCAACTTCCATCAGGCTCTAGTCCTGTTGTTATTTGTGAGGGCTATTTTTTGATTCTGTGCAGGGTGAGCTTTTCTGATCTTTCATGCTCATGCTTAAATGTCATTCCAAAGAGATTATCTTTCACCACCCCACTGAGACTCAGTCTTCCATGTTGTATCCTGGCTTTGCATTCTTGGCATGTGTTATCATTTGTAAGTTTGCAACTATCTCTGTGTTTAATGACACGTTGACTACTGTCTACAGGACTGTAAGCTCTATAAGATAAGGAGCACAACAGTTTATAATTTTTCATATGATGTTTAGTGTAGCACATAAAATACAGTTCGTAGTCACTAAACGCAATAGTGAATTAACTGAAGATGATTGAGATATGAAACAATTTCAGAACAGCCTCTGAGTAGATTTTGGTAGAGTGAAACCGAAAAAAAAAATGAGAGAGATTAGTGAAGGCTTTGTGTGGAACCGCCTTTGGCTATGAGGAATACCCAGGATTTATAGATGAAGTAAGGCGTCCACAGAGCTCTTGCTATTTACCTGGCTCTGCTCCATGTATTCTAGGGATGTGCACTGCATAATACAATGTCTGCAGTCTTGCAAGCTTGCAAAAATAGTTCTACTTTTTAAAAATTGGAAGCACTATAAACCCCAGATAGATTAAATACTGTTCCTGTGGCCACAAAGTTAGTGATTGATGTAGGTGTTCTTCAAAGTCAAGCCTTACTTTTACTAAAAGACATTCTCTTTTCAGAAGGACCTCGAAACGTGTGTGTTGCTCACAGAAATTGTCAGGTAATGAAGTTTGCATGCTGCCATGACCTAGAAGCTGTAATGGACTGTGTGTTTTCTGTTACATCATACTGGATGAACTGAAAGATCCCTGGGGAATGGATTTCAGTGAGGTAACCTTGTAAATCTACTGTACCTCCTGTACTTATTCCTAGCATAGGTATGGACTTTGGGAGCCCATTCTACATAGAGGAATATTCTCTGAGGCAAGACACACGGGTGTGTGCCTAGGCCCTATCCCAAAGGATAAGATAGACTCTGATGACACCCTATGGAAGGCCTCACCCTCCAGGGGGAGCAGAAAGGATATATGATAGGTAATGTTTTAGTTGGGGGGGATGGTAGGGGAGGAGGGGAGGGAGAGGAAACTGGGATTGTCATGTAAAACAATCTTGTTTCTAATTCAAAAAAAAAAAAAAACTGCAAGAAAAAGATCCCTGGGGACACCATGCTATTAAAAACCCAGAGACCAAACCAAACAAAACATAACACAAAACAAAACAACAAAAACCCAGAGAGAATCCATTTGCTTTGATTACTTTGTTAGCTTGCTTAAGACTCAAATATAAAAACCTATCTGAAGGTGCTTTATGAACTTCAAAATTCCTTGCAAACACAAGTAGTTATCATTGTCTTATCTTTGAGGGCCACTCATAACACCACCATGCATGCATTTGTATGAGGAAACAGCAGTGTTGAAGCTCCACGCCTCGAGGAACATTATTGTTTAGGTATGGAAGGGACAGTGACAATTTCACCTACTTGATACTATCATTTTAGGAAGATCTACTAAAAATCAACCCAGAAAGGCAAAGCTAAGAGAATACTTTAATAAGTTATATGAAGAAAATGTTCTAATATTAAATGATTTTACAGTAAAAACAAGTGTGGGATTTCATAGATGACAAAGACTGATAAAGTTAATGACTATTTCTCATGGGAGAAGTTTCTTTGGGGGATCAGCTGAGTCATGACTTCCATTTTTCTTAATTTTCTGATGAATAAGTATCTAAAACACAGCGCAAGGAAACAGCTTGCCTACAAGTCTGTGAAAGTAAAGGAATGAAAGTGATGGCTTTCTTCCTCACTTTTACACATCTCTCAGCATCAGCAACACAGGCCACAGCTGTTAACAGTACAACAGACATGTCAAGTTTTGTTTATTTCCTTGTCTCTGTGCAGGTCTTATGGTTCTCTGTGTAGCTCCATGCTCATATGTGGGCTTGAATGTAACAGCCCCTGCACACATCTAGAAGGGATGTTAGGCAGTGCTTAGAGAACTTGCTCAGTCTGGGAACTCTGTTTGCCAGCATTCCTCACCATGTGTGGGAACTAGGCTTGTCCAAAAGAATTTGCATAAAATGAAGGAGATCGCGGGACAGTCATTACACTAAGAAAAACATCAGAAATGTCAGCTAGGGAGAGGAAGGCACTCAGGGTCTCAACTGGTTTTTCCTTACCTCTGATTGACCTGCATACAGTTTATTTTTAGATTCCTGGCTGTTTGACAGTGACAGCCCTTTGCAGTCGCTGGTGTCGTAGCTTCACCTAACTCCTTCCCAAGTCTCTTCTGTGGTTCTGCTGTCATTCAGACATGATTGATTCCCAGAATTCCCTGCAAGCTTGGCCCTCCTATGCTAGCAAGTTACCTCCTGTGCCATCTCCCTCCTTTAATGGCTTTATTTTTCACTTTTGGTTCTTCAGCTCCTCCTTCTGACCCTACAGGTTTTATATTTTTAAGTGTTTTCTGCTGAGTTAGCTCAATTCATGGACTTGAATCACTCTGTACACGTGGCAGTCACCATAATCAAATGGGCACATCCTCCATCACCTGTATATCGGATCTGTGTTTTAGATCAACAGGACCTGTGCATCTCATACAGAAAGTCTGGACCCTTCAATCATCTCATGTACCTCAGTCACAGAGATGTTCTTGCCTCTTCCTCTGAGTGCTGGGATTAAAGCTGTGTGCCACCATACTCTGTTGATGTACTTCTTAGTATACATGATTGCATGAGCCATTGGCTTGTGTAAGACTTCCCAATCCCAAACTTCTCTGTTTTCTTTATTTCTTATCTCCTGGTCATCCCTCTCTTAGGAACCTGTCACTCAAGAATAAACTATGGTTTCAGGTCAGTGGGGCCTTGTGAGATTTCCCCCCATCCAATTTGGGATGTTATCTGGTATTGTTTACAGTCATATATTGAAGACACTATTCCACAGCACATGTGCTGGTCCTCTGGCTTTTACAGTTTTTCCTATCCTATCCCTCTTTCATGATGTCCCCTGGGCCTTAGGTTTAGGAGTTGTGATGTAGATTTATATTTGGGCCCGAACACCCCACAGTCAGTTGTTCTTTGCCTTCTGATCAGGTGTGGCTTTCTGTAATGTTCTCCATGTGCTGCTGCTGCTGCTGCTGCTGCTGCTGCTGCTGCTGCTGCTGCTGCAAAACAGACCTTCTTTGATGAAAGTTGAGAGCTTCACTTACTGGGGGTATAAGGATGAGTATTCAGAGAGCAGTCAGGAATTATTCTGGTTTTGGAAAGTGGCAGTAGCAGTTTCTTTTCTAGGGTCATTCCTCACAGGAACAAAGCTCATTCCTCACAGCTAAGTCTCAGGAACAAATTCTTTCATATTGAGAATGACTTAGGCCAAGTGAGGAGGCTGTTGGTTACCACTATTGGTATCACTATTGCACCTTTCGGAATCTTGCTGTAGTGGTAGTTTGGGTTTTGACCATTACTGGCTTACATAGGGTATAGTCAGATCACAATGGGTTTACTGAGTGAGTATGGAGAATTGAGATGCTGAACTGTGCTCATCTCAAGTGGCTGCAGTGGCTTCCAGCTTGCTTTGGTGGTTGGATTTCTGCAGACAGCAGATGGGTCTTTAGAAACGATCAAGTATCATTGTAAACTTAATTGGTGATAATATCACTTTCAGCCCTAATTTCAGATGTGGTTTTTAATAAGAGCACATCAGCCCATCATCTAGGACCTGCTTACATATTGATTTAGCAAATGCTTTTCTTCTCCTAACATGTTAGTAAAAATAATCAGAAGCATATGACCATTTTACAAGCCAACAACGAACTGAGTACACATTATTCTATACTTTTTATGTTATCATTTTATGTTATGAAGAAAGGAGAGGGAGGAGGATGTGGTAGTGATGATAGTGAAGAAAAAAGAGGAAGGAAGAAAAGGAGGGAAAAAGAGTTTTGGAGTTAAGATCATAAAGAGGGTGAAGCAAGAGGTAGCCAAACACCTAATGAAACACTACCCTTTTGGTTAGAGTTTCTATTGCTGTGATTAAGCACCATGACTAAAAACAGCTTGAGAAAGAAAGAGTTCATTTTGCTTACACTTCCATATTACAGTTCATCATCAAAGGGCAAAAACTCAAGGCAGGAACTGAAGCAGAGGTCATGGAGGGATCCTACTTAGTGAATTGCTCCTCATTAGATCACTCTGCCTGCCTTATTATACAGTCCAGGACTACCAGCCCAGGAGTGGCACCACTCACAGTGATCTGGACCCTGCCAAATCAGTCACCCCCCCAAAAAGCCCCACAGACCAATCTGGTGGGTACATTTTCTCAACTGAAGTTCCTTCTTCTCAAAACGACTCTAGCTTGTGTAAAGTTGCCATAAAACCAACTAGCACACACTATAAGAGAACTACTGATATCTATGAGGGCAATCTAAAAAATATAGTAATGTCTCTCAACCTTGAATGTTGTGTCCTTCCTGAACATCTAGGAGCTTCATGAGACTTGCAACTTCACAGTAAAAGTGTAAGAAAATTACTCAAGGTTTATGGGAGAAGACCTTATCTAGTACCAGGTGTGGGAAGAAAGAGGTGGGCTGAAGAGAGGGAGGAAAGAATGGAGGCTGGGAGGGAAGATGGGGAAAAGAAAAAGAAGGAAGATGGGAGGGATGAAGTGAAGTTAAGAGGGCACTGATCTAAGGGAAAGACCCCGTGCCTTCCTCTTAGCCATACTTGATTGTAATAGCATCAGATGCTTAGGGATAGCGGAAACATTCACACAAAAATGGAGTTCCCCATGGTAAAAGCACCTGACACAATAAAATGACAGAAAATGATTCTCAGCTATAAACTGAAAGGCTGTGGCCACAAATCAAATGCAGCATTTGCCATGGTATTGGGAGTTGGAATTTGGTAACACTATGGCTTAAAAAAAGCTAGAGCTGAAATTCTATCTATCCCCTCTCATTGACAGGTTTTGTATACTTGGGATAGTGACTACCGCTTGTGGGGATGACGTGGGCTGTCACTGTTTTATATGATGTTTTGATTCATCCAGTTCATCCATTCATTAGTGAACTAATGAATCAGTCACTAAACATCTTTTGAGTACTTGCTGCATACTCTTCTTGGCTCTAATCATAGAGCAGTGTGTATGAATATCTGCCCTCACCCAGGTGTGATGGTGTTATGGCCAACACTCAGGAGGCAGGGATAAGAAGATTCCAAGTTTGAGGCCAGCCAAGACTACATGGCAAGACCTGACCTTACCCCTACTCTTGAAAACTAACTAACTAAATAAATAAACAACAATCTCCATTCTCAGAGACACAACCTAATGAGGGGTGTATATGCTTTAAATCTCCCACAGTCTTGATAATGTAAACATAATAAGCACTGTACAAGTTATACGAGACCCGTGTTCTAGTCTCAGTTGTAGATCTGAGTTCCTGCACCCCTTTGCACTCAGTAATGCATGCAACCCAGGAGTAGCTGAAAGACAATGTATTCCAAACCAGACAGTGGACCCTGGAGAAAAAGAACTACCTCAAAAGTGTGCTGCCCCCTCCCCAAAGCTTTAAGCTTTAATCTGTAGGATTTACTGGAGAGAGAGAGAGAGAGAGAGAGAGAGAGAGAGAGAGAGAGAGAGAGAGTGTGTGTGTGTGTGTGTGTGTGTGTGTGTTGAAAATGTTCCCATCAGGGATCATTTTAAGCCTGCAGTGTGCCATCTCTGAACATGGACTTGGGAAGAAATGCACATGTTGATCTCATGAAGCAGTTCAGATCAGCTCAGACATATCACACATCATTGCTTCTGCGGGTGCCCCTAGCTTTAACTAGGCTTGCAGGCCACGCCTGAGGAGGCATTAGTGAAGATCAGGATTTGGGAGCCAAAAGAGGTATTCAGACATGAATATGTTTTGGGGAACACTTGCCATTTGTGGGGTACAGGAAATCTTGGAGGACTGTAAGGGTGTTGCTTTGTTTGGTCTGTGTACCCCATTCTCATTCTGGAGTGTCTGGTCTGTTTAGTCCCCGCTCATAGTCACAGCATTATAAAGGGAGACACTCATTCTCCTGAAAGAGTTTCCATGGCAACCTCACCCAGCAGGCAAAGAACAGCTCTCTGAGCTTCAGCTCAGAGAGAGATAAAAATACATTCTCATTAATCCAGGACCCACGTATGGCTACAACAGGAATCACCTAAGAGTGTCAAACCAGCCAGGGTGGATTCTGATATTTTCTGGCTTTTCTCAAGACACACACAGCCCAACAGGGAAAGAGCAGGTGTTCTGCCTTCAGCCCAGCTCCATTGGAAGCAATGCTACTTCCACAAGGCTGTGTTTAGCTATTAGCATTTCTCTCTGAAGGTCTTGCCCCTGCACTTCAGATTTCAAAAGATCCTATGGCTTGAGAGACAACATGGGCGAATAGGAAAGCATGCATGAATACAGTTGGTAGTTCAGAGTTGCTTAGCATACCCTCACAACCTGAAATTAATTAACCATTTATCCACAAGCTTCACGACACCACATTTCTATTTTTTTTTAAAAGCCACCTTCCCTGATAACATACAAGTGAACAGCAAGGCTTGAATGACGTCATAGATATGGACCAATTTTGGGGAGGCAGGGAAGCTTCTGTGAAAATGTACGCTGTGATGGTGACTGGGATTGGTGCGCCTTGAGTCTGATGTTGAGGAAGGATGGATAGGGACAGGCAGTGTGGCTCTCCTGGGTGGGAGGGGCTGCAAAGGGATATTTGCTCTTAAACTAGCCATGCTCACAAGGGAGAACTTCCTTTCACAAGGCCTTCAATCCAGAATAATTTTCCTCTTTACCCCACCTATCTGCACAGATGCTTCTTCTACTTCCCACCTGGCAGGCTCAGATCTGTCCCAGCCTGTCTCCTGTCTGCCGTGGCTTTGTGCTGTGTATGTGTGTGTGCTTGTGCAATTGCACGCATGTGCAGAGGCCGAAGGTCAGGATTGGGTGTCTTTCTTGATCACTTTCCAACTTATTTTCTGAGGCAAATTATCTCACTGAGTCTGAAGCTCACTGACTGGGCAAGCTTCTGAGTTCCTCCTGTCTCAGCTCCCCCAGTTCTGTGATTACAAGCATATGCCTGGCTGTTTACATGATATTACGAATATTAACTCTTGTCCTCATGCTTGCATAGCAAGCACTTTACCAACTGAGCCATCCCTCCAGTCCTTCCTTTCCCTCTTTCTGTAAGGTTTGTAATGAGTTCATCGATACATTTACTCTATTGAGTCTTGCAATTATTAGCATTTTAAGCTTCTCTAAGTACTTGGTTCTTGACTTCTCTACCAGTGGTTTGTATGTTTGTACATACTGACTATGTGTGTAGTCTTTGTTAGATTTATACCTATGTACTTCATTTTGGCAGTACAACTACAAGTGGCATCATTTATAACATTACCCCCCCCCACACATTTGTTGCTAGTATATGGTATGCATTAGTGTTGGTATTGTGTTCTCCTATCCATTAATTGGTTCTGTGAATTTTTCTTTTGGAGTTCTCTATGTAGATACTGTTATGAGTAAACTCAAATAGTTTTTCCATTCCTTTCCTACAGTTTTCTTGCTTGCTTGCTCTGATTGGAACTTCCTTTACAAGGTGAAATAAGAGTTCCGAGGGTGGGCATCCTTGCAAAGTCTCTAAACTTAGGAGGGGAGCATTCAGCATCAGTTAACTATGATGCTAGCTATGGATACAGAATTGAACATTGTATAGTATTTATTATTATTATTATTATTATCATCATCATCATCATCATTTTTGCATGTGTGAGTGTGGGCACACGTGTGCTACATGTATTGAACACTTGGAGGTCAGAAGACAACTTTCAGGTTCTGAAGATCATCTCACAGGCCCAGCTGTAGATTTTTATAGATGTTCTTCATGAAGTTGAGAAAGTTTCTCTATATTTCTGAGTTCATGAAAGTTGTTGTTTTGTAATGACTGAATGTTGAAGTTAGTTAAATTGCTTTTTCTGTGTCTGTTGATTCATGTCAAATGCTGAATGGCCCCTTGGTTTGTTTTATGCTCCTGGATATGCTAAATAATTCCTGTGGTATTTCTGAATCGAGTTGTCTAGCACTCTCCCTTTTAGGATTTTAGCTTTTAAATTTATGAGAAATATTAGCCTGCAGTTTGAATTTTGATTATGCTAGCCTAGTTTTGTATTAAGGTGCACATAACTCATGGGATACACTGGGGAGTACAGATGCAGTTTGGCCTGCTGCTCTTGTCTGCACTATTTGTCCTCATGAACTTATGACTCTACCCCCCCATTTTACAGGGAATAAAGATAAACTCAATTTTAATTCACTACATATAATTCAAAGTTCCCAAAATGATACTTAGAAGTTGCTGCCCAAGTTCAAGACTGAACAGCTTCATTGGTGGAAGATCCTGTGTAGCTTCACTCTGTCCTGCTATAATGTAGGACCCAGTGATTCTCAGTTCTCACTGGACATAAATACCATCTCAGTAGCTCTGAAACACACTGGTGCCTACTCTCTACTGCTGCGTAATAGTCAGAATCTCAGTGGACGGTGCACAGAAAGTGACAGTTGCTTCTGATGTGTGGCCAGGATTGCAGATCAATAGTGTGGTGGTGTCTTAGTCCATTTGTGCTGTTAAGAGCAGGGCAATTTATGAAGAGCAGGTGTCTATTTCTCACAGCTCTGGAAGCTGGGAAATGCAAGGTCAAGGTGTTTTCTTGTTTGGTGAGAGCTGATCTGTTTCCAAGACTGAACCTTGCTGCATCTTCCAGAGGAGAGTGGTGTTTCATCTTTTAGGGAGACAGGTAAAAGCCAAACAAGACAGATGTTATGCAAAGCTTCTTTTATTAGGGTCTCAAGGGGGAAGTCTTCAACTTAATCCCTTCTTAAAGGCCTCTCCTCCTCTTCCCTCTCCCTCTTCTCCTCCTCCTCTTCTTCATTTTTTCAAGACAGGGATTCTCGGTGTAGCCCTGGCTGTCCTGAAATTTGCTCTGTATACCAGGCTGCCCTCAAACTCAGAACTCAGAGATCAACCTACCTCTGCCTTCCAACTGCTGAGATTAAAGATGTGTGCTGCACTGCCCAGCAAGGCCCTTTTTAATGTCAAAACATTGGCAGCACCTGAAATTTGGAGATGTCACATTCAAACCAGAGCAGGTATGTCTATGCTGGGGGGGGTGGTGTTTGAACTCTGAGAAACTAACTTCAAAGTTTGATGACTCTTACACACATAACACGCACACGCACACGCACTTTCTCTTTGGCATGTATGTAAAACATCCATGCTTGGATTCAGGTAATGAAGCTCTGGAGACAGTTGCTATTTGCCAAGAGTTTATTTTTCTAATCTGTTTATTTGTTTTTGTCTGTTTTAATCAGAATCACTACAGGCCTTAAAATCACCAGGGGAGCACATACTCAGATTCCTAATTCCAGTTACCCATGACAGAGAAATCTCAGTGCTACTTTGTCTCTTTCTGAGTCCATGCTCAAAGGAGATCTCAGGGAGAGCACATGAGGACTAGAAGGCAAGTTTCGGGGGTGAAGGGAAATTCTTAATTTTATTATTTCTTAGGCTGTTCAGACTTTAGGAATCCCATCTTTACCCATCTTTGTATAGGCTTTCAAATTCAGTAGTACATAATAATATTATCTGAAAAGATTCTTTTTTTTTTTGTTTTGGTGCTAGAAGATGTCTGATTTGTAGACTCAACATCTAAGCTGCTGTACCTGGCACAATCTTTATAAGCAATCTAAGGAAGAAAGTAATAAGACTCAGTTTAATTCTACCTTATGATCTTGTGATGGGATATCCAGTGTCCTGATGACACAGGGGACAGGTGTCCTTGAGTGCAGAGGAGAGTTTCTCCTTCCAGGTTTGCACAACTCAAGATCTATTTGCTCTGGGTCTCGTCTCACAAATCTGAGTAGTGAATTTCACGGACACGGGAAGGGTGAGTTTAAATGGGAGGTGTGACTGCAGAAAGCAATCTTAAGAAACGATTGAGGTTTATTAGGATGTCAGCAACTGCGGGGCGGTGGTGGCACCTGCCTTTAATCCCAGCACTCAGGAGGCAGAGTCAGGTGGTAGCACTTAGTCAGCAATATCGCTTGCTCATTATAAGGCTACATCTGTGCGGAATAAAACAATGACCAAGACTACTAAAGGTTCTTTACTGTGCTATATCTTATCTCATTTAGAATCTGCTATAATTCTTTTGTTGTTGTTGTTGTGAGATTGGGTCTTCTGTAGCTCAGGCTGGCTTAAAACTCACCAGGTAGCCAAGCATGACTTTGAACTTCTGAAATGGGATCACAGGCATGTGTAGTCTCACTTGATTTCTAAGTGCTACTGGAGGCTGAAGCCCAGGCTTTCTGTGTGTACCACTCAAGCACTTCTAGAGCTGTGTCCCCAGCCTCTGATCACACAACTCTTGAGAGGCAGATGCTGCTGCCCTCTATCTTACAAGTGAGGACAAAGCAGAGAAAGCCTGCATGACACTCCTATCATTAGTAATTATTCAAGGTTGGGCTTGACAATCACGTTTATTTCTTTTTTTTTTCATTGTCCTTCTTTTAACTAGTTCTAGTGTTAAGCATGTTTGTGTGTTACACAATAGATTGCTAGAATTTCGATCTTGTGAAACTGAAACTCTAGACTCATTAAACAACTAAACTCCTCAACTTTCCCCACTCTCCCTCCCAATGCTCCCATTCTATATCCTGTTTTTATGAATTTGACCATTTTAGAGAGCTCATGTTGGTGTAGTTACACATTGTCTTTGTGCCTGTGACTTGCTTAATTCACTAGCATAATGTGTTTGATGAGGTTCATCTGTGTTGTAGCATGTGGTAGGATTGCCTTAAATTGAAATTAATCAGCCGGGCGTTGGTGGCACACGCCTTTAATCCCAGCACTCAGGAGGCAGAGGTAGGCAGATCTCTGTGAGTTCAAGGCCAGCCTGGTCTCCAGAGCGAGTGCCAGGATAGGCTCCAAAGCTACACAGAGAAACCCTGTCTTGAAAAACCAAAAAAATTGTAATCAATCAATCAATCAATCAATCAATCAATCAATCAATATTGGATGAATGTGGGGCTCTGCTGTCTTTGTGTGTGTGTGTGTGTGTGTGTGAGAGAGAGAGAGAGAGAGAGAGAGAGAGAGAGAGAGAGAGAGAGACAGACAGACAGACAGAGAGACAGAGAGCGAGAGAGAGAGTGTGAGAGAGAGAGAGATCATGCCCTAGCACACATGTGGAAGGCAGAGAACAACTTTTGTTGGTTCTACTTTTCCACCTTTACATGGGTTTCTGAGGATCAAACTCAGGTCATCAGGTTTGTGTGTGGTGAATGTGGTGAGTGCGTTTACAAACTGAACCATCTCTCCAGCCTAAGATTTCCTCACATTTTAAAGGTCAGATACTATTGCACTGTATGTAAATGCCACATCTTATTTACTCATCAGTCAGTTAATGAGCATTTGGGCTGTCGAATTTTGTGGCTGTTGTGTAGAATGTTATAAGTAATGCAGACATGAAAGCACTCACCTGGAATTTGATTTCAATCCTCTCAGATCTGTACCCAAAAGTGCAATATTTAGATCATGACTAGCTTCTCTGTTTTGGAGGGAGGATCTCTCTGTGTAGCACATGCTGGTCTAGAATTCACTATACATAGTGAACTGCTCAGGTTGCCTTGGACTCAGAATCCTCCTGGTCCATCCTCCAAAGGGCTAGGATTGCAGGCATGCACCACCATGCCTAGCAACTATCTTTTAAGGAAATGCTGTTCTCTTTCCGTTAGACCTCCATCAGTTTACCTTCCTATCTGTAGAGCACAAGGGCTCCAACTTCTCCACATCCTCATCTTGTTGGTTTTTGTCTTTGATCACAGTCATCCTAGCAGCAGTGGCATTGGAAATCTTTGGCTTCTGACAGCAACTCTGGGTGTGGATCACATCACAACACAGGCACCATACTGTATTTTACCAGCCTTTACTGCTCTGGCACAAAACACAGAGAAGCTGCTACAGAAGAATTTGGTCCTGAGCTGAAGGAACCCATTTGTTCCTGTTGTAATATAGTCACATAGGAAATGAGAGTGTCCATAGCATAGTGCTGCTGTGGCCTGAGGTGGGTTCCCCACATCTGTGAATTGAAGCTGTAACTCCCAATGTGATGTTTTTACTGGGGCTTTGGGAGGTGATTAAAATGAGAGGCTCATAATAGGATTAGTGGCTTTTTGAGAAGAGACATATAGGTGTTTGCACTCTCTCTTCACAAACACACACACACACACACACACACACACACACACACACACACACTGTGAGCACATCAAAAAGGTAGCCATCTGAAAGATAAAAAGATAGCTTTCACAGAAAACAGCCATATTGGCACCTTAACCTTGGATTTCTAGCTTCAAGAACAGTAAGAGAATACATTCCTGGTTTTTTACAGAAGCTTCAATTTGTGATTATTTTATGGCTGGCTAAGGCCAGTGACTTCACCATGACTTTCTTCCTTGAACTTGTCTAGTGCCCACTCTACCAGTGGTGGTGATAAATGGCGCCTGCTATTTGGTCACAAACCTGCCAGGTTGCAAAGTCTGAGCAGCAGAGGACCAGGATAAAAGGCTGTCATCAATAATAAATGACTTTAGATGAATAAAAGCGGGACTAAGTAGAGCAGTAGGCAGAGATAAGTCTTAGGACGGGGGTTTGGGAAGAAAGGTTTCTGAGAAGCTGGGAGCTTAATGTGAGTTATTACTGTGCCTTCCTCTCTAGAAAGCTGGTGATTTCACATGTCTCTACCCAGTCAATTTCTGAGCTCTCCTTCCCACTCTCCCAGAACAGATTCTGTAATTGTCTTTAAGATGTGAAGGAAATTTGAAGGTGGCTTCACCATACCATTAAAATCTTTAAATTTAGCCTTTGCCCACATTCTTAGGAGAAACGGTCTCTTTGCTTGTATGTGTGGAGGGGGAAACGGTACCATGAAGCTGGCTGTTTTCCGCTCACCCCTTGGAAACTTTCTCCATTTAGATGAGCAGAGGGAGGGAGGAAATATCATGTTTCACTGGCTTTTATTGATTTCCTGGTCATGCCTCATGTGCCGTTGCATAGGCTTAATGGCTGCAGACACACGAGGCTTAGCTAGTAGAAGAGAGGCTGCTAAAGAAGAATTACCTGAAGATGCATTATCTGTCTGAGCCCAAGACCAAAAAAAAAAAAAAAAATGTGGCTTTCAGGGATGCAATTTATTGTGACCTAGCCAGGGTAGGCACTGGAAAGAGCTTTGATTCTGGCTACGAGAAGCCTGATTTGTGGATAAATGGCTTTGGTTGGTGTGTGGGGGGCATGGCAGGAACAGGATGCTGCTCCAGCTACCACGTGGGGTACACAGGAGGCTGCCTAGATAAAGTCAATCTGTGTCCTTGTGGGGCTCTCTTTAACACTGGGATATTGGAGTTGACACAGATGACAAGCAGAGTCTGTTCAAATTATTTCCTGATTATTATTCTTTGTTTTCTCATCAATGCCAGGCCCAGATTCCTGGATTTTATTGTGTAATAAATGGTACAACTCTGTCATTACCCCAAGTGCACACTACCTTGTATTCCCTTTTCTATATTCTGCCTGCCAATCAGGCTGTGATGGTTTTGCATTCAGGTACCAGGTCTTGTGCTCTCTGTGTCTCCCGTGCTCTCCTCGTAAATGCCATTTGCACTTGCAGGGCTAGGTGTGGGCTGCTTAAGAGCACAAGAGGACAGAAAAAGATAGTAACATGGCACCAGAATCCCCCTGGGACTGTGTAAAGGATTGAGGGGACAGATTCACTGAAGTAGAAAGTGGTGTGTGGTTAAAAGACAGAACATTCTATGGACAACTATGCACTAATTTTTTTTTTTCCAGTGGGGAAACTAAGCACGAATAATAGGTAGGTCTTCCTTAGGCAGGTATCTCCCAGCAATGGGGAAACTGCAGTTAGTCATTCTCAGGACTGAGGCAGACAAAAAGCAGAACTGGACAGTCTGCACTCACAACGGGCACCCTAAGGACTGAAGGATGGACTCTAGGTTGGGGATATGGGTTTTGAAAGCCTAGGAGTGGTTGTTAGATGTGGGATGGGCGCTCTGGAGTGAAATTCCTTGGGTTTGTATCCTGCTATTCTCTGTGTTACCCTTGAACATTTATCAAGCTTTCAGGTGCTTCAGTTTCTTCATTTACTGGATAAAGATGATGATGACACACCTTGTAGGGGTGTGGATATTAGATGAAGTAATTAATGGATCCATACAGCATGCACATAGAGGCACTCAATGAATGTTAGATAGTGTTCTTGCTTTTCATAAAATCACTGTTGCTAAGGCTGAACTGCTACATATGCAATTGCTGATATGTGAACAACCCCAAAGCTATCAAGCATAAGGGTGAGAGCAAGATCACCATTTATTCAGCTTTTCAGCAGTGGTCCCTGTGGTTAAATCCATTTAGGTGTGGACAAGAGTGCGGCTCGGAGAATTAACCAGGTCTGCCCTCCACTCAGGGGAGCCTGTCCCTGGAGAAGCATTATATGGCCAGCCCTGAGCTGTGGAAGAAGTGGGAAGCTTTGCAAAGCAACCAGGCTGTCAGAATCACCCCAAATCAACTGCACAACAAGAGTGTGGGCCCAGAAGTCTGGTATCTGGCTCCTGGCTCTGGTGTTGCCAGGGACTAACTGTGCAATTCTGATGGAATCAGTCTTTTTAGGCTCAGTGTTCCCCTTTCCACAAAGCACAGGCTGCTGCCATTACCTCCTCCCAAACCTTTTGAACCGGACTGGTCACACAGCAGTGCTAAACCTGCTGTAGAATGCTGAGTGTAGTGGCTGTACACTCTCCTCACTGCCTGCCCATTTCATTATAAAGGTTGACTAAGGGTATTAATGCAAGTCCTGTCCTGTGGTGGCCTAGAGCATTCAATTCTTGCTATATCCCTGAGATATTATCTACCTTGGAATTTAGCTTTCCTAGGGATTGAACTCAGGGCGCCACCTACTGAGGAAAGCACTGTATTACTGAGAATACCCTCTACTTGTTTCTTTGATGCAGGGTTTGTCATTTAGACCAGACTGGCCTTGACCTCATGATCTTCCACTTCCTGTGCTATCCATCCAGTTTAGTTTATTTTAGTTCTCTGAACAAGGAAATGGATGCCCAGTAAGTGGCTCATGAAGAATCCTGCTATAGTTTAGGCATGAAATGTCCCCTCAAACTCCATGTGCTGAAGTCTTAAAAGTGGGGTTTGCAGAACTGATGAGTGAAGGCTTTGATCTAATCAACGGATTCATAATTGATGGACTCATAATTTGATGGCATCATTGGGACATGGCAGACTCTAGGAGGTGGAGCCTAATAGGTCACTAAGGACATTACTTTAAAGATTGTAGCTTGTCCCCACCTGTTCTGTTGCTGTTTCAGGTTCCCTTCTGGTATGAAGGGAGCAACCTCCCTTGTCACATCCTCCCATCACCAATGGTCTGCCTCACCGCAAGCCCATTAGCAGTGGAGCCAGCAGCTATGGATTGAAACCTTTGAAACCATGAACCAAAATAACTCTCTCTTCCTTTAAGTCAGTTAGCTCAGGCATTATGTCATAGCAAGGGACAGTGACCAACGCAAATAGAAAGAAATATTCATTTGAGATTCAAACTAATGTTTGTCTCTGAAATTCCATTTCCTTAGTAATATTAAACTATTTCTGCACGAGGGGTTTTTACTGGCCACAGAGCAGATACTGATTTCTTTGGAGGATAATGAGGTGTCCAAAGTGGAAGATGCTGTGTTTGAGCTTGTCCTCTCTGGGAACTCATGGAAGGTCAGCTGCCCCAGGTGCTTATCAAACGCAGCTTTTCTGCTAAAAACTTACAGAGAATACCAACTGGTAGCACTTATTTTTCATTTTAATGTCTAACATTTACATGGCAGAATTGTCTCTGCCCCCCCCCCCCATGCACACACCACATCCACTCACTCATTGGCTCTGCTCTCTTAGCTTTTGCTGCCTGGTGGCCACACTGCCCACATCCCCGGAAGGCTGGTCTGAAAGCTGAGGTGGGGGTGGCTGCAGTCCCTGCCTAGGCAGATCTAACATTGGGTTAGAGCAAGCGGAGGTGTTCAAGCTGAGAAGAAAGTATAGCTATATTTATTTGGGACTGTGGTTGGGAGAATAAAGGTCCCCTCGAAGAGCTTTTCTTTTAAATGCTTACCACCCACAACCTGCAATCTGTCAATCATTCACTCATTCACTTATTCATTCAACAACATTTAGCACGGGCGATTAGAAGTCTGGTGCTGAACAAAATGGCACTGCTCCTGCTCTCAGTAAATGAAAACGACAGTGGAGAGAATTACTTAGAAAATAAGTCATTTGACATATAATACATAACCCAATGTTGGGTATTAATGCCTTAAGAGGGCGACAGAAAGACTATTTTAAATGTTGGGTCAGGAAGAGGTCTCTCTGAGGAAGTGACAGTCATACAGACACTTTGACTACAGACACTTTGACGAGGTCAAAGGATTTTCTGAGGCAACTTCCTGGGAAGTGAGTCCTGGAGAGAAAAGAGAAGGTGCCAGGTTGTGAGACAGGAGCATGGAACTGAGTGAGCAGTAAGAGTCTCCTGGAGGGTGGGGAGCAATCACAGGAGGATAAGGGAGGCACAGGAGCTGATTCGCATCACATTTTGTCTTAAATGTGATGGGAAACCACTGAATTCTCAGAAAAGGAGACTACCAAAGGAGATTATCTCCCCAGCCTTATCAATTGTAAGGATTCGGAGGAATTGTTTAGAAACCTTGTAATAGCCTAAGAGGGAGTCTGACTCTGACTAGGTGCTGGGTCAAGACATTCAAACAGCTATAGAATGTGGAGATTTGCAAAGATAAGACCAATAATGTTTGCTGGAAGACTTGATGAGAGAAAGAAAGAAGTTGGGGGGGGGGTGCTGGATCTGGGTTCTTATATATGCTAGTCAAATGCTTTTACCTCTGAGTTCTACCACTAGGGGTTTGATTAGTTCTAGGATATGAAAACTGAAGGTGGGTCAGTGGACTCTCCAATGATCAAAACTTGATCCCTAGAAATAGTGAATATTACCATGTTTGGAAAAAGAGTGGATTCTACTTTCTATGGTAATATATGCTACTAACCATCTCATCCAGATTACCTGGGATCATCCAGGTGGTGCTAAATGTCATCAACTGTCCCTGTGACACAGGAAAAGGGACAGGACTCATAGCAAACAGCAAAGACATGTGAAAGTGGAGATGTCACAAGTCCAGTGTACCAGGAAAGCAGCCTGAAAACCACAGGGCTAGGAATGGATTTTCTTCCAGTTCCCCAGAGGAAGTGTGGCCATGCTAATTCCGTTCAGCTAGACCACTTTAGGGCACCAAGTCTCCAGAACTATGAGAAAGGAAATTCCAGATGTTTAAAGCCACCAGATTCCTGAAAGTTGTTGCAGGTGCTGAAAAAACTCATATAAATGCAAGACAAGACTGGACCAGGGCAGGTGTCAAGATAAAAAGCATCAGCACATTAGACAACTGATGGATGGAATGGGAGATTGACAAGTGGCCTAGGACTGCACAGGTTGCAAGAGAGCCTAGGAAGTACATCTGCTGGGAAGGAGAGGCAGATGGGGGGGGTGGATGTCTCTGGGTGGTGGCGCCTGGACCAGACAAACATCTTACCCCAGTGCTGAGACAGGCCTACCAATTCGATCCAAATTGGATTTTTCATGCTTTAATTGGACTTTGCTGAAACCATGCTTTTCTTTTTCCACGTATAATTTCAAGCCTTGAAACGATCCCTTGGTTTAAATTAGGTGGTTTTCCAATGCTGTTTTCTTTCTGTTCAAACAAAGTTGACTTTGATTGACTCTCAATTCCCAATTAGCTACCCAATTTCTTCTTGATTGTGCTGATTCAACTTGGCAGGAACGTCAGCTCCTCCATTTCCCCCTCCTGCTGCAACTCACCTTATCCATCCCTGTTGTTCCAGTAGCACCCCCCCCACCTCACCCTGGCCTGTGATGCCTGCTGCCTGGATCTGAGGGTGTAAGGATACTGGTTATAAACGATCTTCACTTATTCCCTGCATAGCTTCTTATCTTATTCAAACAGCAGTGTTCTTGGATCTCAACGTAAGTATTCTCCTGTGATCTTACTGTGGTCTCTGTTTCTTTAAGAAAGAAGGACCCCACCCTGGAGTGATAGCACTTACCTGTAACCCCACACTCAGGTGGCTGAAGCACACCAAAGGATTGTGAGTTTGAGGCTAGTGTGGGCTACAGATTATGACTAATTTACTTACACACTGTATTATTGATGGGTAGGAGAAAGCTTTCAGTATTTTCCTATTATGTATGATTTTCCATCAGCATATTTATGTGAGCTTTGGGTGCCTATACACATTTATTTCTACTGATAAGTACTCAGGAGAGAACTTCTGGGTGGCAGGTATCTGTAATTTGCTTTTAGCAACCACTATAAAGAAATTCTTCGAATGGTTGCATCAGTTGCCACTCCCCGGAGTGGATGAGAGTCCAGCTGCTCCCCAGACTAGCCATCACTAGGGTTCTGTGAAGGGATGCTAGCCCACTAGAGCATGCAGTTCTTGCCTTTCTCTCCCATCTCCTCTGCCTCACTAAAAAAACATTAGATTACATTCCTAAAGCTAGCTACCAAGGTCTATTCCCTTATTTGGCCACTTCCTCCTCCTGAGGCTGACTGCCAAGGTCCAGCAATGAGAAGCCCCCTTTGGTTCAACTAATTAACATGGCCAATTAAATGAAACACCTCACCCTGACGTGGGGTTTTCCCCTTTACCTTTGTAAACCACCATTTGACTAACTGTCTCCTCTGTCTCCACTGTAAACCACTGTCTCCTCTCTATCCAGAGGCAGTTCTTTGTCCCTCCAGGACAAATATCCCTGCCCCCTTTCCCTTGTCCCCTTCTCCTTCATCCCTTATCCTAGGCCATTCTAGCACAGATTGAAAGACCTCAGAAGAGGTACTTTCGTAGAAGGAGACCCGCACCCAGGAATCAGCGAGACCACGGACTTGGTGCAAAACCGCAAGAGGTTTTATTAGAGACGCGGGTACCCGGGGCGACTTAGCTTCTGTGTGGCTAAGCGCCCCGAGCCAAGGGAGAGAGGTCCTTATATAGCAAAAAGCACAGTGCAGAAGCGAAAAGCATAGTTACAGGGATTCTATTGGACAATTTAATGAGGTACAGAGCATTTTCTCAAGGTTTGATAATTAGGCGAAGGGCCTTGGCTCTATCTCATCTTGGGTAAAACAGACTCGGCAGTTCCTCCCTCCGCGTCCAGATGGCTGACCTTGGGACGGAGCGTTCCCATTCCCATCGGGCGGGAGCGCGGTGCCAGGCGGGGCGGGCCGGGGGCGCGAGCCCCGCCGGGGTGAAGGCTTGGGAGGGAGCCGGTGGCTGAGCGTGCAGCGTCGGGGGAAGTGGAGGCCGGCGGGGGTCTTTCAAGGGGTGCCCCCCAACATCTGCAATCGCAGCTGCAGCAGGGACAGCAGGATGAGGGGAAGCAGGGCGGCGGGAGTGCCCCGTTTCCTCCTCGGCCAACTCTCCTCCCGCCCCCACCTGATCCCCATCCCCCATCCTTCCCAGCCCATCCCGCCTGCTCCAGAGAGAACACCCAGCACCCGCACAGGCCGGGAAGACAGAGAGGCAGCAGCGGGCAGGGGACTTGCAGAAGCACGCCGAGCAGGTCTTTCAAGATCTTTCCCTTTTCTCTTCTTAAAATCACATCTACAAGGTCATTTTCTGCTCTTTTTCTACCTGAGTCAGAAAGCAGCCATTTTAACTCCCCCTACCTTAATAAAGAATCTCTCTGTGAAAACAGGTGTTTGGGTGTGGTTTGTGCCTAATCCAGGGTCTGAGAGGGAGCTCCCGCTGTGAGGAGTCCCTCACTCCCGTTATTCTGCTGGGGTAGGGTGGTGGTGGTGGTGGTGATGGTGGTGGTGTATAGTAGTATCTCATTGACCTGATAGCTTAAAATTTCGTGCTAACTGATACTCATTCTTCTTTGTGCTTTGTGTATATTCTCATGTGTGAAGTCTCTTTTTGGGTCATTGCTCCCAGAAGATGTTACACTTCATGTCATTCTTGTACTTCTAAATTATCCACATAGCTCTCCAACCCCATAGATCATAAGCTCTGTAAACCCAAGATCCAAGATCTATGCACCATTCATTTATGATTTCCTGCTGCACAGCTTAAGCTTCCCACTGTACATTTATTGAATAAAAATAACAGATGTCTGGGACTCAGTCCATGATAAAATGTCGCCACCTGGTGTCGAGAGTGAATGAAGCAGGAGGATGCAAAGTCAGGACTAATTTCTTTGAGCTCTTAAGTGTGGGCTCTCTCTCTCTCTCTCTCTCTCTCTCTCTCTCTCTCTCTCTCTCTGTGTGTGTGTGTGTGTATGTGTGTGTGTGTTTTGAGACAAGGACTTACTCTGTAGTGCAAGCTGCCCTAGAATTTACTATGTAGTCCAACCTGGTCTTGAACTCATAGCAATACTCCTACCTTTGCCTTCTGTGTGTTGGAATAACAGGCATGGACCCCCATGCCTTGCTTTGAGCTTTCTCTTATAAATGATTTTTAAAAAATATACATCAAATATTATCACCACATACTTGCTTCTTTTCTTTAAAATTTTATACTTACTTTCGTTTTTGGAATTCATTTAAAGTTTGAGTTTGTGAGCCTTTCACTATTTAAACAGGTAAAGCAGCCAATCAGTGTTTGTTGTATTCTAACTGTGTGGTAGGTGTTGAATTAAAAACATTTGGCATTCTCAGAAGCTAGAAGGTAGAATCATTCAAAAATCAGTATGAGCCAGGTGGTAGTGGAGCTCACCTTTAATCCCAGCATCCGGGAGGCAGTGCTAGGTGGATCTCTGTGAATTCAAGGCCAGCCTGTTCTACAGAGTGAGTTCCAGGTCAGGCTCCAAAACTACACAGAAAAACCCTATCTTGAAAAACCAAACCAAACCAAAATGAAACAAAAACTCAGAATGAAATATTATGATGAAACAGTCTGAAAAAATGGTATCTACTAATTCGTTTATCATTCCACGATTCAACATATCCTGCTGAGCGTTTGCTATGTGCTAGACCTTACAACATGTGTTTAAAACCCAAAGGCAGATGCTCTAAACTCTGGCTGCTCCAAGGAAAGCTGCAGTAAAAATAGATCTGTTTGACCCAACTTCTGGACTAAGGTGTAATTTTGCCTGACTAGAAATTTCTGCAGAATGGGACTGCTGTCAGGCGACTTTCCCTGGGAAGACACAACCCTCTGTAACCCCAGAAAGGGAGCCCACAATATATCAAAGTACCAATTGCAGCAAGGTCCCATTTGGTGAGCCAGTGAGTTTTTTGTTGGTTTGCTAGCAGGAAAATGGGTGAAGGGTTATGTAGAAGAAGCAGGGATGACTCAAAGGGTCTCCTCCCTACCACCCGCCCCAAGAAAACTGTATCTGTGTAGCTTGACCATCCCAACATCTCTCTTTCCTCAGTTTGGCTGCTCTGAGTCTTCACCCTCAGCGAGTTGTTTACTCTTCTTTTTGTTTTTTATATTGCTGAGGGACCATTAAGACTCAAACTTCAGCTTTCTCCTCCTGTTTACCTCCTGAGTCTCATGAGCCTCCCCCTACTTCCTGGGGCAAATGTTTCAATTTGAAGGGAATGATGCAATGGGAAGAAACATGCCAGAGAATCTGGCCATGGGAGACCCAGATTTATGTCAGGTTACAAATACAACAAGGTGGTCCTAGAAAAAAAGTTCTTTACTTTTTCTTTAATGTGTATTGGTGTTTTGCCTTGGATGGCCCGTCCACTGGAACTAGAGCTACAGACAGTTGTGAGCTGCCATGTGGGTGCTGGGAATTGAACCTGGGTCTTCTGGTAGAACAATCAGTGCTCTTAACCACGGAGCCATCTCTCCACTCCCTGCAAAAATTCTTTCCCAGGATGTGGAGGTGGAAGGGAGGTGACAAACCTCATGGATCGTCTCAATTCTGCCTTCCTCCTACTTACTCATCAATGAAGCATTAGGATGGAAGGCAACAGTGGATTGACCAGGTTTCGAGACAGCATGTGTGAAGGGACGCTAGCCCACTAGAGCTTGTGGCTCTGGCAGCCTTCTCCCCACCCCCTCTGCCTTGATAAAAGCCATTAGATTACACTCTTGAAGCTAGCCTACAAGGGCTATTCCCTTATTTGGCTACTTCCTCCTCCTGAGGCTGACTACCAAGGTCCAGCAATGAAAACCCCCTTTGGTTCAACTAATTAACATGGCCAATTAAAAGGAAAAACCTTACTTTAACTTGGGGATTTCCCCCTTTACCTTTATAAACCACCATTTGCCTAAGTGCCATGTCTGTCTCCTCTCTATCCAGAGGCAGTCTTTTGTCCCTCCAGGACAAATATCCTGCCCTCTTTCCCTTTTCCCTTCCTTCATCTCCTTTAGCATAGCATCCTAGCCTGTTCTCAAACAAACCTCCCGTCTTGTCAAGAATGACATCTAAAAGGTCATTGTGCTGCTGCTTTCCTGCCTGAGCCAGAAAGCAGCCACTTTTAACTTTTCTTCTCCACTTGGTAAAGGATCTCTCTGTAAAAACAGGTGTTTGGGTGTGGTTTGTGCCTGACCCAGGGTCTGGGAGGGAGTCCCCTCTGTATGGGAGTCCCCTTCAATGTATACCTACTAAGGCGGGTAAAATCTCTGTCCAGATTACTGGCTAATGGTCATATGAGTATGGACTTGATATCAGTGGGACAGTCAGAGACAGTTCCCTTCTGACAAAGATCATTGGGGTATGCCTTACATCTGTTATGAGCCGAGTGCTGGCATTTATACTCTATCCCATCTCTTGTAGCTGGCTGGAGCAGATATCTGTATTTTGGAGCTTTTCCACACCAGACTGGTAGGAGCTTGGCCTTAGACTTGGGTTGGGATGAAAGTAGAATGTGGTGGTGGAGACCAGATAGCATCAGAACCCTGGAGCTGGAATTGAGAGCCACCTGATATGTATATTGGGAACCAGAAAAACCCAGGTTCCCCAGAATCGCAGCAAGCACTTTTAACCACAGAGCCATTTTCCCAGCCCCTCTGCATCTCTCTCTTTTGAGAAACTTAAGAGTGGTTACTGGTCAGAGGAAACATTTGCTTGTCTTCTCCCAAATACTTCATTAAATTTATAAGGGGTGCCTTATTTCTATTTTCCATTATACCATCTTACAAACAGTGCCTGTAGCCATCAAATGATAATCACACAGACTCCTGGAGAGTTTTAGACATAAAATTACTGTTTAATAAACATGAATGGTTTTGTAACATGAACCAAAATTGTGCTTTGTACTGGAAAAATGAATGGTAGTTTCTCTATGAGAAAAGGTAACATGATTATAGTATACAAAGGGCTGTGATGGAAGTAAATGAAGGGAACATGAAAGATTGCTTCTTGGGGGAAGGGAAGGATGAATTGAATCTTAAAAATAGAGAAGAACTGGCAAATAAGTGTGGGTGAAAGCAGGGGATGGACAGAGATACTGCCTAAGGGAAGATCCTGCAAGCAAGGGCAAGGTATCCAAATCCCACCCTGCAGAACAATTGAACACGTTTATCCTGAGAACTAATAGGACACAATTCAATCTCTAACAAGCTCACTGGCAATTACATAGCGAGTGAGTTATAATGTGGCTCCTCTGAATGCAGTCGAGCCTGTTAGGACGCCTCTGTCATGTCGAGCAGGGAGGAAGAAGTGAGACAGGCATAAATGTGGGCCCTTAAGAACATGGACTGAGAGCCAAGGGGAGACAGGAGTGAGGTGTGGCCAGACTCAGGGTGAGCCTTCCTGTCTGGGCAGGTCCACTCTTGGAGAGGGGCAGGCTCAAGAGAAAGGGAGGAGGGGATGATGGGGGAAGTTGGGGGCAGAGCAGCACCCAGAGTCACATCAAGAGGCAGGCAGAGGGCAGAGCGCAGCAAGGGTTGGTGGGAACTGACTTCATCTTCTATGAGGAAGAATGTCCAGAGTTTAGGCCCTGAGCAGGGCTCATTAAAACTTGTTGGCCTTGAAGTGCGTTATTAACACTGTATTTACTTGGGATCAGGTTAACTTATACACTGTAGTTCACCCTTAGAAAATGGGCTGATGAAAGAGTTCTAATTTAGTCCACAGGCCCATTTGTCTTTTAAGCACTCACCTTACCTGCCTCTCTTGTCATGTGCATCTTTCCAAGAGAAGGTGAGCATCCCTTTTGTGTCTAATTCAGACTACTGAGTCTGTTTAGTGTTGCTTGCATGCATATAATGACTTCAGGGATGGCCATTTGGCACTGGGTGACTAACTAATGGGGGTCATCTCCCGGGGAAGACTAACTCTCTCCGAAGTCCTCGGTTGCCTGGAGTTCTTTGTCTAGGGGTAGGGCCCCATGAGATCTCTCCCTTCAACATTAGCATGTCTACTGCTATTGTCATTGTTCAGGTCTTGTCTAGGCAATCATATCATCATGAGTGTAGTCTCCCTGTCATTTCTAGGAGCCACAATCCGATAGTCAAGCTCCTTGACACCTGAGTCTTAGTAGTCTTTCCGTCCCCTCTTCTATGATGTTCCCTGAGCTTCAGGTGCAGGCATTGTGTTGTAGATGTATCCATTGGGACTGGGCATCCTGTGATCAATTGTTCTCTGCATTTTGACCAGTTGTGGTTTTCTGAGACAGTTTCTATTTGCTGTAAAGAGAAGCTTCGTAGATGTGAGGTGAGAGCTACACTTACCTGTGGGTATCAGGATCAGTACTTACAATGCAGTTAGGAGTTATCCTGACCTAGAAAAGTGATGCTTGTAGGTTCTCCTCTAAGATCCATGGCCTCACTAGCCCCAGGTAGTTGGCTAGATTTCTAGTAGCAGACATGCTTTCCCTCCTGTTTAGTGGGGCGTAACTCTAACTAGAGAGCTGTTGGTTGCCACCAAGATGTGGGTATCAATATTGCACCTGTAGGAGAACATTTCTTTTTTTCAAGTCAATTTCTCTGTGTAGCCCTGGCTGTCCTGGAACTTACTGTGTAGACCAGGCTGGCCTCAAACTCAGAAATTCACCTGCTTCTCTCTCCCGAGTGCTAGGATTAAAGGTGTGTGCCACCATGTCTGGCTAGGATAATCTTGCAGGACTAGTTATTGTCAGTTTTCATAGGCATCATGGGTGGGCAGGGCTATTGATTATTTTCTTCCTTTGGATGCTTGTTATACATGGTGAAGGGACCAGCTCCCCATTTCGGCAGCCATAACAGCCAAACACGTACTTGCCTGATCTTGTCTTGGTCACTAGGAGATCAGATGCCTGCCCCTTTCGGTAGCCATGCCAGTAACACATGCTTGTCTGATCTTGCCTTGGTCACTAGGAGGTCAGATGCCTGCCTCATGGCAAGGAACCAATCAGAAGTTAGCTGGTGGTGCTATGCTTTACGGCTCTGGGTGTGCTTTATGGACAAGTGCACAGCAATGACGCACAGAGCATAGCAACCACCCTGGGAAGGACTATGGGTCATAACAATCAGTTGACCAATTAACACAGAAACCCTCCAAGCCTGGAGGCACACCAATCCTGAGCCTGTGTGTACCCCTAGACACTCCCCTTACGCTGCCCTATAAGATCTCTATGCAGTGGCTTCGCAGCATCTTTCCTAGTCATCCGCATGGTGGGTGGATGAAAGACCTGAGCTAACATAGGGTTAGCTTGTTAAACAACTACAATAAAGCCTCTTGCTGTTTGCATCAAGTTTCTGACTCTGCATGGTGATTGGGGTGGCTGTGGTCCTGGGCTGAGATCCTGGGGGCCTGAGCCTCTGGGGGTCTTTCAATGATACTATGGGTACCTCTGGGTACTATGAAATCTAGTCTTTAGGGCAGAATCTTTCAGGTCAGGCCCAGATCAAAGGAAAGTACATGGTGTCTTCAGCAATAGGGACCTACCTTCAACCCCTGGAGGCATCTAAGAGCAGCAGAAATAGCCTATATTTTGGGGGGATGTCTCTTGGACTCTTCAACAACAACTTGAAAAGAGGTTTCTCCTGCTTGGTGCTGGGTTTTTATTAGATGGTCTGAGGCTCTTGGGGAGAGCATTGTCAGCCCAAGTAGCATAACTTCTATATATATGAATCACCATTTGTATGTATTATATACAATTTTAGTTAAATATAAAACATTTCCTTAAAGTGTTTTCAAACTTCCTTAGTGTTATTTTCCCTCCTCTTCTCTCTCTTTCTATATTAACCCCCCTTTCCCCTTCCCAATTAAAACTCCCCTCCTCATCTTTTCCATTTACCCCTTCACTTCATTTATATCTTGATACTTTCCTCTCTAGCCACCCTCACTTTATGGTCTCTTTCCTCTTCCCTGCTTTTTGTATTACTCTCTGTTTTATATTTGCACTTGAAGTTTTGAGCTAGGAACCACAGATGAGAGAGAACACACAGTGTTTGTCTTTCTGGATCTGGGTCACCACACTCAATATAATCTTTTCTAGCTCCACTCATTTACCTCAAAATTTCATGATTTCATTTTTTTCTTTCTTTTCAATTCTGTCAACTTTTATTCTTTGTGGATTTCATATCATGTATCTTGATCTCACTTATCTCCCTGCCCCTCCCATCTGCCCCCTGCTCTTGCAACCTCCCCCAAACAAAGCAAAAGAAAAATAAAAAACCAAACCACTGAAACTATTGAGTCACACAGTTTACCCTTTAGTCCATTCACTGTTACTTGTAAGTGTTCATTGCTATGAGTCATTGGTCTGGTTTAAGACCTCTGGCTTCTGCTACACTATTGATAGTGGTCTATCACTGGGGCTCCTCTTGGATATTCTGTTGATGTCCTGTGTTGTGGAGAGCTGCAGTTTTGGATCTGTAGGTTTGTCCCTTTCACATGCTCCAATAGTTCATAGAAGAGGAGGACGTTGGAATGGGCTAACTCATAGTCCTGGTTCTGGGTCTGGGTCGTAGCTGGGTTGGTCAGCCCACCAGTTTTCTGTCATCATCAGTACCCAGGCAAACACTCCAGCACTGCCTCAGCTTGCTCACCCAATGTAGCCTGAATCAAGGAGTGGAATTTCAATTTTCTTCACAATGTAATAATATTCCATAGTGCATATGCACCACATCTTAATTGTTGGGACCCAGCCCCCATGGGGTCTCTATGTGTTGTTTTCCAGCATAACCACAGGTACCTCCTGTTTTCACAACCTCACCCCACTAGCATCAACATCCTGTTGTGAACCCTTATACCTGGGGTTTTTGTAAATTTGTATATAAGGCTGATCCACAATAAAGATGAGAGACATTCTCTCAGAAAAGGACTGGATGTCTTGTCGTTCATCCAAATCTCCAGGCTTTCGCCCGATACTCAGATTTAGTGGTGGTGCAGGGCAGCCACACTTAATTATCCACTTGTCAGTTGAAGGACATTAGATTGCTTCCATTTCCTGTGCTAGAGCTTAGCATTTAGCCTTTATCCCAGGTTCACAGACTTCCATCCAGGGAATTCTTATGTCTGTTCTCTTGATCATATTGCGGAGTTCTTGGATATTGTGCTCTTGCTTAATTTTCTTTCAGCTTAATTGATCTTTGAATGTCGTGTTCCTTCTTTGAAGTTCAGTTGTGGTATTCTTCCATCCTTGACATTATTCTGTTCAGTCTATTGATGCTGCTTTCCCTTATGGCTAGGATGTAATTCAGTGAAAACTTTCATTTCCAACATTATATATCCAAAATCTCAGCTTCCTTCTTGAAGTGATCCTCTGTGTCCTGGACTTCCATGGTGCATATTTTCTCATCTATTTTGGTGACACTTTCTTCTGTTGTAGACTTTCCCCTACCAATCTTGAAATGAGCCAATTTGCTTGTTTGTATTGTCTTTGAGGTTGTTGTTCATTTTACTAGGAAACTTTTACAATATTCATCTGGCTTTTGCCTATTTCAGTTTTTATTTTTTTTTAATTCGGTAGCTGAGGAATTTTGATCTTTTGGAGGATAATGTCACCCAGCTTTTTTTTTCATCATTTCTTATGTTTCTATGACACTGTGTGTGCATCCATTGGTCCACATGTCTCTTTCAGTTCTATTTGGGAATCTTCTTAGTAATCATCCTTTTTTTTTTTCCGATGCAAAAGCAATGAGAATTTTGTTGCAATTATTTAATGAGCTAACCCCATTAGCTATGGCCTTCCATCCATCCACCATTGTGGATGGCTGGGGAAAGACCCCAAGAAACCAAAGGACAGAGATCTTATAGGACAGCATAAGGGGAGTGTCTAGGGGTACGCACAGACTCAGGATTGGTGTGTAAGTATCCTTCTTTAGAGCACTCAATCGGCTGTATCACTCAGACAGGAAAAAAAAAAACAAGTAAAGTAGCATCAAAAGCATTCATTTTGTACAAGGTACAGAGTTATACTTAAAATTGGTTAGAGTCCACTAAGATATCATCAATGATTATAAAATAGAATCATCAGAATGAACGTAGAGTGTTTTATGAAATAAAATATGTTGGGGAAATGTGAAAATAGCAAGTGTATGATGATGAACGGAGACAAAAAAGGAGGAAAGTGGGAAAGGAAGTGAAGGGGGAAAGGGAGAAGCAAAGGAGAATGTTTTCAAGGAGAGAAAAAAGAGCAAGGGCTAAAAAAAAGCAAAAATCACAATGGAAAAGAAAAAAAGGGGAAGACAAGGAGGAAGGGGAAAGGATAAAAAATAAACAGGAAAATGTGCTCAGGACATTGCTCAACAAAGTTTGCTGTGCAAACATGAGGGTCTAAGTTTAGGCCCAGCCCATATAGCAAGCCAGGCTCAGCGATGCACGCCTGTAAGCTTCTCTTCAGAGAGTTCCTTCATGATTTCATGTCTCTCAAGTCAGAATGGCCCCCATTAAGAAATACACAAGAGAAGAGGGTGAAGACGTGGAGGACGAGGATGATGATGAACCGTTACCCACTAATGGTGGGGATATAAGCTAGTGCGACCACTGGGTAAGTCAAGTGCATGTTCCTCCAGGGTGTGAAAGCAATATTCAAACACCACACTTCTGAATTTACTCAAAAGGATATTTGTGAGTATGCTTATCATGACACTGTACACAATACTGTAGACAAGGAACTAGCCTAGATGTCCTCCAACAAATAAATGGATAAACAAGGTGTGGTACATATACACCATGGAGTTTAAAAATATTCTTTGACATTAAAACGTAATTATATTTCTCCCTTCCCTATCCTCACTCGAGCCCCTTCTGTGTATTCCCTTGCTCTCCCTCAAATTATTGAACTCTTTTTCTATCATTCAGACATAAATGGAACGGAATTATGTCATTTTTCAAGAAATGACTCTGGAGGGCATGTTAAATAAAATAGATCAGACTCAGAAAGACTAATATTCTGTGTCTTCTCTCAACTGCATAACCGAGATTATATATGTAAATATGGAACGCTGTGGCAGAAGGTGGGATTATAAAGGGAGGGTGATGGTGAGGGATCCAGAGATGGTAATGGGGGTAATGGTGGAGGGAGAAAGTCAATGATTACATGCTTTCTGTTACATGCAGAAACATGACATGACATAAAAGCACAAGATGAGCTCTTTGGAGGTACATAGTGACCATTGGAAGTGGTGTCAGATATTAATAGGAGTGAATATGAGAAAGTGCAATGGTATACATGAATGGAAATGCCATCATTCAAACCTGTATTTGGCATACTAAAACATTTTAAAAAGTTAATTCTTTTAAAAATGTATTGCCATATATTCCTTCGGAATTTTATACGCATGTACAATGTATTTTGATTTAACCCATCCCCCACAGATCCCCTTGAACTCCTCTGCAATTGTTCCACCATATCTTTCAACTTCATGTTCTCTTTCTAACCCACTGATAGTAATTTTGTCCTTCTCATGTTTGCATTGGTGTAGGGCCACCCTCCAGAGTGTGGGCATTAGAGGAAATCTTTTATGCCATGTCCATTAACTGAAGGTTTTTCTGATTGGTATAATTTTACAAGTTATTTTCCTGGTTTGTTTAAGCACTGTGAAATCTATTTTTACTCTCTCAATTTCTGGATTTACTAGTTCACTGAATGGCACATGTTTGATCCTTTCCTCATTCTTATTTGTATCTCTCTCTTTCCCTGTGTCAGGAAATGTATCCTTTCCTGACCTCTCATACTTGTGACTCTTTCTTCTTCCTCTTTGCTTAGGGTTTCAAGTATCACCTCCAATGCTTATTTAGTACTCACCAATTGTTTAATTTGTGCTTATTTTGCAAATGTTATTTCTGCATCTACTTTAAAAGATAACTTTGCTGAATATCCCAATTCTTGCTGATAACTGTTTACTTCCAAAGCTTGACGTATACCACTCGCTACTTTTCTGGATGTTAGTTTTGGCCAGTTGTCTGAAATGATTCTGACAATTTGGCCATTGCACACAAGCTGGCATTTTCCTTTTATAGCCTTTTGTATTGTTTCTTTGTTGTACTGTCTTGGCACTTCAACCAAAAGGTAATGTGGTGAGGTTCTTTTGTGAGTATGTCAATTTGGAATCCTAAATGTCTCCTGCGCTTGGATGTTCCTATCAATTCCAATTTACATGTTATAAACTCCATAAACAGAAACCACAGAAACTACTAGTGTCCTTATTATTTTAGTGAGCAATTTAAATAATCTCTTCCAGTTTTGGATAGATCAAAAGGAAACATAAAGAAGGCACATGTTTACAAAACACATTGTAATAACTTATGGGCAATAATGATTCATTTTTATGAATTGCATAATACCTATGCTCCCATGAAGACATGGAACATTTAAGATAAGCCAGGCATGAAAGCTGGAACCTGAGAGCCCAAACTCATGAGGCCGAGGCAATAGGATTGCTATGAATTTGAGGCCAGCCTGGGTTGTATATCGAATTTCAGGCCATCATCAACTACTGACTGACAGAGAAAAAGAGATTGTTTAAAATTACTGCTAATATATAGGGCAATAAATTCTCTAGGTATCAAAGGATGAATAAAATATGGCCTTCTCTAACACTTTATGTGTAAATCAACAACTATTGTCATGTGTTTGGAGATTTTTTAAAATTCCCTTATAAATAATCCATGAATTAAAAAGAAATAGTAATAAAGTTTTACTAACACAACTGCAGTCAAATGTAAATGCCACCTAAGAGAATTTGTAGGATATACCAAAGACAGTGCTGAGGGCTATTAGAAAGTAGAAAAAAACTTAAACAATGAGTCCAACTGTTCACTCAATAAATTTAAATAACAATAAACTATAATTATAAAAAGTAATGAGAAAATAAAGATGGTAACAAACTAAAATAGTTGGGTCTTTGAAAGGGTTACTAGCCCATCTGTTAATACTGATCACAATGTGAAACACAGTGAGCATTGAGCCACAGAACAGGTAAATATTTCGATAATTACATCAGGCATGATTATATGAAGCACAAATAATGGCTCATGAAAATCCATGGCAGCAATAACACTTGGGATGGAGCGAATAGATGGGATAAGGAATGGTGTGAATATTACAGCTTAGGCATTTCTGAATAAGTGGTGAAGGACTGGTCTGATTTTTTAAGAATAGGATTCAGGGAATGTATTGTGATGTCTAGGGTAACCACTAAAACACGTTGTTTTTAAAGTACAAATAACAAGTTAACTAAGGGTAAATAATGAAGCAGTAAAATTTTTAATGCATGCATGACCAGTGTATGGCTTGGCCTCCGGGGTCGCCTCCCTGATGTATGTTGTCTACTTCCAGCAGGACTGGGGACTCTGGTCTCAGGTCCAGGGCGTCCTCAATTTTAAGAATCTTCTCATTCTTTAAGGGTAGTTGAACGTTTGCTAGGATCTGAAAGCACCAAGTGTGGCAGGCAGGTAGTGGGTTGGGTTCCTTTATTTCTTTGTCACTTTTTGAAACTTTTACCACCCCCCTTTTTACTATATTTTTAGTATTGTTTAACTTCTAATAAGTAACAATATTAATTGTTTAATATTGTATTATTATTCTTATCTTTACCCAACTTTATTTACATACTTTTCTTTATTGTAGAATCAAATATTAATCTCTTGCTTCTTTCTCACCTTTTTTTCCTTTGTATTTTTATTTAATTCCTTCCCCCTTTCCCTGCAACTTTATTTACTTCATTTATTATTATTACTATTATGATAGGGAGTTTTTAGTTTCAGAGCTTACACTAAACTCCTTTGCATTTTACTCTGTGGTATTTGCTTTAACTGATCTTAATTATATTTCTGTATATGGCTTGGGTTACTAGTGTTGCTGTTATTGTAGTTTGTATTCTTTTCCTGGGGTTATTAAGTTCAGAAGACAACCCATAGAATTTGTCCTCTGTTCATCATCTGGGCCTTGGGAATTAAACTCAGGTTATCAGGCTTGGTGCAGGGGTCTTTAACCACTGAACCATCTTAATGGCCTATTCTCCTTACCCTTTATTTTTACTTTTCCATTTCCCAAAGAATATAGGTAAATGGAAGGAGCTGGAAACATTCTGATTGAGAAAACTTAGACACACAGAAATACAATGTCTTTTTATCTCATTTGTGAATGTTAACTTTGAATCTTCAGAGATGTACATTTCCTTTTGAGTATCCATAGAAGTCAGGGGAAATTAGCAAGGCTCTAATGAGGAAGGGCGAGGCTTTCAAGGAAGGGGGGATGGAACATGGTTGTATAAGAAGATAAAGGGTAATAATGGATCAGAAGGATTAAATGGAATGGTGGATGTGAGAACAGCATGAAAGAAGGAAATTCGGAAGGATTAATAATACTAAAGACTTCTCAAAAAAGTCATACAAAAATCTACTACTATGAGCATTTCCTAAAACATGTACATACACTTATATTGAAAGAGTTTAAAGGGAACTACTCTATAATGTGATAACACAGGCAAATAAAAAGCCTAGTGCCAGGAATGAATTCTCTCTTTTGTAGTTGTTGACTAGTGAGGTCCTGTAGACCCCAAACATTACAGATTTTGATTTTCCTCCAAAACGTGACAGTAGACACAGTTGATGAAGACATAACACACTTGAATCAAAGAACATGGAGAGTTCAGGCTGATACTGTTGTGGACACTTTATCTCTACTGGCTAGTTTTCATAATGCTGGAAGGCCATATGTGTTCAACAGAAGAAAAAGAATGAGATAATACAGAGCAATTGTGAAAAAGAAAGATACTCTCTTTTGTATACACACACACACATGCACACACACACACACACACACACACACACACACACACACACACACACATTTGTGTGGGTATGAAGGGTAAGGGTGGGCCTGGGAGGAGTTTGAATATGATAAAATACATTGAACAAAATCATCAAAGACCTAATAAAAATTAAAAAATCTCAATATCTTGCAAACTGATTTCAAGAACATTTAAAAAATATCATTGTTCATGATCAGGTTGATTTCATTCTACATCTTCAGAAATGATTTAACATAGGCAAATCACTAAATACAGAAATAGACTCAGGGATATAAATCACATGATCACCTAGATGGATGCAGAAAAGGCTTTGACAGGATCCAATAGTTCTGAAAGTGTTACGAATAGAGGGCGTACATCTAAACATGATAAAGATTATATATGGCAAGCCTAAAGTCAGCATCAAGCTAAGCAGAGAAAAATGAAAACATTTACAATAAGATAAGGAATAAGACAAGAGTATTCATTCCCTCTCCTTCTATTCAGTATTGTGTTTGAAGTCTTACCTAGAACAATAAAATAAGAGTCAGAAATAAAAGGAATTCAAATAGGACAAGATCAAAATATCCTCATTAGCAGATGATATGAGTTTATACACAATATGCCCTAAAATGCCACTAGTAAACTCTTGGAGCTGATGAACATTTCCAACAATATGGCAGACTATAAAATTATCATACAAAAATCAGTAGTCTTCTTGTTCACCAACCAGAAACATCCTGAGAAAGAAATCAAGGAAAACAATTTCATTCATAGTAGCCTCACAAAGTCCCCTGGAATGAGTATAAGCCAAGAAGTTAAAGACTTCTGTAATGACAACTTTAAAATACCGAAGAGGGAAATTGATGAAGACACAAGAATATACAAAGAACTCCCTTGGTCGTGGGTTGGTATTGTGAAAATGGCCATCTTACCAAAATCAATCTACAGACTCAGTGACATTCCCATCAAATAAGCAATGCCATTGTTTACAGAAACAGAAGAAAATAATCTTAAAATTCATATGGAATCACAAAAAGGCAAGGATAGAAAAAAAGAATCCTGAACAAAAGGAATACTGCTAGAGGCATCACCATGCATGATTTAAAGTTGTTATACAGAGCCATAGTAATAAAAAGAGCATGATACTGACACCCAAACATAAACGTAGAGCAGCGGAATAGAAGACCCAACTGTAAGGCCAGGCAGCTTCAGCACATTTTTTAAAATATGCATGTGAGAAAAGGCAGCATCTTAAACAAATATTGTTGGGAAAACTAGACATCTACAAGGAGAAGAATTAAAGTAGATTCTTAGCTCTCAACCTGCATAAAAATCAACCCCAAGCTGACTAAGAATCTTGATATATGATACCTGAAATTCTGAAACTTCTAGAGCAATGAGTAGGGAGAACACTTCAAGACATACACATTGGGAGAGATTTGCTGAATAGGGCTGTAGTAGCCCAGGATATATGGCCAATGACTGACAGTGTTAACAACCATATAACTACAAGCTTCTACACAGTAACGGAGACTGTTCACTGGAGAAATACAGTACAGAATGGGAGGAAATCATTGCTAATTATACATCTGACAGAATATAAGTATACAGAACATGCCAATAACTCTAAATATGAAGCAGGAAGACAATAATCTAATCAGAGTGGGCTAAGGAAATGAACAGGGCTCTCAAAACAATACACTGATTAATAAATGTCTTAAAATTATTCAGTGTTCTTATTCATCAGGAAATGCAAATTAAAACTACTTTGGGTGGGGGGCTGAAGAGATGGCTCAGTGGTTAAGAGCACTTGCTACTCTTGCAGAGAACTTCAGTTTGGTTCCCACACCCTATGTCACCTGGCTTACAATCACCATTTACACCAGATCTAGGGGGCTGATACCTTCCTTAGGTCACTGCAGGCACTTGTACACACACATACACAGATTCACACACATAAATAAAAATATATCTTAAGTAAACTACTTTGAGATTCTATCTCATCCCAGACAAAATGGCCATCACTGAGAAAACAAGTGACAATTGTTGGTGAGGTATGAAGAAAGGGGAACCCTGGCACACTGTATACTGTACACTGGAACAGTTCCTATGGAAATCAATGTTGAGGTTTCTCAAAAATAAAACTAACAATGCAACTTCCACATGATCCAGCTATACCACTCCTAGGTATATGCTCCAAAGACTCATTATCCTACTGGATAATGCATGTCCTGGAGCAGTTCATTGCTGCTCTACTCACAATAGCAAGAGCATGGGATCCTCCTAGATGCCAATCAGCTGATTAGTGGATAGTGTAAGATGTACAAAGACACAAAGAATTATTCTGTTATAAGGGAAAGTGACATTTACAGGAAAGTGGATACAAATCTAAAGTATTAAGTGGATAATCCATGCTCAGAAACATAAATGCTACATGTTCTCTCTCTTTTATGTGTGTATTTGTATATGGGAATAAAAGTGTGTAGAGTCCAGGAAAGTAGGAAGGGAAGAGAAGACCCGAAGGTGAGAGAGGGTAGTGGAACCATGTGGCACTGGAAAGTGGAATGCTGGCCAGAAAAGCTTGAAGTAGGGAAGGTGGGAGTAGGGGTATGTGGTGGCAGAGGCAGGGGAGGAGGGAATGTTGATTAAACATAATGAGGAAATCTGATATTTGACAGGTAAACAAAAATAAAATATAAAATAAAAACCCAAAGGAGTTTGAATGGGGGTAAAATTGCTCCTAGAAGTCATTTATTTTATGTGCATGAGTGTTTTGCCTGTATGTATGTCTGTATGCCCCATGTGCCTCTGGTGCCCACTGAGGCCAGAAGAGGGCACCAGATCCCCTGGGACTGGAGTTATAGAGTTATGAGCAGCCATGTGGCCATAACCTGGAAGTCAAATTTGGGTTCTATATAACAGCAGCCAGTGCTCTTAAGTGCTGGGCTATCTCTCCAGACCCAAGCCATAGGTTATTTATATAAAAAATCCTTCAGTTATAAGGTACCTTACTTATGGGTTGTTGGTAAGGAAGACTCTTATACCTCCTCACAGTAATACAGGCAATTACTAGTTCTGTTGGTTGCCCACTAGGCTGGAAACAACCTTCCTGTTTGTTAGCCTCATCATGCCAGAAGATGCTATGCAGGCTACTGGGGGAGAAGGGGGTAAGGAGAACTGTCATTAACAGTCTTGCTCATCTGTGGACTTGTGTACAATACTCACTTGGCAGGATGAACCTACTGATGCAATAGTGTCAAATCTGTTATAGGAATAACCAACCAATTTCTGATTGGATTTGATGTCTATTCCACAGGAAGGAATTCAAGTCTGGTACTGTAAACGCAAACAACAACAACAACAAAAACCCAAAACAAAACAAAACAAAACAACAACAACAACAAAAATGTGTCTGATGAGGTCATAGGCCCTAATGAGGAAGCTTCTGATTTCTTTTTTTTCTAAATGTTTATGATATGCCTGTCAAATTGCCTTCTAAATAGTTTTTTCTTCATATGTTAAAGCTTTTATCAGTTTTGATCAAAGAATCTTTTTTATGCCACATTCAGAGGTTAGTACAAATCCGTATCAGATTAAATATGGAGAAGGAAATGACTGTTGAATGCCATCTATAAATGGTAATTCTATACCTCACTCCAATGCATCAGTGCATCACAAAAGGAGCAGAATAAATCTATATACCAAGGACTGGCGGTAGTAGTTTGGAAAACTGACTTCTTGCCATGAATGCCTATTACACTCTTAATAATCTTAATAATCACTGCACGTGATTACTTTCACAAGCTTGGTCATTCAAGCTGTCAATTCTTTGTCATGGGATGGGGGGGGAATCATTGGCTCTCACCCCTTCCTAACTATTTATCTATAGTTAGTAATGGTTGATGGGGCAGAAATACTTCCTTCAGTGGTATAGCCACTGGTAAGGTATTCATAGTCCTACAAAGCCACACTGATGAAACTCATTGGGTAGCCCCTCTCCGACATGAAAGTAAGATAGGGGTTAACTGAGAAGAGACAGGGATTAGCAGGAATGGGAGGGAACAAGTAAGGAATCACATAAACATGGTCAAAATGCATCACGTTCATAAATGACAATGTCATAATAATACTGTTTAGTATGTGCTAATAAAACACGAAGTATCAGTGTGGAAGGCTTTGGAATTTTTAACCTGCAATGCAGGACATCAGTTGCTGTTTCTGCCTTGCTTTTGCTTGAAAAAGCCATCATAGGACTCCATTAACTCTCATCTGGATTGTCATCTCTGGAAGCCTGGCTAATGAAAATGCTCCCTAAATGCACCCAATAAGTATCTTGCATTCTCATGCAGTGGGGCAATCTAGGGGTGCTCTCTCCTAATCAAAAGGTCTGGAACAGACGATCTCTGCCAGCTTCAGAAGAATCACTGGGAACATTTTATGTTTTTTTTTTCAGATAATGGAAATAGTACATATTTTATTAAATCTATCACCTGATTTGGAGTCTGGAGGCAGCAATACTTTATGAAGGTTTTGTCTCTAATGACTTGATGCTAATACAATTTTCAAAAATTTCCCTGGAGCTCATATGAATTTATCATCTCCTAATTTGGAACATATTTTCCTCTGCTCTCTTGGTACTTTGTAGTGGTAATACTGAAAGATTCTTGGTTATTCCTCATCTAGTCATATCTTTGCATCATCCCCCAGCTCCAACAACCTGGACATTCTGTTTATTTTAGTGGACCATAGCTTTCTTTTAACCATAACCATAACATTTTAACCATAATGTTCAGAAAAGCCTGTCTTTTTATGTTTACAAGAGACACTAGGGCTTCACTAGTTCTAGAAGTTGGCCCTTGGGAAGAAGCACCCTGTGCTTGGCTCCAGGGTTAGTGGAAATGTTGTTTCCTCATCTGAGGTACCATCATTGGCTCTGATGCTCCACTGTGGTTATGTTCAGACTTGGGAGCTTGAGCATCTATCTCTCCAGGAGTCCTAGAAAATACTGGATTTACAAACAGGACCAGAGACCCATTGTCAGCACAGAAAACTGCAGGGACAATCGCAATGGAAAAGCTGTTTCACCTAACTGCATCAGTTTCAGATTTTCCCTTTGGAAAATTATGTTGGCAGATTTATACTTACTGAAGTCAAGGAGACAAATTACAGAAAATCCAATGTTTTCCCAGTGTATTCTATGTTCCTTAAGACATTAGTATGAAAGTATTGGTATAAAAATATTAGACTATCTTTTGAGTGGCATTTCTCATAGGACAAATTATGTTTACACTTTAGATATGTGGTTGAAAAATGGCAGAGTATTATTCTCTTGTGAAAACTCCAGGCTTGGCCCTCTGTGTACACATTCTATCCATAACTATGCTAACCACTCCAAGCCCTCACCATTGTGGAAAACAATTTCATTCTTCCAAATCTAGTTAAAGTAGAAATACCCTTCAGGGGCATCAGAAACCTGAAGCTCTAGGAAGTGATTAGGCAAAATGTAAACCGGGGCACTTGGTTACAAGTATCGCTTTATTTATTCCATATGTTTGTCCATCAATGACTGGCATGGGCAGGTGTGCTGCTGATCCACCACACTCCCCTGTGATTGTGAAACAGGCAGAAGAAAGCAGGCACACATGTCTATCTGCTTTCCATGCTTTAATTCCACACCTGTGCTCCATTTCTGAAGCATCTCTCCTCAGTCCTTTTCAGAGGGCCAGACAAGCAAGGTTCACACTTTTTCAGCCTCCAAGGGACCTAGAACAGGTAAAAGACCCTTGGGCTACCAGGAGATACTACGTTTTAGTTCACAGTTACATGAAAATGAACACATATATAAAAAACCCAAATAACCACACACATATAAAAATCCATGTACTTCTGGTGAATTCTCAGGGTCCAAAGTACTAGGGTCCATAATGTTCCCTGACATGGGAGAATGGAGGCAGGAGTACCAAGTACCAGGTGTCAGAATAGTCCTAATGGTCTTGGCCAGTGGCAACAGCTGTTTCACACCTTCCAATGTGGTTTTTACATCTTCTCTAGTTTCCCTTATGTAAATGAAGTTACCCAGTCAACTGTGATTCTGCACTGGTTACAGTGCCTTTCTATGCTGACTGTGCTTCAGACTCCCTCTCACAACCCAAATGAAGGATAGGCTTAGGCATTGTGTGGGAATGTAAAGGATTTCACCATTGCTTAATTATGCTGCACTGAATTCTTCAGCACTCCAGTACTACCCCTTTCTTGTAGCAGGCATGTAAGGGACAAAACTGACAGTAGCTGACCAGTAGAAAAGCTTAAGACAGGAGTATTTAGACAGGGGATGGTGCACCCCACAAGGCTTTTGCAGCAGTGTATGGCACTTGGTGTCATTCTGACAATGGGAAAGGGAGCAGCTTCCAAAATCCCTGTGAAGCAGCCTTAAGGATTTGTCCTTTAACACTCTCCCCCTTTTCTCCAGCAAAAAAGAAAGTATACAGTGAAGAGGTGAGTGAGTGAGGAACCTGTAGCTAGCCCAGCAGTGTGTGGCAAATCACTGAGGACACAGATCTCCCTCCTGTCTTGAGTTTAGGGCTGTGTGCTTTACGGTTTGAGCCCAGTAAGGACAGACCCCTTTAGGTTGGTCCCTTATAAGACCTAATCCTTGACCACATTGAAGTTGAGGCTGGTAAGTAGTCTTCAGGATATAGAACAGCCTAAGTTTCTGAAAATATAATAAGCAAAATTTCTTAAAGTCCCAAATCTCCTACTTCATACCCATGAGGTAGAGGCAGGAGTATGCTAGTGAAGAAGCCTCAACTGAGAAAAGTTGAGAAGTTCTGGTGAGGGCTTTTGTTTGGGTGTTGGAAGAGGTGACATAAGGTATGGGCAAGTCAAAGAGATGCCTCAGAAAAGGTCTTCTAGGGTTGACACAGAGCCCATCCCATCCCAGTTTTGAGGGCTGAACAAAGTTCTCCATACACGGCACATAGCTAGGTCTTTCTTGTGTGTGTTCTCTGGTGCCTGATTAAATGATACCCTCTGCTGAAGCTTTTCCCACAGGTAGTACAGGTAAAAGGCTTTTCTCCAGTGTGTGTTCGTTGATGTCTGACGAGGTGATCCCTCCTGCTAAAGCTTTTACCACATTCATCACATCGGCAGTTCCTTACTGAAGCATGGCCTTTCACGTGCTTGGCAAATGCAGCACTATGGTTGAAGGAGCGCCCACACTCATTGCAGACATAGAACTCCTCGCTCCCATGTGTCTTTCGGTGTGTCAGATACTGTCCGTGGTCACTGAAGTCCTCTCCACAGTCCCCACAAGAGTAGGGCTTGCCTGTAACGTGGATTCTTTGGTGTGTTGTTAACACAGATTTCTGGCTGAAACTTTTGCCACAAACAGTACAGAAAAATGGTTTTTCTCCTGTATGTGTCCTCTGGTGCCTGACCAGGTCTGAAGTCCAACGGAAATGTTTTCCGCAATCATCACAGCTATGGGGTTTCTCCACGCGGGCATTTCCCTCAGACTGGGCCAGAGGGCCATCTACATTCTTCCTGTTTGGAGGATGTTTATGAGGAGGGTTCATCTTATGGACTTTCTGGTGCCTGGCAAGATGTGAGCTCCGTGTATAACTTTTCCCACACTCCATACATTTATAGGGCTTTTCTCCTGTGTGAGTTCTCAAGTGCCTAATAAGATGAGAATTACATGTGAAACTTTTTCCACATAGAGGGCAGTGATGTTGCCTCCCTATTGAGGAGTGGCCAGGAACAGTTTCCCTACTATTTGTGGAACTATTCACTTGAGAAATATTTGTGCCAAATCTTCTTTCATTAAGTCTACTTGTATTATCCTCAAAGACTATTTCCCAATCTGGAGTCTGGTGAATTTCTGCGTCTGCCAAAATAGACCTGTGTGTATCTTCCTGTTCAATGCGTTCTTCCTCATCTTCACTCAAGTCTCCTAGAGAAGGGGCAAGAATAGAAAGGAGAAGCTATAGCAACCACAATACCTTCTATAACACAAGAGGATTTTTAATAGCTTTTCTAACAAATGACAGGAAGAACACAGAAGAGATGAATGGCAGAAGGGTCTGGCTTCCAGAGAAAGACATTGATGATGGATGGAGTATTAGAAGAACCAGTGAGTGGGTACAGGATATGACCACTGCAGTGGATGAAGCAGGATTGTGAGTTCAATTCCTGGGCTACAAAGTGAAACCATAACAAAAAGTAAAAGACAAAATAATGAAAGAGAACCAATGAGAAATGTCCTAGGAGGAAAGAGGCACACTGACTAGGGGCAACTGTCCAGTGTGGTGGTCAGATTTGTCTGCTACTCCTCACCTGTATAGGTGAAACTCAGGATTTCTGGTTCTGTAGGCTCTTGAGATTGCTGGACATCTGGGACCTGAGGCTCTTGTTCACTAATCTGGGAGGTATCATCTAGTCTGGGAATTGGAAATGCTGCTCAAGAGATGGAAAAAAGGATATCACGATTGGTTCATACTTCCTCGAGTTAAGAGCAGATCTTTATGGACTGGTAGGTGGCAGAGCAAATACACAAGTTAACTGGTTCAGATATTACTAGTCTTTAGCTTGGCGCCTCTAAGTGCTGCCCATCTTGCACATTTCTTGAGCCTGCACCTGAGTCTCAGTAACTAGACTATTTACTGTGAGCTTTGCTCCTTTCCTCCTGTCAAGGAAAGCAGATTATCTTTGTTTTGATTGCTTCAAAAACTCCTATGCTTACTTCAAAAGCTAAATATTAAAAGCTCAAAGAACTATAACTGTATTCTCCCACTTATGTTTTCCATTCATCTTTCCAAGCATCTTTATTTCTTCCCTTCAGTTGGAAGGTTATCATCTTCTTCAGCTAACTGGTCTTTAATCTCATTGTGGGGTAGGCATGCATAAGTGAAAGTTTAGTTCATGGAGTCCAAGGTCTTTGATTCCCTATACTCCGATAGGAAAAAGATGTTTGTGGCTAGAATATCCTGGAAATACATGCAACTCCTTACACAGAGAGACCACAATTCCACAATCTTCCTCCAAGACATATTCTCCATAGAATTCTTTTTGTGTTGGATCCAGATCACTCCACTGATCCTGTGAGAAGCACAGAGCCACATCCTTGAATGTGACTAGTCCCTGAAATGATACAAGGATCCAATGAGGATGTGATGCTTCAGGTAGCCTACTGTGTTTTGGGACAGAGTCCACCCAAAGACAAAGGGAACACTGAAAGGCAGAAGCCTGTTTCCCACTGCTGCTGCTTCTGAGCCTTCAGCACTTGAGGAAAGCGCTGATCTTGCTTCTGCTCCTCCAACCCACTGTGTTTCCTCAGGCCAGACTACACTCCTCTTTAGGGTATTGTTTAAAACCCAAGACAGAGCTTAAATCATTCAACTCCCTATTTGGGGTTTTAATGGGAGGTCTCTGTAAAAATAATTTTTTTGCTAGGATTCTTTTCCAAATGACACTGACTATTATCATCTATAGTCAGAACATGGAAGATGTGAGTGAATTCTATCCCCTTTTCTCAGCCACGTAATTTCAGATAAAGATAGGATCTGACGCTATCTAGAGGGACATTTCATAAATATCACAGCAGTCATGTGAGCCATTCTTACAGATGGTAAAACCTACTTAATGTAAAAATTGTACTGAATACTGCAAAAATAACCCCACTAAGTACCTTTAGTTAGTATTTCTGGCAAATAAAGAGACTATGAAGACTGAAGTTGAAAACCATTATTTAATTTTACATAGTTTCTTTCCCTATCCTGTGTATCCACAGAACTGAAGACTTACAGTCTAAGTGTGCATATTTGTATTCCTGATTTGTTCAGCATACGGCTAACACCCAACAAATCTTCAAATATGTGTTTTGAACTAGGACTTACCTGAGAGAGAGCAGTGAGAAGAGCGACCATCTCCGGATCTCTAGACCCGTGTTCTGCAGGAAGGTCTGGATCCCGGGGCACTGGGAAAAAAAGGAGACAGAGATCAGTAGCATGAAGTGCAAGAGGTTGAGTGTCCTCTATAATACTGAACAAAAAGTGGCCTTAACTTCTCTTTTAAGAGAATCAAGAAACTGGTCTAAGGTGAATTATCCTATCCACCATCACCCATAACCCCACTGGAATGTTGGGAGCACTCAAGAATACCACTATTTAAACTTGGCCCCATATTGAGGCAGGTTCTAGTTGGTGCTTTCTGTTTTCAACATCAAGAGTTTGTGTTTTCTTTCCTTTACAGCTTTCCAGCCTGTGTGGTACAGGAGAACCCCCTATTTCCATTTCACTTTGCCCAAATCTCTGCTTCCTGCTGAGGCTCCTTCCTACCACTTTCCTGTAGAGGCTGGTGCTCCCCTTCATGCTGCAAGCTCTCCTGTTCCAGTGTCCCCAGATCTGTGCTCTGGAGGGCTTCCTCATGGGGCTGCTCAGGAGTCAAGGTCTGTGTTGGATCTTGTTGCTCACTGAAGGACTCCGGCTCCCCTAGGTGTAGTGTCTCCTCTGACAGGACTTCCTGCCCCTGAACATGGACGGTTACCTGGGAATAATTTTAACTTCCAGTCACCATGGAGTCAGGAGGAAATTCCCAGTTGTCTATCATCAGGGGTTATTTTAGAAGGACCACTCCCAGAGGGAACCAGATAAGGAAAGGAAACTCAAATTGCATAGGTATGTGAAGAACCAGTTATCTTTGCAAAGACAAGACAGAGGACTATTTGACTTTTCTACTTTTAAACTTTATTTCAGTCATCTCGGGCCCTGAGGTTTCTGTCCTTCCTTGTTTCAGATCTCCTTCTACTGTTTGCTTCACCAGATTACTATTCGAGGAAAGGGTCCTGGGGTTAAGAGTCTAGGTGAACTTCGAGGAAGTCTACTAGTTGCTTTATAGGACCCCAAGGTTCCGCCTCCAATGAAATTAAAAAATCCAACTTTCAGGTGGCACAGGCAGGTGATTCAAACTCTAGAAAGCCACACTCATACACACAGACATCCCTGGCCTGTTGGGGCTCATGGATCTAGACATAAACCAAAAACAGAACCAGTAAAAATTAGAAGATAATTTATGGGGTCCTCATACTCTCCCTATATCCAGTCTTTCAGGAAACAGGCCCCCTCCACATCACACAGATCAGGACTCCCCCTCCTCACCCACCGCCTTGGTCTCCTGGGTTGTTTCTGCAAACCCTCCACAAGTGTCACTGCCTCCTCGCCACTCTCTGGTCGTTGGCCTCGCACCCAGCTCTGCAGTTCTCCAGGTAGGACAGTGAGGAACTGCTCTAGCACGAGCAGCTCAAGGATCTGCTCTTTCGTTCTCCTCTCTGGCCTCAGCCATTGATGACAAAGCTCTCGAAGTCTGATGAGAGCTTCTCGAGGGCTAGAGGCTTCCTGGTAGCGAAAGCATCGGAAGTTCTGGTGAGAGGTCTCCAGCACAGGGTCATCCCCCTGCAATGCAGACTCTGGCCCACAGGTGAAGTCATCCTCCAGTTTCACCATCATGACTCCTTCTTCTTCCCAAAGATCTTGGTCCTCTGGTTCCAAGGCTGTAGCCATTTCCTGGCTGTTGGGTGTGTTATTACACCATTTAGGCCTCACACTGGCATTAACACATTTCAGACTGGGTACCTCACGGGGTTCCTCCCAAGGGACCTAGGATAGAGAGGCAAAGATGAAAGAGAATAGATGCCTGCAGCTATGCAGAGACAACAGTTGTGACTTTGTAATCCTCCCCACACTTCTTAAATAATTGTCCTCCTTCAGTCTCTATAACTGTATGTTGTAATGAAATCCACTTGGGATAGGATATCCATAGCCTAGCAAGGTCCTCTACCCTCATTTCCTAGGCAAGGCTCCTAGACTGGAGCAAAGCAGTACATGGCTATATCCTTAATATTGTAGTTCTACCTCCTAATGTCTTTCTCTCACTTCCTTCCTGCTGACTTCTTTAGTATGGCTCCATCATTTCCTGTCTAGACTATAGCCAGCACATTCTGAGCTCCCCATTGTTGTGGAATATTTTAACTAGGCAAAGATGTGTTACATTTGCTTATGCTGCAGAATATTACTTTAACTGTGTAAAGGTGTGTTACTTTTGTTTAGAATGCATTTTTTAATGATGTAAGGATGTGTGTTTAATTATGTAAAGATGTGTTGCATCTGTTTTACCTTGCTTGCCTAAGGTACCTGATTGGTCTAATAAAAAGACTTCAAGAAACAGCTTACAAGACCCTAATATGAGTAACACTCCAAAAGCCTGCCCTTATCTTACAAAAACACCTTTAGCTGAATGACTTACTGGTCTTCAAGTTCACAAAGGACATTCATTTATTGCTTGCAAACTTACTTTCTTCCTGCCTTGGCAGGGACCAATTGTTAAAAAAAAAAAAAAAAAAACCAAAAAACAAACAAAAAAACCCACCTCATTTTACTAATCCTTGGCCTCAACTTTGATTCTTTCTCATTGTTCAAAATTTACTAAACCCTTCCTGATGGGGGAAGTACTTCTGTGTATGTTTATCTTATTGTTAAATAAAATACTGTTTGGCAAATGAGACAGCAAGTAGATGGGACTAGGAGTCAAAGAGGATTCTGGGAAATGTAGTAGAGAAGTGATGATCCAGGCAGGAAGTGACATAGCAAGGAGACTCATATTTAAGAGAAGATGAAACAGGAAAGGCCTCTTTTCCCCTTCTTCCTCCAGCGGCAGGATGTGAGCCACCGGCAAGGAGGGACGCCAATAAGGCGTCCGATAAGTCTTATAAAATATATAGATTTATGATAATTAAGACTGAGCTAACAGATGAGAATGCTAGTCATTGGCCAAACAGTGCTTCCTGTCTCTTAAACTTCTAAATGTTTACTCCTCTTCCTTCCTGCTATTTCAGTGTGGTCCTCACCACCTTGCCTGAACTACAGCCATGATTTTCTATGTATACTCAACCATGAGTAAAATATAGTAAATCAGTTGTGAAGCTTTTTCTGTGCATTACTGTCCCAAGACATTCTGGTTCAGTATATGTAGACAGTTATGTCTTTAGAAATGCTACTTGTCATTCTATTGAGAACTTTCACTGGGCAATGTCAAAGAAAGTAAGGGAAGTTAAGAGTGCCTCAATTTGCTTGCTATCATTTAGTATGTATGGAGTGTGCAACCCAGTGGGAAGTTTTCTCTATAAATGACTTTTCTCATCAACAGAATGGAATGATAATACTGTCTGTTAGTGTATATTTGAGATTAGATGTCTTACTGTTTTCTGTGTTCAGAAGGAGATGGAACTTCAGTGTTTTAACTATTAAAGTTTTAACGTATACTTCCAATGACATTACTCCATTTTATAAGAGTAGTGTTTACGATGTTAATAAGATCATCTCAAACCCTGTTAAGACATGTGGTACTCTATAGTGTATCTTACCCATTCTCTCTACCACCTGCTATAATGCCACACTGAGGGTCAACAGCATGGCTTTTTCAGCCTCTCTGCAGTTTGAAGCTTGTGCCTATTGCACACACTCTCCACTCTGTCCTCTTTTCACTGCTACAGGGTGTGTGGCTATTTCTTAGCAGCTCTTCCTTTTTCACTTCCTTGCTTTAGTGACGTTCTAAGCAGTTCTCAATTTGATAACCACAACTGTCTCTGGAGTTGCAATCTTCAAGTTACCATTCTTTAGCAGGTATGTCTATTGGCAGCCTGTGGGTCATACATTTCTCAGGATAGCTATGAATATAGTCAACAATTTGTAGATGACATTATTTGCATGGTAAAAAGTTTGGACGCTGACCTTCAGTGTTACCAGTGTTAGTAGTCACAGTGAATCTGGACATGTTCTTCCCCTAGTGAAGCCCCTCTGCCCATTCCAGCTTTTTTCTTACATGAGTAAGAAAGGTCTTTAAGCATATCACACTCTAGTGGGCCTTAATCTTGTTATTCCCTTTGCTATCCTTTACAGCTAGCCCCTCCACGCATTCCTGAACTGGGTACATACAATATTTACAAGTGCCCCATGCACTTTAGCCTTTGAATACACATTGTTAAAATTCCTTCCCAGGGGGAACATAAGCAATAGCTACCCCTTGTTCTATGTTCCTAACAACAAATGGAGGCATGGTTCCAACAAACCTCATTCTGGGGAATGAAAGTGTTTATTAGGCATCCTTATGGAGAACAGGTAGAGGGTTACTTACAGGGGTGTGGTCACTCCTCCCCCAGAGAGACACACCTGGAAAGCTTTACCCAGCAGGGATGTAAGGTTTCCCTAAAAGCTGCATAGATGAAGGCCCTGCTCTAGTCTTCCCTGGTGTGTTTGTATTTTGGCTCCTCCCCCAGGGAATGTGCAGATTTGCCAGTTGATAGGAAGCAGTTGGATGGGTAGGGGAGAACTATAAACAAGCCCAGCTGGGATCCTTTGCAAGGGGGAACAGCTGAATGCTCCAAGATGGCAGTTGGTTGGCTTGGAGGAAAGTCACTCACTACTTTTCCTACCCATCACCTTTAGTTAGGCTAAACTTTACTTCTCTTGTAAGACATAGCTTAGGTTTCATGTCTTCTGAGATGTTTCCTCGAATCCTATTCTCTCTACCATTATACATGGTTAGAAATGACCCAGGTCAAAAGCGACCTGGTCCATCTCTGTCATTACCTAGTCTTACACAGCCACTATTTGTTTTCCTTGTGAAATTTCTTGATGTTAGGAACTGTAAATTTTACTCTCCAAAGTCTATTACAAAGAAGACAATAAATTAAAATGAATGAATCTCCGCTTTTTTTTCTACCTTAGCAGCCAACACCAATCTTTACATATCTATACTTATACTTTCCTAGTTCATTGAGGCTTGTTAATTCTAACAAAATGTCTTTCAAATTCATCAAGTCTTCAGCTGCATTAAATTCTCTAGTTGAGCATGACAACCTACCATATTTGAATGACTAGTCTCAACCCTGGAAAAGCACTGGCCTGTGTCAGGTACTATGCTGACTGAACCACTCGATTTCAGGTTTTACAACTGTAAAAACAGGCTCTGTCCTCCTCCAGACAAGAATGTTATCCATCCCAGGGACTCCTTATTTGTCAATCATTTTGTTCTGCACTGCAGCTGCCTGCAACCAACACTCAAGGTTATCACTTGCCTCTCACTAGCTGTTCTGTAACTACTGCTGCACTTTATATGACTCATGGCCAGTGATCACATGGTCCCCAAATTTCCTTTAATCCAAGTTACTTCATTATATTGTCCTCAACCATTTGCCATATAGCTTCCATGTGTTTGATAGTTCTGTAATTCTTTTTAAAAACCGTGTGTGAATGTGTCCATGTCATGTTGCATATGTGGAGGGCAGAGGACCACTTGCAGAAGGTGGTTCTCTGTCTACCAAGTGGGTTCCATGGGTCAGGTCTTTAAGCTTGGCAGCAAGTGCTTTTACTCACTAAACCATCTTGCCTAGTTCTATCATTCCTATGTCATCTTGTGCTAAGTTTCTCTACTTCTGGATAGCTTGCATTTGTGTTTACTTTATGCTCATCTTGAGTGAAGTTGTATTTTTTTGGTAGAATTAAAAATGGGCAGAATTTCATTTGTTTCTAGCTCATCAATAATGATTTCAGTAATCTGCAATTGGTTTTAACATTAACTTTTCAGGGTATTCCTGAAAAATAGTTTTATTATGTTATTTGGATCTCAAGTGATTTTTTTAAAAAAGATTTATTTTGGTTTAATGTGTGTCTAGCTGCCCAAGCAGGCCAAAAGAGGTTGGATTCCCTGGAGCTGGAGTTACAGGTGATTGTGAGCTGCCTGACATGGGTGCTGGGAACAGAACTTCAGTCTGTGAGAGCAGCAAGTGCTGCTAACAAACACTGGGAACATCTCTCCAATCCTCCAAAAGAGTTTTGTCTCACCAGAGAATCTGATACTCAAGGTTCTTCAGGGCCTGGCCTCTGGGGACCTCTCTTTTCTAGCATGAGTGCCACTTCCATGAGAGCCACTGCTCAGCTTACTATTTTTGTATCTCCTGTTTCCGTTTCATGAGATTTTCTAAGATCCCTGCAATACCATCACTAAGCCTTCACTTGCCTAATTCCAGTCTTCTTCCCAATCTTTTTCTTAACTGACTGCCTCCCAGGTTATGCATAATAAAAAACGGGGTCTCTCCATTTCACAGTATGCACTGTGTTATAAAAATTGTTCCTCTGGTGGCAGGATAACTCATGAAACTAATTAGGGTCTGAAGGGAAGGGCATGTGGTACCCTGCTCAAAATCTGGCAAACAGTAAGTACTTGCTTCATAATTGATGAGGGCATATAACATTTCCTGAGTTTCTGTCTCTGGGAAAGATAGCTCTCATGTCATATTAATTATTATTTAGTCATATGTCCAGCACAATGTGTGTTGGGTAAGTGAATACAGACATATTATTGTTTGCTCAATTTTGAGTAAATAGGACATTCATTCTCAGTGGTTTTCAGTGTGATAGAGTAATCTTCAGGTCACACATTACATAAAATTGGGCATTTGAGAAAAACATTTTTTTTTGAGATTTCAATCAGCCTTAGTGAGTACCAACCAGACATTAAATAACTTAATGTAATACCAATATTCATTATTTACCCATATAAAGCATTCCAATATTTATCTCTTTACCCTAACATTCATTCCTGTGAAGCAGATAAACAGAGCTGCTATACAGGGTAACCTAGCTTCCTAAAAAGATCTCTATTACTTAAAAGTCTAAAAACCAATGTTCAGTAAAGTAAATTAGGAATCCCTTGGTCTTCAAGGAGCATCAGGTATAAGAGATTCCATACAATGCATGTACTGATTGAAGGGAACCTGCCTTGGGTGGCTTTACTCTCCAAGGGATAGGGAATTCACCCATGCCACATAAATCCTGCCAGGGTTTTTAAATGCTCCTCAGTTGATATTTCTGCTGCTTGCTTTGCATTCAATTTAGCAGCCTCAAAAAGCAAGGTGGAGGGAAAGAGGTCAGCAATAGTGGGAATGAAGAGGGGAAGGAGATGGGAATGGAATAAGCATGACAATTGAGTAAAGCTATAGATCATGTATCCAAAGCAGCACGTTCCAGCTCCAGATCCACACACATACCAAAGTCCATGTGAAAGGTAAAGTTGTCTGCAGATAGCTACTGTAATGCAGCAGGGTGCCATGAGTTAAAATACACTATGCAAATGTCAAGCATTAATGGAGACAACATGGAAGATATGGTGTTTTATTCCCTCCTCTTCAATTCATGGGATGTGTGAGGCTACACGCACGATGCCTTGGTATTTGTTGGCCTTCCGATTCCATTACATTTTTTTTTTTTTTTGGTGTCTTTGGAAGAGTTCCACAGCAAGATCAAACCCTGATATCAAACCTGGTGGCTCTGCAACAAATCCTGGGGCCTGGGTAGCTTGCCTCTCTGCTTAATGCTCACTCCCTATCACCAGTGTCTCCCATAGCAGTCACCCTGAAGTAGGTGTCGCTCTTGGGCACACCATGCTAGAGTCTATAACTAGGTTGGGAGTAGTAAATGATTTGGTTAGAAGAGTCACTAAGACAAATGTCTACAAAGATACTTGGTAAGACAGGACAAGTCTCAAGCCTCTTGAACACGAATTGCTAGAGTACCCAAAGAATGGCTAGGAGAGGAGGCATGGGAAAACTAAAGCTAAGACCATTCTACTATTCCTGGATCAGCTTTCTTTGTCCCTTATCTGAAAGTGTCACATGACAGAGGTAGCTCTAACTTAGTTCTCTTGAGCATAGAAAACATACAAAATATGTAATTTTGTAACCTAAAAGATTTCTTTTCTAGCTACAGGAAAAGGGTGACCTCCCCTTTTATTGGAAAATAGTTTTTAGACAAGTAGCTAGCAGTTGGAATTAAATGATTATATTTAGTAGAGCTAGCTATCCTGTGTGTTCCCACCACATTGAAACATTCCCAAAGGAAGAGGGAAGTTCAAAAAACTCAGGCAGGTAATGAAACAAGGCTTAGGATGTTTACAAAACATACAAAACTCAGGAAGCTGAGTTATGCTCATCAAACCCATCTCCAGGGTTATACAAGCAGTAAGCAACAGCTGTGGACATCGAACTCCTTGATGGCACTGCCTACAAGTTAAGCAAGGAGATCCAGGGGGATAGTTTTCATGAATTGTCACCTAAGCTGGGGGATCTTTTCTGTGATGTAGGTGCCTTTGATTCACCCATGCTCCTGTAAGTAACCCTAAATAACTTACCAGATCACCACATTAAAATTGTATGATATTCATTAATAATTTATTTGTTCACATCTTCCCTCCAAAAGACATGCAACAAACACAACAGGCAAGTGAACAGGGTCTGAAAGGGTCAAAGACAGTTGGGGAGGAGCAGCTGCACAGTCACTGTGACAGGTTAAGGTATGCAGCTAAGACTGATCTGATACTAGAGCATCTACAGAGGCAACTCTTATGTCACCACCTTTCTGCATTGGCTATGCGTGGGATATATATCCCATGTCACCTTTCTCATATGGGATAGTGTGCTTCCTTTCTGCAGTGGCAACCTCATGTAATGGGAGATAATACATGCCACCAAGGTAAAGACGTGAGAATGGAGTGCCAAGTTGACCATCATATCTACATGATATGAGGTTGTACGCTTCCCTAGTGAATTGGGCCTACCATGCAACTGTGGGGGCATTCCCCAAAAAGCTGATGAGCTTGAGAATGTATGGGATGTAGTCATAAGCAGGCTAAGGCAGCAATTATGGCCATTGTTGCCGGGAAAAGGTATACAACTGAGCTCAGCTATCTGTCTCGGAAGAACCCGCCCATGTAAAGGAGACATTCTGATATGAAAGACATGTGAATGCTACCCTGACTTGGAATAAGGTGCAGAAGAAGGTGAAATGATAAGGCATGCTAGGCTGTCATTTCCTACATTTGGCAGGTGCAGGGTGGACAGTACAAACTAGATTCCTTCTAAAAAGCACTCCACTCTACCGCCCCCAATTTAAAAACTGAGATTCCATGAGAAAGTAAGTCCGTGAAGAGGGCAAAAGCGAAAGAAGATAACCCCCCAATTCTAATCTTTAACACAAAGGAAGAGAAAAATCATGGCTCAGCATGAGAGGGTATGGAGTGCCTGGGCCCAGTACAGAATAAGGGAATGCTGTACATATGAGATGTTTTAACTGAACGGATGCTAAAACAAAGTATGAGAGAGTTCCTTATAGCCTGGTTCATAAGGCTATGAGAGGCAAGGGCAGATGGGATGAGTCCAAGTATCAAGAAGTGGAGAAACTGAGAAGTGTAACTACTCATCCCTCCCTGAGACAGTACATAGAAAGCTGAAGCAGTGTGAGGAAGACCAGTCTCTGAAGTAGAGCTCATATAAGCCATTAGGTCATTTGGTTGTCATTGGCTCAGACTTCCTTCAGGATTAGCAGGAACTGGAAAGCCACAGAGGAAGGGAAAGCATTCCTGAAGGAAATGGATATGTGAGAAGTGGTGATTGATACCCAGCTCACTGGACTAGACGGGGATACCCGATGAAAGTTAAGATGTTGACTCAGGGGCGACCTTGGGACTCATAAGGGGCTTTAGTAGCATTGCTAAGTCCATGCTAGGGTATGATCTTTATTGGGCAGAAGAGGTTCTGGTGGATCTGAATACTCAGAACAGAATGTATATTGGGAGTTTAAGATGCTAAAATAATCAAAATAAGATCAGAAAAGCATGTAAGGGGGTCTTTCTTGGTCACTGTAAGGCAAATGTGGCAAGACTTAGGGTGAGCTGGAGTTCTCAGGAGGGGGTTGATAAAAGGCCAAATTTTATTTTATTTTCAAAAGCTTTAAAGCCTGAACAGTTCTATAAACCGATGAAACAAGACAAGGATGACAAAGCATTACAGGTGAATAGACTGAGGTTTCCCTAGGAGCAGACAGCTGTCCTCCAGAGTATGCTGTAAATGTTTTCTCTGCAAAAAGGCATACTGAGGCTTATACCCATAGACCACAGCTGCCATCAGCCACTAACATGGAAGGTATTCTGAGGTCACTTAGCCCAGGGCCCCTTTAGCAGCCACATGTGGCTGACAATGACAATGACCTGAAGCTTGATAGAATCAGAGATGGGTCTAGTGGCATGTGCAGTATGGAAGATAAGGGTCCACTTGGACTCAGCCAAGCTAGCACACCCGTGCAAGCTGTCCCCATAAGACCCAATGAGGGAATGCAAAGCGGGCTCTCAGCATGGAGTGGATGGCTTAGAGAGAATGACTATGATTAGAGCATGGGATAAGGTAGCACTTCCCATCTACACAACTATAACTAACACTTATCTTGTGACAAAGCCAAATGATTCAAACAGGATCTTTTCATGCTGTACTGGGCCTTACAAACAGTTCTTTCTTTAGCTGTCTTAGACCAATCGGCATTTACTTGGAATGGATGGTAAGCCTTCGGAGACTCTGCCTTCACTGTAAAAAGGTATAATGTTAACATTGAGTGTCTTGCAGACTTAGAAAAAAATCTGCAAGGACAGTAAAAACAGCAATGAGAATGTCTAAAGTGTCTTCAGGAAGTCATCCTAAGTGAGTGAGCACTCCCAGAAGTCATAAGCTTGCTGAGTGTTAACCCCAGTGGTAGGAGTTGGTTACCTATGAGTTATTGGTCAAGGAGACCCAAAGTCCCCTTCACCTCCTACTGCTTTCCATACAAGCTATTGCCACTGCTGTTGGTTTCACATTAGAACTAAATGGGAAGACTCTATTACTGAAGACATTGAATACTTTGATTATGTGACACAAGAAATCAATCTGGAACTGAGCTAGAAGCTTCTTAGTTGCTGGATGGTTTTCATAGTGCCAGAAGGTGCTATACACTTTACTGTGGGAGAAATGTCACCAACACTCCTGTTCAGATATAAATTCTATATACTACACTATAAACATGTTAGGAATTATATGCCAGATGTTGCAATAATGCCATAATTGCTACATGTGCAACCAACTGCTTTCTGCTTAGACTTAAAGCCTGCTCTACAGGAGGGGCTGACATCTACTTTTGTTAAGCCAAAGCAAATACTTGCGACTAGGGAGGTCAGGAGGGACAAGGGGGTCAGGAGGGACAGGGCGGGTCAGGGACTACTACTGTTTCTGTTTTAATATGTGGATGTGACATATCTAATTACCTTTGAGACAACTGTTTATATTCACAGATTATTGCTGTCATCAGCCTCTAATACAGAAGGTAAGGCTGCTCCCACCACCCCCACAAGTGGGTACAGCAGAGACTGATACAAGCTGCTGAGAATAACTGAGTGGAAGAAAATAATCCATCTCCTCCTGAGCAAATTGGGATCATGAGGGGAGGGAAGAGGGAACTAGGAACTAGGACAATGAGAGGAGGAGAAGAGGAGGAGTGAGGAAGACATGATGGGGCAGGGAGGTTGAGTTGGGGGAAGAACAGAAGAGAGCAACATAAGAGATAATACAATAGAGGGAGACATAGGTTTAAAGAGAAATCAGGCACTAGGGAAATGTCTGGAGAGCTACAAAGATGACACCAACTAACAATCTAAGCAACAGAGGAGAGGCTACCTTAAATGCCCTCTCCTGATAATGAGATTGATGACTAATTCATATGCCATCCTATAGCCTCCATCTAGCAGCTGGTGGAAGTAGAAGCAGACACCCACAGCTAAACCTTGAACTGAACTGAAATCCAGTTGCAGAGGAGGAGGATGGATGAGCATAGGGGTCCATACCAGGCTGATAAAACCCACAGAAACAGCTGACCTGAACAAGGGAGAGCTCTTGGTCCCCAGACCGATAGCTGGGAAACCAATATTGGACTGATTCAGACCCCCTGAATGTGGGTGTCAGTGAGGAGACCTTGGAAATCTATGGGGGCCCCTTGTAGTGGATCAGCACTTATCCCTAGCATAGGAATGGAGTCTGGGAGCCCATCCCACATGCAGGGATACTCACTGAGCCTAGACACAAGGGGATTAGCTTAGGCCCTATCCCAAAGGATATGTCAGACTTTGAAGACCTCCTATGGGAGGTCTCACCCTCCCTGGGGAGCAGACAGGGTATGGGATAGGTAGGGTATTAGTTGGGGGGGGGCAGGGGAGGAGAGGGACCTGGGCTTGACATGTAAAACAATCTTCTTTCTAATAAAAAAGTCTCTATGAAAAAAAGAAAACAATCTATCTCTTTTATCCCTTCAAAGGCTTAGGGAACAAGCTGGAAGACAGAATGGAAAGAACAGATGAGCCACAGGACGGAGTGAACGCTATGCAACTATTTCTTCCCAAACGAAATACCCCCTTTGAAGAGGTGGTAGGGTGTAGTTCATAAGCCTCATGAAGTTAATGAAACTTAGGCTCTGGAAGCTCATTGATTCAGGAAGCTCATACATACAACTACAGATTCATGAGGAATCTTTCCAAGATGATACAAACAGGAAGCAACTGGTGGTGAAGACTCTGGTGGAGTTGATTTCAGACTGAGCAGATTGAACTATGGGAGTCGTCCATTCTGGGTGAACTTTTTGGTGATACAGGTACCTCTGTGCCTATGAGTAACTCCTTACTCAGGTTATTACTAATGAACTCAATGCTTACCAAATGATATGGGTAGAACACTTTCTTTGATCTGTCATTTATACCTTACCTGATGTGGATATCTGTTCACACTTCTCCACAAATGACAAATGCAAGTGCTTACTGGAGCTTACTAGGGCCTTCTGGCTGTTGTAGAGTAAAAAAATTAATTTAAACCTCTAACTGTTCTCTTCTAAATTGCTGCTCTACAAAATTAAAGAATGCAACAATATGGTCCTTTCACTAGCCAAATTCTCACTCTTATTTCAACTGTTCTATATACATATGCACATCCAGTCTTCCCATGTAATGGTAACATGGCTTTGGAATCTTGGGTATGTATGTCTACTCTCATAAGCCACATGGCACTATTTTTCTCTTAGTCTCATCCTTGAAATGTGGTTAACACTGCCTATCTCACATACTTATTTTATGGAGTAAATGAAACAATTTACAAAAATCTCTTGCCATAGAATCCAGCACAGGGTAGATGCACAATATGGCTCATAATTTTCTGCTTCAAGCTCTTTTAAATCCTTTTGAGAAATCAAGGTTTAACTAATAAGCAAACATTCTATTTTATTTCTTCATAATTTTGAAAGAAAAATTAGATTACACGGAAAGGGCTGGTCTGTTTACTGTCTTCCACAAGTGAAGTGCTAAACTCAACCAAAAAGCAAACAGGCCATGCTCTGGAAGCTCTATAAACTGAATGAAATGAGTTGTTGAGCACAGATTGGATAGAACCTGGATGACAGGGTGGAACCAGAAAGGCCTCTACTTAATCAAAAGCAAAGCCCTTCCCTTTCTGCAGTTGGCAGGAGGCAATGTGGGTCACATCCAGTGAGTGTATAGCTCAAGTCCTGTGAAAGTTCAACCCAGAAGGCAAAGAAAAGCAAAGCAATGCATTCACTGCCTTCTGGCCTTCAAACATGCCATGATCAGTGTGCTTTGAACCATGCTGAAAAACTGGTTTGATTTTGGAAGTATTTGGATGGAATCCAGAACTTTACATAATTAGGCAAGTGCTCTACCACTGAACTACAGTCCTACTTTGAAAACCGTGGTTTTGTCTTTGTTTTGTTGGTTTTTGCTACTTTTTCCTTCATTAAAGTCATATTAGCTTAAAGCTTATTAAAATAGATTTTAAGAAACAGAATGAGGAATAGAAAAGAAGAAGACAGGAAGAAATGAGAGGAGAGGTCAAAAATACTGGTTGGTACAGGAGGTTGGGCAGAGGTTTATCTATTTTCTACTGTGAAATCTGACTGCCTTTGTAGTCATCATTTAGGTTTAAGCTGGATGTAAAAATGTCATGGAGAAAAAGGTAAACTGAAAATATAAAAACTATAGCGATTAATGGTATAGAAATGAATAAAATGTTTCTCTACTGTCACACACACAGGTAGCAATGGTTAACACAGTTCTGTCTTGAGAGACAGGAGACTTACATTCTACACCTTGCTCTACCTTGTGATATGTGGCCCCCTTAACCAGTTGTGTCAGCTCATTCTGAAGCAGATGATTTTTCTGTCTAAAGGCAGAGTGAGTCATCCTTTGAGAAGCTAACTGGATTGTGATAAGGAGGGGCTTCAGAAGGAACAAAGACAAGTGCTTTGTTTATTGTTTGGTTCACAATGGATTAGTGAGGGGTGATGAAAGAGGTTTACTCAAGAACTGAGATAGGCTGGATTTAAGCACATGTTTTAAGAGACCAGAATTGCATATCTGGCCACTATGACCATGTTTGTTAACTTCCAACATGATGTGAAGCTTCCTACATTTAATGCATAGCACCCAGGACTAGTTATTGACCTAAATAATGTGGGTCAATCATTGTACACAAATTTACAACAAAATACCACACATTAATCTGAAGCTGAACAAGTAAGGGTCACCAATCTTGACATCCACCTGGAAGAAAACAGCATTTATTATTTGGTAGCCAAAGTTAAACAGACACAATCAAGTCCCACAACAAACACAGTCAATGACAATCTCACAACAGGGAAGCTATCACTTAATGGGAACAGGATAACTAACAAGAATGTAGTGGGATCCCAGGGGTGGGTGTAGGTAACGCAGGACAGATTACCTTCTATGTCTGTACACTTAATACATCCTGCTTACCCACTACTCTGTATTAGGTGACTTCTTTCTGGCTTGAGCTGAGGCTTTCTTGCATTTATGTGATGATAAAGGTTGTGATCTCTGTGGTTTGACCAAGAAGAGTCATTTTTGGGTTTTTCTTAGTGAGCTGGGTCCATTAAGCAAGAATATATTCTTGGGCCTATCATTTTTCCAGGCAGGTTGTAGAAAAGAAGCTCAATATATACACACCCCAATTTGGATACAGAAGCACTGAAAGTGGGTACCAGCGCTTCTTGGTAATGAGTCCTTCATTGGGACAGCTGTAGTATTCCAAAGTCTAAATGTAAAGTCTATCCTGCTTTCCTGTTCAATAAAGACAGACCTCGTTAATATCAATGGAGAGAAACTTTGAGGGGAGAAGTACACAGAGTTGATTCAATCCATAAACATACACTGAACCTCAATTTTATATCCCATACTAGTCCAGGTGCTGAAGAGAAGGGGGAAGAAATGAAAGGCTCTGACCTTGAATTTAACAAGCAACCAGGAAAAAGCAGGGACTTCAGCATATTAGGAATTCACAGAAAAACCTGAATGATCTGAGTGGGAAGATCTGTATCAAGGGAATAAGAAAATCAATGGAGCTGGGCCTAAGCCTTTACTTCCAGCACCTGGAGGCAGAGACAGGCAGAGCTCTGGCTGTTCTAGGGCAGCCTAATCTATATAATGAGTTCCAGAATAGCCAGGGATACACGGAGAAACCCTGTCTCAAGAAACCAAAATCAAAATCAAAACAATATTAGGGAGAGAAAGACAAATCAACTACCAAAACCCTCATCAGTATTTCATCTTAACTGGCTATAATGGATGATTAGCATCTGGCTTTCTGTCTTAAAGGCATTTCATTTCACAAGTAACTCAGACTTGAATGGTAAGAAAACCCACTAAAGATAAGCCAACATTATTAGTATTTGCAAGTCTTTGTCCTCAAGCTTCTGTAAAGTGGCTGTCATGAGATCTGGAAAATGACAGTGGCTCTCAAAGTGATCAATCCAGACCACATAGCATCACTTGGGCCTCACATGCAGATTCTGGGCATGAAGGCCCAGCATTCTGTATTTGATAAGCATTTCATGTGTGCTAAACTTGATACCCACTACATGGACAAAGGAAGTAAGTTTGAGGCTTTAGGCAGAAAGGAACCAACTTACCCAGTGATGCCCATATTCAGGCAAGAAGACAATAGGAGGAGAAAGTCTAGAACTGTTTTATGTCTCTTATCAAGTTGCACAGCCACCTATATTTTCTGTAACGACAAGAGTCCCTCATAGTAATACAAATCTTGCAGTGCCCTTGAAATGACTGTCTCCTGCAATTATACAGAATGCAAAAGGGTATGTATATGGAGGGCAGAGGAGAAAAGATCAGTGTCTGATGGTGCTAGGAAGAAAAATGTCCCACCTCCCTCCAACGCTGTCTACCCTTCTATGTTAGGCAGTAATGGCAGAAAGCTACACAAGATAGATGGCACAAAGTAACTACTCCACTGTCACTTGCTTCTCCCAACAAGGCTTCCATAGCCATCCTGACACCTCTTTCAAGTAGTTTTCTGGATCAAGGTCCATGGGGCTGCTTGGACGAAAAGCTGCAGAGAGAGCTTTGTGACTTCAGTGTACCTTCCCCGGTTTTCCTCTACAGAGTATGGCCAGAGAACAAATAGTATTTCTAAGGGTAGCCTGTCGGCAAAACCCTGCATGTGGTACTTCTGTCCAGGACCAAGGCAGTTCAAGATCATCTGGGCCCATATGCCTCCCTTTGGGCAGTTCATTACAGAGAACTGACAGCTACGGCTCAGGGGGAAGAAAGTGTGTAAGAGAACCAGTACAGCCAAGGAATAGAAACTAGCAAACTTTTCAGCCGACTAAGACAAGTCCCGCAGCTGGTGCGGTGAGGTGGAGAACAGGCCACCGAGGTAGCAAGAGGGAAGCTGCAAGTGCAGACAGTAGCCTCTAGCTACAGGGAAGTTGTGAGTCTGTCACTAAGGCAGGTGAGAGCCACAAGCTAGACCGATTCCAAAGCCTGGCTTGATCACGGGTGATAAGATCGCCAGTGAAGGGGGCGGGGTTCGCCGGGAAGGAGGGAATGGAAAGCCTGCCGAGATGGTTCTTGAGCAGTGTGCGAGGCAGGGTGAAAAGACTGAGGAGGGAGGGAAGATGGGTGTAAAGGGGCCTAGACCACTCCCCACTGGGTTCTGGGGCACAGGGAGTAGTTGGCATGGATGCAATCCGAGGGGCACAGTGCGTGTCCGCAGGCCCCGGGAGGGGGCGGAAGGAGGTGGCTGAGCAGAGAAGACGCCTGGAGCACCACCCGTCTACGGACGTCCCGATTCCGGTTGCGGGGAGGTGACAGGGCCATACCGCCCAGGTCGTGGGGACCCCGCCGCCGCCCCTTCCCTAGGCAGCCGCTATCCCCGGACGCCGGAGGGGCGGGGTCTACAGCCCCTCCCCACGCTCCCGCCCCTCCCGGTCCTCACTCCCCGCCTGCTGCGGTGCCGGTTCGCCGGCTAGGTCCCCGACACTCACGTCTCCCGCGGCTCCAGCGGCTCCTCCCCTGCACCGCGCTCCTCCACCCACTCCCGGCCAAAAGAGCCGAGCGGGATCCGAGTCGCGCGGGGCCCAGCGGGTCGGAACACGTGGGGCCTCCGTGCCCGGAACCGGAAGCGACCGCTTGCCCCGCCTCCGGGCCGTGCTGGAGCAGGTCTAGGCAGTGGGAGGTTTGGCCCACTTGTCGTGTTTTTGCGGGTTGAGGGCTGAGGCTCTAAAGAGAGACCCATGCGGGAAAAGCCTCCCCTGCACCGCTGCCCTCTATGCCCAGTCCCTTGGCCACAATTCAGTCAACTCCCGGGGTCTGGGATTCATTGTCCACCTCCTACAGGGTTTTGTTTTCATCTTTCATGTTGGTTATGGTGTCGACACCTCTACGAGAGAACCCCCTCCTTCCCACACAGTTTTCTTTTCCTCCAAGCGTGGAAAAACAAAAAGGAAAGCTTTGAGTTTGAATGCTGGCTCTTGCATGCACAGTCAGCTGTTGCTGCACCGCTGGCACATCCGACTGTCAACTGTGCACATCTCGTAAAAAAGGCAAACTAATATTGTTGGTCTTAGAAATAAAAAGTGGAATGTAGTTGGAAGCTCAGGGAGAAGATGACGATGTTCTTTATTTGCCCTCGTGTGTTATTTTGGTGCCCTATGGACTTTTCTTCCCTCATCCGAGTTCTTCACTTTTGTTTGTGACACTGACGTTTCTACGGTCAGTTTTGCGCTGTGTGTCACTTGGTAATATGTTCAGGCTTTCTCTTGTCAACTGCGACTTGAAAAACCATTTCAGCCCATGGGACAAATTGCTGTTGATTGCTTAACATACTTTGAACTGGAGATGTTAATCGCTTTTGCTGGAGAGGCAGAATTCTGTAGAGAGGATGAAAGTGATGTTACAGTACCCTTGACCAGGGCTTTGTTGAGGCCATCAAAAGGAAAACTTTCTTTCTGATCAAAAGAATGGAATCTACCTCTGGCCTGGGTGGAGACCTAACATTTCAGGCTGACATGAGAGTTAATCATCAGACTAGGAGATTACCCCTCCAGAATGCAGGTTCACCTAAGACCATTGTAAAAGAGATGGGAGTGGGGAAAGTTACCCCTTTAATGGGATAATTTACTTTTCCCCCTCAAACCTGATCTGTTCAGTTGAGGCAGAAACACTTTGAGGGCTCTGCAGGTCTGTCTGCCCGTCTGAGTCCTGACTCAGATTTAATTTTTCCTTTTTTTATCTCTTTCTTAGGACACTGCCCAGAGCCAAACTATGCTTTTTCTGTTACTTTGGGCCCTTTCCATCTTTTTCTAAAGTACCTTCCCTCCCACACACCACGTGACTGCTAGCAAGTGACAGTTTTCCTCTCTTCCTCTTGTCCATCTTCCTTCTCTAGGTAGGTGCAGAAATTTACAGCTTGTTTGCTCTGGGGGTTTTCTTTTTAAAGTCTAATAAAAATTTTTTTTTAAATTTTAATTAGAAAGAAACTTATTTTACATGTCAATCCCAGGTCCCTCTCCCTCCCCGCCTCCCCCCCCCCAACTAACACCTTATCTATCCCATACTCTTTCTTCTCTCCAGGGAGGGTAAGGCCTTCCATAGGGGTCTTCAAAGTCTGTCATATTCTTTGGGATAGGGTCTAGGCCAACCCCCTTGTGTCTAGGCTCAGAGAGTATCCCTTCATGTGGGATGGGCTCTCAAAGTCCATTCCTATGCTAGGGATAAGTACTGATCCACTACAAGAGGCCCCATAGATTTCCAAGGTCTCCTCACTGACACTCACATTCAGGGAGTCTGGATCAGTTCCATGCTGCTTGTCCAGCTACAATTGTTTTTGAGCTTGCTTCCTAGTCCATTCTTAAATTATATTGTTAGTGAGGCTAAGTACCAACTAGTGGAAATTTAGTATGAGAATTTGGTCTTTCGATTATGGAGCCTGAGACAGTGCAGGATCAATGTGGACTGCAGAATGGAGAACTGAGAAAATGTAGTTCAGCCTGAGAAAAGATGAGTGAAAGTAGGGTGTTGCTGTGGACCTTGGCATCAACAGGTGGGAGAATCAGGTATGAAACTGATGTCTTGGCTCAAAAAAAAAAAAAAAAAAAAAAAACGAGTATTTATTTCTGCCTTTTTCTTCTATGCAGTCCTCAATGCATTGACTGAGGCCCACCGATTCAAGTGCTAATATCTTCTACTCTCACATGCATGGTCAGTATGTGTAAGAGACACACAGATTCCTTCCCAGTTATTTGGGCATCTATTGGTCTGGTAAACTAGACATTGACTCTGCTTGCTTCTATCACATCTGCCCTTTTCTCCTCCTCCTCCTTCTCCTCCTCCTCCTCCTCCTCCTCCTCCTCCTCCTCCTCCTCCTCCTCCTCCTCCTCTTCTTCTTCTTCTTCTTCTTCTTCTTCTTCTTCTTCTTCTTCTTTAGTTACTTTATTCTTTGGAGACTGTTAAGCATGGCTCTATTTTCTTATTCAAGGTGATTTCAACTATTGTCTAAATGGCTTTGGGTAAAATTTGTTGACTTCTATAGGAGGCCTTACCCCTTATGAATGGAGGAGGAGGAGTGGGTGGGGAGGGGTACAAGAGAGGTGGGGGGAGGGAATTAGTGAAGAGGAGGTAGGAGAAACTGTGATTGGTATGTAAAATAAATAAATATGAGTTTTAATGGGCTTTAAATGACAGTCTTCACTGTTGTGAAAGGGCATATGTAATACTCACTACCACAAACTGACTCACCTATATCATAATTATAGTACTAACAGATATCTTGCCCAAATGTATGTTTGCTTCTATAGACTCCAATGCTAATCTGCAGGGGAGCCTTTGAAGTCATGAACTTCACAGGAGTGTGATTTTTCAATAAGGCCCCCAGTTATGCTATCTCTGAGATATCTGTTGTCTGTGCCTGATCTCCTGAGAATAAATTCTAGAAACTGGAATAATCCACAAAATAGAAATCAGAACTTTTTGCACCATGGCCTCAGTGTTTTGTACTTTCTGGGAATGATCCCTTTAGGCTTACCTAAAATTGTGTATTTTGTCAAGGTGGAGGGGGCCTTATTAACATGTGAGCAAGAAGAAGGTAGGTTCCTTTTAGACAGTTTTGGAAGCCCATCAGCACTGACCCCAGTGTGTTTCTTTTATTTTAAAACAATGGGGCTGAGAAAATGAGGTATGAGTTGCCGTGTGCTTGAGACAAGATACAGTTGTTGAAAGTGTCTCAGTAGTAAACAGAATTCCTGTGAGATTACAGTTGACTTTGCTCAGCCTTGTGGGTCAGAAAGGAATGTCTGTAGAGACACTCTCCAAAGATAGCCTCTCTCCCCTGCGCCAACACTTTCAGGAAGGAGAGACGTGTAGCCCTCTACAGTTGTAGAATTTCCCCATTCCCGAGTCCCTTACCTAGCTCCTATAAAGGGTAGAAGCCTGCTGTTTTCCTTGGCAGATCCCTCAGTTTCCCTGGGTACAGAGGCTGCCTCTCACTGTGCAGATTAATAAACACACTCCTGTCTCTTTCCTACCTTCTGTCTCTTTGTGCTGCTTCAGAAATCCCAGTTATCAATAAAAGAGGGAAGCAGGATTCTTCACACACATCTAAACTCTCTGACATTTGTTTCTGACTTTGTCCTTTTCACCTTTGTAATGAAGAAAGTCCTGAGTTCTGCCTCATGCATCTTAGGAAATCATAAGATATTTTTTGATGAAAATTTAGATGATTTTTCCCCTTTAAGGAGAAATCCAAGTTCATTCATATATAACAAATATAAGTTCATTTTATACAATTTAATGGAGATTCTAACCATCATATCTCTGTCTTGGGATAACACTGTACTATAGCTTCTGGTATATAGGGGCAGACAATGTTACTTTATTTAAATAACTTTTTTCATTTATTTTACATACCAACCACAGATTTCCCTCCCTTCTCTCCTTCCCATTTCCCCTGTTTCTCCCCATCTACTCTGCTCCCCATCCACTCCTCCTTAATCTTCATTCAGAAATGGGCAGGCCTCCCATGGGTTTCAACAAAGCATGGAACACAAAGATAAGGGAGGCAGGACCTATGTAATCCAGAATGGGAACAGGTTCCCAAAAGCCAGCTAAGTGCCAGGGACAGGTCCTGATCTCACTGCTAGGAGCCTTACAAAGAGACCAAGCTACACAACTGTCACATACTAGCAGAGGTCCTTGGTCGGTCATGGGGGCAGGGGGGATTTTGCCAAACTTTTCTACAAGTTTGCCTCACTATCAGTCCTTGTGTTAATATCTGCATTAGGCTCATTTTGATGTACTACAGGTTTCACTTTGCATGGTGAGCTTTTGAACAAGTCACAGCTTTTCCTAGGGCCCCTTTCACTTCCTTGTTTCTAATGGTATAAATAAAGGGGTTAAGAAGGGGTGTAAGGATAGTATTTAGCACAGACACCACCTTATTAATCTTAAAGGAGGAGTGTGCTGTGGGTCTCAGGTACATGAACAAGACAGCTCCATAGAGCAGAGAGACAACTGTCAGGTGAGAAGCACAGGTAGAAAAAGCCTTTTGGCGGCCAGTGGCTGAAGGAATCCGTAGGATGGTGGATAAGATGTAGATATAAGAAATGATGGTGAAGAGGAGTGATCCTGGGATCACAAGGATGGTTGCCAGGAGACCCAGTAGTTCCAAAATGCTGGTGTCCGCACAGGCAGCTTTCAGGATGGGACCCACATCACAGTAGAAATGGTTGATGACATTGTTACCACAGAATGGCAACTGGACGAGCAGCATTGTCTGACAAAAGACAATGGTGAAGCCTGCTAGCCAGGAGCTAAGGGCCAGCTGCATGCAGAGATTGCTGGTCATAATGGTGGGGTAACGGAGGGGCTTACAGATGGCCAAGTAGCGGTCAAATGACATAGTGCCCAGAATTAAGAACTCAGTGGTACCCAGGAAGAAGTGGAAGAAAGCCTGTAGCAGGCAGCAGGCAGTGCAGATGACCGTTTTTGATACCACAAAGGTTTCCAGCAGTTTGGGGATGACGGTGGTGGTATACCAGATCTCTAGGAAGGCTAAGTTGCAGAGGAAGAAGTACATTGGAGTTTGAAGCCTGGGCTCTACCCAGACAATGAAAATAATGAGTCCATTGCCTGAAAGTGTTAATATGTAGATGAGAAAGATCACTATGAAGAGAAGTGCTTGGAGGCCTTGAATGCCTGGGAAACCTAGGAGGATGAACTCTGTGATTGCAGTACCATTTCTCATGTCCTTCGATCTCCTGGGAAGGCAGCAAGGATGGAGTTCTCAGAATCATTAATAATAATAATAATTTAGTGGGGTGTTTACCTCTATAGCTTACATTTTAGATGCATCTTTTATGAAGAACAGAAAATTGGGTTTTTAAGATAGTTTGCTATTT